>NC_136892.1:7321793-7921793 GCF_949152265.1 Phoxinus phoxinus
AAACATATCACAAACCTTTTAAATGTAAATATGACAGGGTGCCAGCAAAGAAATGCAGGTTTGGAAACCAGACTTGTCTTTGTTACGGTCATGCAGTATGGATTAGTTATTCGACTAAAGTCAGAGTTATCAAGTCAGCCTCAAACCATCATGCTCATGCTACCAACATAAGCTATGTGTAATAATCTCTTTATAGTTTGTTAAGTAATTACCTTACTCTACTTTATAGCACTGTTTTGATGAGAAACAAATGTGGAAGTCTTTCCTACTTACATCAAAACACCATGTATCCACATTGAGCTGCTACCGCTAATGCCCAGAGCTCCCACTCAGCTAAAACGGCAGTTCTACCAGAAAGACTCAGGAGAGTAAATACGGTAACAATTATCCATTTATTAACAACCCATTAACAAAGTTCTTTGGTGTAGGCCCCGTCCGTAGCGCGCAATCTGAAGGTCCGGACTCTGCATATCCTGCCTGAAGATCAAGGCAGGGGCGCAGCCGACCCCCTGTGAGGTATGGAAGGGACCATCCTGGTGGTGGTGGGGAGGATGGAGGGGAGGATTCGACTTGGAGGTGGTGGGGAGGATGGTGGTGAATTGGAGCGTCAGCATCTGCGAATTCAGACATGAGTAAGTGACGATCTTTTATACCACGCGAATTGGAATGTGATTGGATAGATAAAGGTAAAGAGACGTAACAATTAAGTCTTCCCGGCAGAACTTTATGCTAAAGCATTCATTTCTACCAGAAAGACTCGGGAGAGTAAATACGGTGACAATTTTCCATTTATTAACAACCCAGCAAGCAATAAAGTTCTTTGGCGTAGGCCTCGTCCGTAGCTCGCAATCTGAAGGTACGGACTCTGCATATCCTGCCTGAAGATCAAGGCAGGGGCGCAGCCGACCCCCAGAAATTAGGTGGAAGAATGCTTCCACCAGGATGGAGCCTACCCCCAAAACGGTAATTAAAGTTGACCCACCATTCTTGTGTCCTGGAGTTCCTAGCAAGTAGAAGAACAAGAGTTAACATGGTAAGTGTGAACATGGAACGCCACATGGCTGGAAGCTAATTAATAGAAGGCCACTTTGTGATTAGAACAGAACCTGGAGATATAATGTGCAGAGTGTAATACGCTGAGCATTTAATATTGTCTGCGGTATGACACGCGTTTGCCGTTGTTGATGCTTCCGGAATATATATATATACATATATACATATTTATTTATGTTTTTATTTATGTATTTATTATTATTATTATTATATACATATATATATATATATATATTATTTTTTTTAGACCACGGAGGTCTTTTTTTTTTTAGTCACCACAGAGACAGGGCCACAGGCCACGCAGCCTGCTAAACCACAGACAAGGTCGCAGGATCGCATGGCCTACTAGACCGCATAGACGGCTGCAGGGCCACACGGCCTTTTAGACCACAGAGACAAGGCCGCAGGGCCACACGGTCTGCTAGACCACAGAGACAAAGCCGCAGGGCCACACAGTCTGTTAGACCACAGAGACGAACACAGTCTGCTACACCACAGAGACAAGGCCGCAGGGCCACACGGTCTGTTAGACCACAGAGACAAACACGGTCTGCTACACCACAGAGACAAGGCCGCAGGACCACACGGTCTGTTAGACCACAGAGACAAACACGGTCTGCTACACCACAGAGACAAGGCCGCAGGGCCACACGGTCTGTTAGACCACAGAGACAAGGCCGCAGGGCCACACGGCCTTTAAGACCACAGAGACAAGGCCGCAGGGCCACACGGTCTGTTAGACCACGGAGACAAACACGGTCTGCCAGACCACAGAGACAAGGCCGCAGGGCCACACGGTCTTTTAGACCACAGAGACATACACGGTCTGCTTGACCACGGAGACAAGGCCGCAGGGCCACACAGTCTGTTAGACCACAGAGACGAACACAGTCTGCTACACCACAGAGACAAGGCCGCAGGGCCACACGGTCTGTTAGACCACAGAGACAAACACGGTCTGCTACACCACAGAGACAAGGCCGCAGGGCCACACGGTCTGTTAGACCACAGAGACAAGGCCGCAGGGCCACACGGCCTTTAAGACCACAGAGACAAGGCCGCAGGGGTCGGAGTAGACGCAGAGAAGTTCTGTGTCTTTAGACCTGTTTGGTCGGCAACTGACGCGAGCAACTGAATTGGAGCGTCAGCATCTGCGAACTCAGACATGAGTAAGTGACCGATCTTTTATACCATGCATATTGGAATGTGATTGGATAGATAAAGGTAAAGTGACGTAACAATTAACCCTCTGGGGTCTAAGGTGTTTGTGGGGTTCTTGAGATGTTTTGACATGCCCTGATATTTGTATTTTTTTCAGTTGCTTATAAACATATTAATGGCAAAGGTGTAATTACACTCTATTTAGCACAAACATGGCTATCATAATATGTGAGCAACATGTATGTACATGTTTGCATTTTTGAGAGAATATTATTTATGCATGGTTATTCAAAAAACTCAAACTTAAATTTTCTGATATAAGACCACAAGCGACCAACTTCACATATTCCCACAATACTTTTGACTAATGGATTTTGTCGGCTAGAGTTTTTACTTCAAAATGATCTGAAAATCATCCGGGCTAATCGTTCACATTAAACAATAGATTGATTTAAATTTTGTAAGACACTTTTTGTTTGGAAAGGCAATATGCAGATGGGCGTGAATGATCCAACAAGGTGCAAGAATGCAAAGACAACACACACACACATATATATATATATATATACATACACACACACACACACACATACATATAATTAACACAACACAAATTGTATAATATCCAAGGTAAACATTTCTAGTAATTGAGCAGTTAATTCTCATTCGTATTTTCAGAAAGTTTTGCAATATGTAGGCTATCCTCTCCCCAAATGTGTCAGTAATAAAACACAAAAATAATTTAAAGAGAAGGCTTATATTGACCTTTTAAGATTTTGTTTGCACCTTGTAAATTAGGTTTTGATGTGGCAGTAAAAATTTTATAATCTATCCAAAACGAAATGTTGTCTTTCATATTTCGTCTGTAACATATCGTCTTTTATAATATATATTAGGGCATACATGTTAATTTGCAGTTTAATATGTTGCTTATACAAAGACATTTTATTTCAACGTATTCAGTTGATTTTTACTCATCTCAGTAGGCAATATAGATAGTTTGCTAAAAGCGAAATTCATTCACACAGACACGCGCGAGCTGTAGTAAGCAACAACATGCATATGTGCCGTTCATTCATTCAAACACAGAAACGCGATTTAAATTTAAACAGTCTTTTGCAGTTTGCAGACGCCATTTCATATCGCGATTAGAACAAAGCACTTACTGATCATCTGCAGCTGGATCCGTTGTTAGGCTACTCCAGCACGTTTGAGGTAAAATTTCCAGGATTATCACGATATTATTATTCCTCACAGCGAGTGTGTTTTCCAGCTGTTGTGGGCGTTGACTGGTTTGCATGTGTTGCCTCAGATTATCTGCGTTTGAATAGCGCGCGCTCTCCATGGGCGTGTCACATTCGCAGAGTAATGAGCTGCCAGAACCATAATGAGAACGCCTGATCTCTCGCTCTTTTTATATAGATTACATAAACAGAGAATATTTATTTTAGTTTTGAATTAGATAATTTAAAACTACACACTTAAATGATTATAGAGATATATATCTCATGTCTGAGTGAATAGTATTCGCTGAGTTTTGTTTGAGTTTAGAGACGTGCTTCAGAAAAAAAGTTCCTGGAGACGGAGAGGCATAAAGCACTCCCTGTTTACTTTCTTTATTTTACAAAAGCACAATGTTTTATTTCGATTGTAAGTGGACACATAAAAAAGTAGACATTTAACAGCTTATTTTTTCATATTTCTTAAGGCTGTATGACCAAAACCGACGGAGTATTTTAGGTCTATTTTGCTGCTATGTAAAAAAAAAACGAGCAAAACGTGCCCGCGCGTTTGCCGACCCCAGAGGGTTAAGTCTTCCCGGCAGAACTTTATGCTAAAGCATTCATTTATGGGGGCATATTCATAAAGAGTGTTTTTGTGCCTCTTAACAGACACAAAATGCAATTAAAATGTCTGTCCAACATGAACAGGGTCATTACATGACAACAAGATGCGTTCAACAACTTAGCCATATTAAATTCACCTAAATAGTTTTTTAGACGGCTAGCTGTAGTCTCGCGCATAAGTCCCGTGGGAACTCCTATTGTAGCCGGGAAAAGGTATTGTTGACTGAAGAGTGAGGTTAGCTCTTCGTCTGTATACTCGGGTTTGAGTAAATAAGGATGACCATCAAACTCAAAAGCCTCTTCCATGTGTTCAAAATCTTCTATATTCTCCATAGTTACGTTACGAACCATTTCTTCTTAATTTGTGAGCAACTCCGATCATCAATCTTCACACACACGACCACTCCTCCACCTGCACACTTCTGTTTACCTTTTCCCGGCTACAATACAACGGGAGTTCCCACGGGACTTCAGCGCGAGACTACAGCTAGCCGTCAAAACACTATTTAGGTGAATTTAAACAATGGGTAAGTTACTAAACACATCTTGTTGTCATGTAAGGACCCTGTTCATGTTGGACAGACCTTTTAATTGCATTTTGTGTCTGTTAAGAGGCACAAACACTCTTTATGAATATGCCCCCATAACTGCCGTTTTAGCTGAGTGGGAGCTCATGGCATTAGCGGTAGCAGCTCTGTGTTGCAAGCACCAATCCGGTTCTTTTTTTTTTTTATAGACAGTACTCAAAGGTATAACGATCAAGATTAACTTAAAATGTGTTATGAAGATGCAAGGAGATGAATCCAAATGCACACAGTGTACAATAACCACAAGGTTTATTGGTACAAAAACAGGAAAACAAAACCCACGAGGGGGCGAAACACGGACGGGACAAGGAATCGTAGGCTGACAAGACTAAACTATGACTGCACAATAAACAAACACTACTTCTAATAAATACTCACAATAAAAAGACTCTCCGCAAGGTACTCACAGGTAAGATTAGCAAAGAACCGACACAGGACAGCAAACACAAGGGGATTAAGTAGGGAGACAACTGATAACATAACAGGTGACACAGGTAAAGCAATAATGACAAAACGAGGATAACAAGTCAAGTCAAGTCACCTTTATTTATATAGCGCTTTTTACAATACAGATTGTATCAAAGCAGCTTCACAGTGATAACATGAAAATAATACAAAAAACAATTTCATCATCGTCCACCTTTAAGGCAGATCTATAATATTGTTGAATACTAAATGTCCCCAACTAAGCAAGCCAGAAGGTAAGGCAACAGTGGCAAGGAACCAAAACTCCATCAGTTGACAGAAGGGAGAAAAAAACCTTGGGAGAACCCAGGCTCAGTCGGGGGCCAGTTCTCCTCTGGCCAACGAGTGAACAGTGTATGATTATGATTCAGGAGCATTACAGGTCAGAAGTTCAGAATGAATCAGAGTATTTGTCCAGTTCCTGTTTGTTGAAGTCGGAGTGGAGAGGAGGAGAGACTGGTTGACACTTCAGGTCACCGGCGTCGTCGTGTCCTGGCGCTGGTCCTTCATCAGATCTGGATACGGCCTGGTTCCGGTGTACAGCGGTAAACCTCGGGATAGACAGAGAGGCTAATATTAGCGTAGACGCCATCCTTCTTATGATGTACCAAGTACATCAGGATTTACGGGAAGTGTTCCCGGTCCCGGCTGTTCTAAACTATGCAGCCTAACATTGAATTATAGAAGTCTATAATGTGTTATGTGTATGCTAGGCCAAAGAGATGTGTTTTTAGTCTAGATTTGAACTGATAGAGTGTGTCTGCTTCCCGGACAATGTTAGGAAGACTGTTCCAAAGTTTTGGTGCTAAATAGGAAAAGGATCTACCGCCAGCAGTCGATTTTGATATTCTAGGTATTATTAACTGGCCGGAATTTTGAGATCGCAGTAGACGTGAAGGACTATGATGCATTAAGAGCTCGCTCAAGTACTGCGGAGCTAAACCATTTAGTGCTTTGTAAGTGATCAGCAATATTTTAAAATGTATACGATGTTTAATAGGCAGCCAATGCAGTGTTGACAGAACGGGGCTAATATGGTCATATTTCCTGGTTCTGGTAAGAACTCGAGCTGCTGCGTTTTGAACTAATTGTAGTTTGTTTATTAAGCATGCAGGGCAACCACCCAGTAGAGCATTACAATAATCTAGCCTTGAGGTCATAAACGCATGAACTAATTGTTCTGCATTATTCATTGAGAGCATATGACGTAATTTAGATATATTTTTAAGATGGAAGAAAGCGGTTTTACAGATACTAGACACATGACTTTCAAATGAAAGATTGGTATCAAAGAGCACACCCAGGTTCCTAACCGACGACGAAGACTTAACAGAGCAGCCATCAAGTGTTAGACAGTACTCTAGGTTATTATGTGTGGAAGTTTTTTGTCCAATAATTAGAATCTCATTTTTTTTCTGAATTTAGTAGTAGGAAATTACTAGTCATCCAATTTTTTATATCAGCTATGCATTCCGTTAATTTTGTGAATTGGTAGGTTTCGTTGGGTTTTGAAGAAATATACAGCTGAGTATCGTCAGCATAACAGTGAAAACTAATTCCATGTTTCCTAATGATATCTCCTAATGGTAGCATATACAGAGTGAACAAGGAGGATGGGGCTAGATGACGAGACAACACAAGCACATGGCCCAACAAAAGGGGGGGGGGGGAATCTGCATCCATATGGTGACGCAAAAGTGTGTGAAATTCGATGTAGTATGCGCTCCAGGCAGCTAGGTGGCACTGAAGCACTAGGTGGCAAGTCCGCGCGGCTGCGTACAACCTTCCTTCTACTTCTCTCCCTAGTAGACTTTTGCGTTTTTACCCTTTAGACGGGAACACGCCGGTGGAGCGTTTTTAAGATTTCCACTCTGGAGGGTGTTTTTTTGCGTTTTTAAGCCCGAAAAATGCCATCGCCGTCATAGCCGCGGAAACATATTTTATCTAGGGGGTGCTGGGGGCGGGGCTTAATTGGGCGGGGCTTGATATTGCGGGGTGGAGATGGTAGAGTATTTTAAACAAAATCATAATATTAAAAAGCCCAAACAAAAAGATGACCATACAAAGGAATGAGGACAGAGTTATGCGAGAACGCTCAGAACTCATGATACATTTTAAAAACACAACACAAAAATCTGCATCTTACCTTATGATACATGCTCAGGAGTTAGTGCCGGTTCACACAGAATGCATAATCTTTCAAAGCGAAAATGCAAGATGCCAAACGCGGGCAGTGGAATAGGGAAAAACGCAAGGCGCGTTTTAGTTTAACTTATTTTAGTGCTGCGTTTTGAGAACGCTGTGTCATGCGCGAGACGCGAGCGCAACCAGAGGTGTAGTGGTAAAAAAAGAGGTGGGTAAACTATAAATTCTGGTGGTGGTAAAGTTTACTAAATGACAAAACAGAGAGAACAAAAATATTTAAGAGAGATAGAGAGGGAGGCTTATATCCAGGGCACTTGTGCAAAACGAAAACGGTTGTTGTATTTTTAAAACGCAAAGTTGACCAACACAATTTTAATTTGAACTGTAGGCTAGGCTACACCAAATGCTGCGCAAAAAAATAAATATAGACAAATTTTTGTTTATGACTTATTGAACCTTTATTAAACATTTAAAATATTCACAAATTAATATCGATTTTTTATTTTATTTTACTATTTTTCTAAGACAAAATTAGAACCTGGAAATTATATTTTTCCCGCAGTGCTGAATTAGAAGAGGGGGTCTGGAACCTCAGCCTACAGAAAGGCGATTTATAGGCTAATGATAATAAATATGTCTGAAAAAATAACGAGGCATTTTAATTGTTTATTA
This sequence comes from Phoxinus phoxinus, assembly GCF_949152265.1. Lineage (NCBI taxonomy): Eukaryota > Metazoa > Chordata > Actinopteri > Cypriniformes > Leuciscidae > Phoxinus > Phoxinus phoxinus. The sequence continues at coordinate 7,329,724 of NC_136892.1, forward strand.
ATAAACTATTGTTTTCTAAATCAGTGTCGGCTAAAAACATATCTCCATATCCGCTGTTAAGCGGATGCGCCTTTAGAGAGAAATGCACCTTTCATACGGATTACATAATCTGAACAAAATGTATTAGCTTTCGATTCGAATTTGTTCGTTTTAAAGTGGACATTTCAAGCTTTAGCCTAGGCATAGGCTATATTTTGTTTCAGTTCTCGCGCTCCAGTTCACGGAGATCATGCGTGCCTGATTGTTTTATTTTATTTTACAAAAGCACAACGTTTTCTTGTTATTGTGAGTTTACACAAATAAAAGTAGTTACGAATAATGTATTATTATTTTCTGTATGACCAGAAATTAGAGTATTTTAAGTTGTTTCACTGTTGATAGGAGTGTTCGCGCCCGCGCCTCCGTGCCATGCAGTGCGCGTTCCACACTCCGCTCCACAAACCCTTGGATATGCGTCAAAATCTTGTGTTTATTTGTGATAATCTTAGCCCTGTATTACTATTGTCTAATCCGTATTATGAATGACATTTGACGAATTGCTTTGTTCCTTTTTTGGATAAAAGCGTCTTCTAAATATGTAGCGCAACAGTTAAACACGACTAGTGCGTTCACACTGAAAAACAATGGAAAAGTAGCAGAGTGGGATGGAAAAACACGTTCTCCTAATGCCAAAGAATGCTTTAATCAAGACATTTACTTAATTTTTTCACCGACATCTGAGTGAACAAGAACATGCATTAAATGAGTGTCAAATGAGTTCTGAGATGCTGGTCATCAACCAGTGTCACGTTACTCCATGCGGGATTGGCTTTTGCCTTTTGATATATACATTTATTTTAGTTATAAAACCATATTCGACAACATATCAAAACGAAATAATCTTTAGAGTAATTTTATAAAGGTAGAAGGTGTTCTTAAAAAACATGTTGAAAGTTATTTAAAGTCATGTCATCTTAAATGCCAATGTAGTGAAACAGCTGTCGTCAGGGGGTGCTGCAGCACCCTCAGCACCCCTACTTCCCGTGGCCATGGTCGCCGTGTAAACGAAAGGCACATCTGCTAAAATATTTTTACTTTTTCACCCGCGAGCGTTCTCGTGTAAACAGGGCCTTAATGTTTTAGGCCTCAAAAACAATAAAGGCTTTTTAACTGCCTGAACCTGGATTTTTTTTCCCAAAACATGCTTATTCTTTTGTTATTTTGATGTTGCTGTTTAATCTTTAGAATCTTATTTTTTGTCAATTGCCAGGGTTGGGGATTAACGGAATACATGTAACGGCGTTACGTAATCAGGATACAAAAATCCAGTAACTGTAATTCGTTATAGTTACATCAAAAAACATAGTAATCAGATTATAGTTACATTTTGAAAAAATGGGGAATACTTTCAGGATTACAATTTTGGTTTCATTTAAAACTAAATAAATCCGTATTTTGTCATAATAACACTATTTTAAGTGCCGCTTGATTATACAGTAGTTCCTGTTGCCAGTAATGACTCACGTGTGCCACGCACGCGCAAATCTACAATCGCCTCAGACGCACATTGAATCACTGAGTAGAAACGATGCTGCCCGTGGGTAAAAACGCGTTCAACTCATGGAAATTCCGCTGCTATTTTATTTTCAAAGAAGAAAATGCAAACAACATGGTTGTACAGTGCAAACTATGCCTTCCAGCAACGAAAACACTTTCCTTAACAAAGGACTCGACATCCAACCTAAAGAAGCATTTGCATGTAAGCAGCACATAACGTTAAATCATGTTAGCTAAAATGTAGTGTTTATTACTGCTTTAAAATTCAGTGGTTTGTTGTATGATCGCAGTTGTAACTTTCTAGCGATGTTTTTTAGTACCCAAAATGTCCTTTCTTAATCTGTTCTCAATTAACAAGATGTTCGCTGTCTAGTAAGCTAACGTCAGGGGAACTCCCACTGCCAACGCCCCAAATTCAGTAAGGCAAATTAAGAAAGATCACGGCTTTAGTCAACACATGTAGGCCTATTTTAAAATAAACTAATATGTAGATTGTGTAGAATTTTTACATTTTGTGTTTTATTTTTTCCTTGTACATGTTAGTTAAAAATAAAACGAAAATAATCTGTAATACCATACTGTAGCCACTAGATGCCTGCATAGCCCTAAAGTTTACATAAATATATATTCAGGGCTTTGTGTTCCCAAGTTGTGGAAATGAGACATGATTGCTTAGTTTTAATTGGTTTTAAAACTAACCAACATGCTAGACATTAAAATTAAAGCAGAACAAACATGAACAGAAATGTTTGATCCAAGCTTGTTCAGTTTGGTTATGATCTGATGTCACTTTTATATTTTTAAGCTCTAAGGATAACAACAACAACGATAATATTGCAATAGAGAATTTATCAGATATTTTAAATATTTGTATTGTTGAGAGCCATTCAAAAGATTAGAACATTTCAAAACTTGCAGAAAAATTTTTAAAATTAAGCACAAGCATAAAATTAAAAGCCCACAACTACTTTTTTTTTAATTAATTTTGTTTTTCAGAGGAAGCATCCACATCATTTGGCCAAAGAAGCTAGCTGGCCTGAGATGACTACGCAACCTAGCACATCTGATCCAGGGCAAGGGGCCTTGCCACCTCCATGCAAACAGGCAAAGCTGGAATTTGGACAAAGGACAGCTCAGAGTACAATTAACAAACTAATTCTTAACTTTGTAATTGATGATGTTCAGCCATTCTCATTGGTTGAGCAGCCTTCGTTTAAAAAACTTGTGGAGGGACTCAGTGGAGGAAAAACTGTGATGTGCAGAAAGACGCTTGTCCAGAACATTGAGAAGGAGTTTGTGGTAATGAAAAATAGCCTGACAGAAACACTTGTGAATGTATCAAATGTCTGCACAACAGCAGACTTGTGGACTGCACATAGCAGAAGTTTCTTAGGCATGACATGCCACTGGATTGAAGAAAACACTCCGGAGAGAAGGTCCGCTGCATTGGCCTGTGCACGAATGAAAGGGCGGCACACTTTTGATGTCCTTGCCGCAAAAATGAGTGAAATACATGCAGAGTACAAACTACAACACAAAGTGAGGGCTACTGTCACTGATAATGGCAGTAACTTTGTAAAAGCTTTCAGAGAATTTGATACATCTGAGAACGTAGCTGCAGATGACCTAATACGATTTCTAGACATGGATGCAGTTCTTGAAATGCAGGGAGATAAAGAGCATTTTGTTCTTCCTCCTCATCAAAGGTGTGCTGCACACACCTTAAATCTGATTGCCACTAATGAGGTGGATAAAGCAGCATCAAAAGGCCCTTTTCGGAAAGTTTACCGAAGTGCAATGGGAAAATGTGCTTCTATTTGGAACAAGGCACACCGGTCAACAGTAGGTGCAGAAGCTGTGCAAGATGTTGCGAACATGAGAGTTACTGTTCCATGTGTTACTAGGTGGAATTCAGAGTATGATGCCATTTCCAAGCTGACTGTTCTCAGAGAGGATCAGCTGACTGACATCTGTGGAAAACTTGGAGTTCCCAAACTGCACCCACATGAGGTGACTTTTCTGAGAGAGTATGTGGATGTGTTACAACCCCTTTCCTATTCCATTGATCTACTACAGGGGGAGATGCAAAGATGCTACCTTGGATTTCTCATTCCAACAATCCTAAGCCTCAAATCAAAACTTTCTGACAAACTGCCACATGTGTCTTACACAGCTAACATCATCACTGCAGTCCTTGAAGCACTTGACAATCGCTTTGACAGCTGAGATGCAGCTGAGATGAGCATTAGCCCTGAGACTGATGAATCCGATGAGGAGTTTTTTGCGTTCGAAAAGGCACAAAGTGTGGGGAAAGGCACAGCAGAGGAGGAGATATGGAGATTCCTTGATGATCCTGAAAAAAACATTAAATCTCTAAATTTTTATCCCTTGGTCAAGCAGCTCTTCATGAAGTACAATACCACATTGCCTTCTAGTGCTCCCGTTGAACGTTTGTTTAGTTATGGGGGAAATGTTCTTACATCATCTCGAAGCAGAATGTCCGATGACCACATGGAGCAAGTCCTCCTCCTTCGTTACAACAGGAGGTTTTGCCCAAACTGAATGAACAGTTTGAATGCACATTATGTATGCCAAATGCTGCCAAAAGACTAACTGCACTATTTAACAGGATTATACTTTTCAGTCATTTTGAATCCTATACTTTTAGTTGTTTGATGTTGTGTAAAAATTGTAGTTTCTTATTTACAAAGAAAGTTTTAAACATAGTTACAGCTATAAGGCATTTTCTTAGATTAATTGTATTTGCTTGAGAAAAAAAATGAATTTGTATTCTCTATTTTCCTGTTGAAGAAACATTTCCATTGTCTAAAAAGTCTGTTCTTAGGGACTGTTCGTTATTTATTTAAGGGGCCACCGGAGGAGTTTTGAGATCTATAGTCAAAAAAGACTTGACCCTCCCTTCGCCAGCAATACATTTTTCTATGACCCTCCAAAATGATTGTGAAAAAAGGCATGACCCTCCCCGATCATTTATTGATTACTTCTGTACTGGTTTGTGCTTGGCAAAGATGTTCAGATATCTCAATGCCTAGACCTACACCAAACGTTCATTAAAAGACTCCTGCACACCCGCCTTTTTAAAAATGGCGCAGCGCTGACTCGCGATAGGTAGAAACTGCATGATTTGATTTGTTAAACATGAGGATTATCCACTCTAACGTTAACCTAGATAATTGTTCGCTGTTCTTAGGCGCATAACCAAGTGTGTGTGCGGAGTGTGTAGCGCGCCGCGCACTGCATGACATGGAGGCGCCGATGCGATTTGCATTTTCCTATCAACAGTGGAAACAACTTAAAATACTATATTTCTGGCCATACAGAAAAGAATAATGCATCAGTCGCAATACTTTTATTTGTGTAAACTCACAATAACAAGAAAACGTTTTGCTTTCATAAAATAAAAAAACAATCAGGGCGCGCTTTCATGGTCTCCGTGAACTGTAGCGCGTCAAAAAAAAAAAAAAAAAAAAGCAGAAACATATCGTAGGCTGTATAGCATACTAGCCTCAAATATATGAAAAAATATCTATATAAAGCTTGATATGTCCAATTTTAAACTAAAAAAAATCAAATCGAAAGCAAATATCATTTGATTATGTAATCCGTATAAGATGCATTTCTCTTAAAGGCGCACTTTACAGCGGAGATGTATGGAGACATGTTTGCAGCGGACACTGATTTAGAAAAAAAGAGTTTATTAATAAACAATTAAAATGCATCGTTATTTTTAAATATATATTTATTATCATTAGCCTGCTTTTGCATCAAGATTATACATGCGCTTGAGCGCAGAATGGGCTATATCCCATGCAGTATTTAAACAGAAATTAACGTGCGAGCGACAAATATGTATATGGCAACAATACATTTACTATATTTGACATTATTTAATTAGTAAGTATCCAGCTCTTTACATTAAATTTTTTTGAGTTAACAATTAGGCTAGTTAATGAACTAATAAAATAATAGAACAAGTTAAGATGCTAACTATAATTCTATTTAGCATGATTCCACCACGCAAATGACTGTTTTTAAGGTGACAATCTGTTTTCACATCTTCACATTTGAAGATTTACTGTATCTTGAAGATTGTTGTATTGTGTTGTATCTTCTGTTATAAAGATTGACATTTCGTTAATTAAAAAAATGAAGATATATTAACAAAAAAATCATATATTATATATAAAACATAGCCTAGGCTATATAAAATAAAAAAAGGTCCTCATTGGTTAATTTTGCCTGGGGCCCCCACTCAGTGTTGGTTCGCCTCTGTCTTGCGATGAATGTGGCTGTTTACACCTGGCCACTTCATGCGTGTTCTGTGATGGGATAGCTATCTGATCGTGAAAAGACCAGGTATAAATGCCCTCCGAAACGCATTCGAGACGGATTTGAATCCGATCGCTCAAACCACTTCAGGGGAGGTCTGGGCCACATTCCCGACAAAACAGGACATGTGTAAATGCATCTGGTTGTGGAAACCACATATGTAAATTGTACTCCTCCCAAAAAATGCAATAAAATAAAAAATAATCCTGAGAGCGTGTTATAGACTATATGTCATGTTATAGCCAGACATGACGACGCTACTGCAACACGCATCACTGCAGATGAGCCAACGTGCAAACTATTTGAAGAATTGAAGATAGGATTTAAAATCCGTTTTGCAAAAACGCATTTATGCGACCACACCAGGTGTAAATGGAATCGTTTTGATAAATCAGATAGCTATCCGATCTGAGAAAACGCATGAAGTGGCCAGGTGTAAACAGCCCCAATGTAGCACGCGTCATTTGTGTTTGTTTTCAGACATGATAGCCTAACAGTCGTTTTATACTTGTGCTTATGCGATATCACAATTTTTGATCGTGGATGATGTAATATCTGCCACGATCTGCTTTTGAAGAAATATGGTAGCCTATCGTGCTACAGCACACATCTATCAACTGCAGTTCTGGCTCCTCAGTCCCAAACTCGACGTAGGCTACATATCACATGCAGCGGTAGAGTTACACTCACAGGACACTGCTTGTGATTCGCAATCACAAAAGTTTATTATTTGCTCGTAATATTGACAAGTAATTTGTTGAGATCAATTTGTAAAGAAAGACTACATGCATCTGCACTTTTTTCAAAGATGCACCTTGGACCTATTTCAAGGTTTGCATTCTCGAGCCACCGGCACTGTTGTTGTGCGGATGAGCGGCCCGCAGGACGTTAAGGGTTTTCTGTTAGAACGGTGTTGTGTAAGCGGCTCCTAAGTTAATTACTAATGGTCTTTGCAACGGAAGTGAATCAATCAAAACTAAGTTTAGCTGGACGATAACTTTATTCTAGAGCTGCTGTAAACCCAAAACAATCTCTGTTACTTTAAGTTTTCACCCGTAGTCCCTGGGCAGGCTGATGTTAAGCTAAGATACATGAAAAACAAATAAAATATATATCTGGGGACATGTGGGGACAAAATTGATTTAATAAAAGCCATTTCTTTGCCTGGCGTGTAAACATGTAAGGACTTGTGCTTTTTATCAACTCTGTGGGTAACATATTCCACTGACGAGCGGCCACACAAGAAAAAGCAGAGTTTCCAAATGCTGTCCTATTGAGGGATCCAAAGATGAGGGATCCAAAGCTAGGGATCCTGCATTCCCCTCGCACTGTGGATCTAGTGGCTTGAGCTGTTGTTTCAGAGCCCAAAGAGATAAATTCTTTTAGTGGAGGAGCAGCATTGTCATAAAGGATCTTATACATCAAACACAGATTGGTGTGAATTATCAAATTTTCAAAGCTAAGAAATTGGTATTTTACAAGAATATGACAGTGATGAAATCGTCTGCTTTTCTGATCGTGAATCTTTAGAGAGGTTTTATATAATGACTCAAGTGGCTTGAGGGCAGTTTTAGTAGCCTGTGACCAACTTGTCATACAATATCGAAAATGAGGAACTATCATTGCATTCAGATAGGCTCCTGAGGCCTCGATTGTAAGAGTTTCGAATGTATCTGAATTGTGCCATATAAAATTTTATTGTATTTGATAACTTTTTTATATGTTTTTTAAAGCCTAAATTTGGTTCCAATATGACACCTAAATATTTTACCTGTTCTTGATTTGAAATGATTTGTCCTTCAATTAAAATATTAGGGTACATTTTTATTTTAGAACGATTTGTGAAAAACATTGAAACAGTCTTATCTAAATTTAGAGTGAGGCATGAGTTTTTCAGCCACAAAGAAACTTTCTTAATCTCTTTGGTCAGTTTTTGAGCGACTTCTTCCGCAGTTTTACCATGTGCATATAGCACCGTATCATCACCGTAAAAGTTCCTATTATCACTGTAAAGCTGCTTTGAAGCAATCTATATTGCTAAAAGCGCTATATAAATGAAGATGACTTGACCCAGGAGAAAAGGTCAAAGGTGAGCGCAACATGTGTGTGGTCGAGGTCAAAGGTCACCATCAATAATTTTGACACTCTGTACTCCATATCAACTACTGATATAGAAAAAAACTGACAAATTGCGACATTTCTCATTCATTCTAATACAGCCAGATAAAGTAAAATATGTTATTCTTGTCTTATAATTAAATACTTATTTATGTGAAAAAATTATTCAAAATTAAAATATAAAAGTTCATCATTTATGTAATGCTCCCTGTCGTTCTGTTATGAGTGATAATGTATGCTTCCTGAATGAGAATTTTTTGCCAGTGTTATGGTGGGATAGGCTTTGTTTGAGATGTGTTTTGTTGGTCTGAGTGAATTTTGGAGATAAGATTAACTGTTTGGCCAAGATTCATATTGGTAATTCAGACTGTATGAAGAGTTTTGAAATGTGGCTTCAGTATTAACCGATGCTTGTTAGCATTTTTTTTTTAAATCCCAGCATGACATTTACGTGCTCTGTGCACAAAACCTTATCATCCCTCATCTGTGTGTGGGCTTGTGCTTAGGCTCAAATCTGAAAGAAATCTGAGCTAATGTAACAATTGATGTTCTCTGCCTTAGACTCTGAATGTGTATTGTGAGAGTTGCAAACCATTCCGTATTATATGGAATCGTTTCCTATTTAAGCCATCAGAAAAGCCATACACAACGCAGTTTGTCCCGTAAACGCAGACATATGCTAGAGTCTCTATTCATAACCTCTAATGCACCATCGATCATCTCCCATATTTCCTCTCCATCTCTGTACATCTGTGCTAGGGGTTGAACGACTTCAGATTTTTTTGAAGTCGACTTCGACTAGTCACTAACGTCATTCATAAAAACACAAGACATGGGACTGCTTTGCAACATGCCACAATAACTCCCGTTTTAGTGCAAAAATACAATTATTGATACATTATGTTGGCATAACAATGCCATTTACGCAAGATAGGCTGTAAGCCTACTCACTGTCAGAGTCTTGCTCATTCACAGTTTACTTTTCAATCATGGTTTGCATGTTTAGTGAAGTTTCTAATTGACCGTTCGCCAAGACCTACTCCCTTTAGTTACTGTTGCTATGTCCGACGCAGTGAAATATACATCGCGGAGCAGAGAGGACACTGACAACGCGCTTACAGACAGGACAGAGCAGGTTACTTTTAATATGAAACAAAGTCTGAACTTTCATATTTGGTCATTTTATAAAGAAATGTAAACAATAAATACCGTTTTGTGGCTGTTTAATGTGTCTAACAGGTTGCTGTAGAGCATCAGTTAAAGCTGCTCATAAACAGATCATCTCTTCTTTCTATTAATTTATAGCATCAAATAAACATGAATGAACATAAGAAGGAATGTTGTTTTAACCGCGGAAAGGCGTCAGTACACTCCGTTTTTCAAGTTCAAATCCTCCAACGTTAATATACTAATATACTAAGATTATGATTGATCAGATCGCAACTCCCTGCGAAGGGTCAATTGACTGCTGTCGAGATGATTGACCTAACGTTAGCGGATGCCTTTTCAGATGAGTGTGCATTGCACTTGTACTTTTGTTGTATTTCAGGACAGACTTAATTTGCATGTGACATTTTGACAAGCTTCATCTTTAGTGAAGTATTTCCACACACTTGATGGTGACAATCATAGTGTCACATGATCAACGCGACTAGTCGACGTCAAGCTTAAAGCGTCACGGCATTGCATTAAGGTTGACTAGTCGACTAATCGACTAGTCGGTTCAACCCCTTAATCTGTGCTAGTGGCATTGTTTGTGAAACATACGTTTATTTACTTCTACTAACTATCATTCCCTTTCAGTCGGTCACGTTCAACACCACGTCGGTGACCGACAAATAGTAATCTCGCTAGAGAGGTCAATCTACTTTGAGTATAAGTAAACAAGCCAATGTACATTAGCATATACTGAGCAGCAGGTGCATCGCATCTTCAGCTTTTCGCCTCGGCTGTTCTCACAGCTGGTAATGGTGCACTGTTTCCATGTCAATTACTCTTGTGCGCGTGGGTGTGGTCACATTAGAGATAATGAGCATTCGTGTTAGACACTGTACCTCTCGTTGCTTTCATACGGATTACTTAAACAGAGAATATTTGTTTTCAATATTAATTACATCATTTAAAAACAGAGACTCCAAGCTTTGTAAAGACATAACTCTCACGTGTGGGTGGCAACTATTCACTGAGTAAAAATGTTCTGTCGCATTTCAGAATGAACTTCACACTGAGAGAGACGGCAGAACGTGCATCATGTTTATTTTCTTTATTTTACGAAAAGCAGACCATTTTGTTTTTATTATGAGTGTACACAAATAAAAGTAGACATTTAACAGTTTTGAATGATGTATAACAATGGCCTGTATGACACAAATCGACTGAGTTATTTGTAGGGCTGTAATAAACCAAAGAAAATCTTGGTCGACTGAAGTCCTGAAGTTTTCGACAAAAAAATCTACTAAAAATGACATTAGAAAAAAAAAATGTTAAATTAATTAGCTGCGCACTGTGCGCAGTACTTGGTAGCCTTGTTGTCCACCTAAATTAATCATAAATAAACATAAAAACTAGTAGGCTATTTGCAGAATATTAAATAGTTTTTTACCTAATTATTTTGCACTGAAATGAGTCTGACACACGAGTCTGTCGGCTCTGACAGCGTTGCATCAAATTCACCTGCGCAATATCATAGCCTATGATTTCTCACATTCACCTGCGCAATATCATAGCCTATGATTTCCGAAAATAGTACTATGTTGTCAACTAGTGATATCATCACAAGAACTTTTGAGGAATATGCAACATAATTTAGACAATTGTTTTTTTGTCATATGTATTATAATAACTGACAGACACTATCATTTCAGCCATGCAGCTCGCACAGAGCGAAGCTGAACATAGGATCTCAGCTTCGCGGCTGAGACACGAATACATTTACATTTAGTCAGTTAGCAGACGCTTTTATCCAAAGCGACTTACAACTGAGAACTACAGCAAGCGAGTCATCGTGAAGAGGAGAAAATAACGCAAGAAGTGCTCAAAATACAAAGTTCAGGCATTCAGAGTAGCATAAGCTAAACAAGGGAGGATTAAAGGAAAAGGTTTTTTTTTTTTTTTTTTTTTTTTTTTTATGTCAAGTGCTCACGGAAGAGATGAGTTTTCAGTTGTCTTTTGAATGTAGTTAGGGATTCTGCATTCCGGATGAGGGTGGGGAGATCATTCCACCAGCATGGAATCGTGAATGAGAATGTTCTGGAGAGTGATTTTGTGGCTCTCTGTGATGGTACCACGAGCCGTTGCTCATTGACCGATCGCAGGCTTCTGGTAGGGATGTAGACTCGTAGGAGCGAGTGAAAGTAGGAGGGAGCTAAGCCTGTGGTCGATCTGTAAGCAAGCGTCAATGCCTTGAACTTGATGCGAGCAGCGAGTGGTAGCCAGTGCAGAGAGATGAACAGAGGAGTGACATGGGCCCTTTTGGGCTCGTTGAAGACAAGACGAGCTGCAGAATTCTGGATCATTTGTAGAGATTTAGTTACACATGATGGAAGACCAGCCAGAAGAGCATTGCAGTAATCAAGCCTAGAAATAAACCAAGGCCTGGGCGAGAAGTTGTGTTGCATGCTTAGTTAGGAAGGGCCTGATCTTCCTGATGTTGTGCAGTTCAAACCTGCATGATCGAGCTGTCTTTGTGATGTGGTCTGTGAAGGTCAGATGCTCATCAAATGTTACTCCAAGGTTTCTGACCGACCTTGATGGGGTGATTAAGGTTGAATCTAGCTGGATAGTGAAGTCGTGCTGTAAAGACGGATTGGCAGGGAGGACGAGAAGCTCAGTCTTTGCCAGGTTGAGCTGCAGGTGATGTTCCTTCATCCATGCCGAGATGTCCGCCAGGCAGCTTGAGATACGTGCAGCTACTGTGGGATCATCAGGTTGAAATAAGAGGTAGAGCTGGGTGTCATCAGCATAGCAATGGTAAGAGAAGCCATGTGCCTGTATGATGGGTCCCAGTGATGTGGTGTAAATGGAGAAAAGGAGCGGTCCAAGAAGACCAATCACTTCTACCACTAAAGATTGCTTTATCAATAATCTTCCTAATCAGTTTCATCATATCAGCATCCCAGGTAACTTAGTAGAACTTGATATTGCAACAGAAACGTTTAACTCTCTCTTTTCCAGCACTTTAGACACAGTTGCTCCGCTGCGCTTAAAGAAGATTAAAGAACATAGTCCAACGCCGTGGCACAACGAGCACACTCAGGCCCTTAAGAGAGCAGCCAGAAAAATGGAGCGCAACTGGAAGAAAACAAAACTAGAGGTATTTCGGATTTCATGGAAGGAGAGCTCGATTGCTTACAGAGAGGCTTTAAAAGCTGCTAGATCTGCTTATTTTTCAACCCTATTAGAAGAAAATAAACATAATCCTAGGTATTTATTTGAAACAGTGGCTAAACTAACGAAAAAGAAAGCTTCAAGCCCAGAAGTTTCCAAGCAACACAGCAGTAATGACTTATAAGATCGATAATATCAGGGACAAAATTATAACTATGCAACCGTCTAATACAGTATCGCATCAGGAAGTGCATTGTAGTCTCCCTGAGGGAAAATTTTATTCATTCGTTGCTATAGGAGAGGAAAAATTTAGCAAACTCGTCAAATCATCTAAATCGACAATGTGTATGTTAGACCCTATACCGACTAAGCTGCTGAAAGAGATGCTTCCAGATGTCATAGATCCTCTTCTCAATATCATTAATTCATCTTTGTCTCTAGGATACGTACCAAAAACCTTTAAGCTAGCTATGATTAAACCGCTTGTTAAAAAACAGCAACTTGATCCTACAAAACTAGTCAATTACAGGCCGATCTCTAATCTGCCATTTTTGTCAAAGATATTAGAAAAAGCAGTATCCTCACAACTGTGTTCTTTTCTTGAAAGAAATGATATCTGCGAGGATTTTCAGTCCGGATTTAGACCGTACCATAGTACCGAGACAGCTCTCGTTAGAGTCACAAATGATTTGCTCTTATCATCCGATCGTGGTTGTATCTCTCTATTAGTATTACTTGATCTTAGTGCTGCATTTGACACCATTGACCACAACATCCTTTTAAATAGACTCGAACATTATGTTGGCATTAGTGGAATTGCACTAGCATGGTTTAAATCATACTTATCTGACCGTTATCAGTTTGTAGCAGTAAATGAAGAGATGTCTTATCAATCACAAGTTCAGTATGGCGTACCACAAGGCTCAGTACTAGGACCGCTGCTGTTCACGCTGTACATGCTACCATTAGGAGATATCATTAGGAAACATGGAATTAGCTTTCATTGTTATGCCGACGATACTCAGCTGTATATTTCTTCAAAACCTAACGAAACCTACCAATTCACAAAATTAACAGAATGCATAGCTGATATAAAACATTGGATGACTAGTAATTTCCTACTACTAAATTCAGAAAAAACAGAGATTCTAATTATTGGACAAAAAACTTCCACATGTAATAATCTAGAATATCGTCTAACACTTGATGGCTGCTCTGTTAAGTCTTCGTCGTCGGTTAGGAACCTGGGTGTGCTCTTTGATACCAATCTTTCATTTGAAAGTCATGCGTCTAGTATCTGTAAAACCGCTTTCTTCCATCTTAAAAATATATCTAAATTACGTCATATGCTCTCAATGAATAATGCAGAACAATTAGTTCATCCGTTTATGACCTCAAGGCTAGATTATTGTAATGCTCTACTGGGTGGTTGCCCTGCACGCTTAATAAACAAACTACAGCTGGTCCAAAACGCAGCAGCTCGAGTTCTTACCAGAACCAGGAAGTATGACCATATTAGCCCCGTTCTGTCAACACTGCATTGGCTGCCTATTAAACATCGTATAAATTTTAAAATATTGCTGATCACTTACAAAGCACTAACTGGTTTAGCTCCGCAGTACTTGAGCGAGCTCTTAACGCATTATAGTCCTTCACGTCTACTGCGATCTCAAAATTCCGGCCAGTTAATAATACCTAGAATATCAAAATCGACTGCTGGCAGTAGATCCTTTTCCTATTTAGCACCAAAACTTTGGAACAGTCTTCCTAACATTGTCCGGGAAGCAGACACACTCTGTCAGTTCAAATCTAGACTAAAAACACATCTCTTCGGCCTAGCATACACATAACAAGACTTCTATAATTAGGCTACATAGTTTAGAACAGCCGGGACCGGGAACACTTCCCGTAAATCCTGATGTACTTGGTACATCATAAGAAGGATGGCGTCTACGCTAATATTAGTCTCTCTGTCTATCCCGAGGTTTACCGCTGTCCACCGGAACCAGGCCGTATCCAGATCTGATGAAGGACCAGCGCCAGGACACGACGCCGCCGCTGACCTGAAGTGTCAACCAGTCTCTCCTCCTCTCCACTCCGACTTCACCAAACCGGAACTGGACAAATACTCTGATTCATTCTGACTTCTGACCTGTAATGCTCCTGTATCATAATCATACAGTGTTCGCTCGTTGGCCAGAGGAGAACTGGCCCCCGACTGAGCCTGGGTTCTCCCAAGGTTTTTTTCTCCATTCTGTCACCTGATGGAGTTTTGGTTCGTTGCCGCTGTTGCCTTACCTTCTGGCTTGCTTAGTTGGGGACATTTAGTATTCAACAATATTATAGATATTATATAATATTATAGAAAGGTGGACGATGATGAAATTGTTTTTTGTATTATTTTCATGTTATCACTGTGAAGCTGCTTTGATACAATCTGTATTGTAAAAAGCGCTATATAAATAAAGGTGACTTGACTTGACTTTGGATACCTTGCCACTCCAAGCGATCCTGAAGGACCTACCTGTGAGATAGGACTCAAACCAGTGGAGAGGAATTCCTGTGATGCCCAGTGATGAGAGGGTGGACAGGAGGATCTGATGATTCACAGTGTCGAAGGCAGCAGAGAGATCCGCAGGGCTTCTGTGACTGACAGCAATTCAGTTTCGGTTGAATGCCCTTTCTTGAAGCCAGATTGGTTTACATCTAGTTGGTTGGTCAGAGTGAGGAAAGATGATACTTGGTTGAAGGCAACTCGTTCAAGTGTTTTGGCAATGAATGGTAGGAGAGAGGCAGGTCTGTAATTCTCTAAGAATAGACTATTAACTTAAAGCTTTTACTCTTAAACACAAAAGGCACGTCCACTTTAATAAAAAAAAAAATATTTATTAAACAAACCAGATCAAGAGCAGAAACGAAATAAAGTGCATAACTGAAAAATAAAGCATAGGCTCAAAACGAATACAAACAGTGGGCACAGCTGTAGATATAAAAATCGTGCTTCCCCTTGTTAATTGATTTCATGGAAACAGACACCAATGATTTTGCCAAGATATCTAATTTATTTTACCATTTTATATAAGACATAAGGGAGAGAATGGATCAGCAACAGATCTTCATTGCATCTCAGTCTTTTTCTCTCTCTCTGCCTAAACAAAGAGCTTCAGTTCATATATGCTGAAACATGTGGTTTCCATTAACATAGCATAGGATGTATATATTATGCTTAGGCAGAAAAAAACACTGCATACATTCCATTCTAGACACACACTCTCCAAAATCTCCCACTCTCACATATGCATTCAAAACAGTGTGAACAGTATGATTCATAAAACACAATGATTACAAATGATTATGAATGTATATAAAAAGTATAAAAAGGTATAAAACAGATACGTAATACTTCTGATTATGAATATTAATAAAAAATAATAATAATAATACTAAAAACAACATTAAAAATATGAGATGTAAGTCTTCAACAGCGCAATGTGCATTAGGCTCCAAATAAAAAATAAAACTGGGAAACCTAACGCAGACAAGTTAACTTACCATTTTTAGGTGATGGGAAATGTTTGTCGTCGAGCTTTGTTGCAGTTTCGACTGTTGCTTGCAAAATTTGCATTCGACTTTTTTCCCGTTTTCGATTTTTTTAAAAATGCTGCCACACTGCCGATGTCTTTGTTGACATGGTAGAAGAGGACTGACTATGAATTAAACACTCTCACAATTAAATAAATAATATTCAGCAAACCTTCTAGTCTTTCTTCAATCTGTCTCTCTTCTACAGTGGGTTAGGCTAATCCAAAAGAAGTGAAAACAAGGGGGTTGTTCTGAAGACAGACTGTTACCTGTGAAACAGGGTTGCTCTGAAAACACCCCCATTAGAAATTAGTGCTTTCCACCTGATGAAATGAACGCGGCAAAAAAAATCTGATTGGTCGAGCCAGAACGTATCGACCAATAATCGACTAATCGACTGGGAGATTACAGCCCTAGTTATTTTAGTCTCTTTTGCACTGATAAGAAAAAAAGCGAGACAATCGCGCCGGCCCCAGAGGTTAAATGTCCCACTCTAAGCAATCCAAAAGCCTAGCCAACAGTGGCAAGGAACCAAAACTCCATCAGGTGAAAGAATGGAGAAAAAAAACCTTGAGAGAAACCAGGCTCAGTCGGAGGCCAGTTCTCCTCTGGCCATCGAACAAACAGTATATGATTATGATTCAGGCAGCATTACAGGTCAGAAGTCAGATTGGATCACAACATTCAGTATTTATCCATTTCCATCTGGTTGGAAGTCATCACGCCGGTATGGAGACATATTCTTAGATCGACTACAAAGTTACACTGGTATTCAGGGACAGGCATCAACCCTAATGGGATTTTGATGCACTGAAATAAGGCCATATAACACATACTAAACATTTGAGAATCGTATCTTGTAGCCTAGTTTTTTTCTTCAAAACTATGTGAAAATAATCCTGCCAAGTCATTCACATAAAACAATATATTGATTTAAATTTAGTTTAAACACTTTTTGTTTTGAAAGGCCATAAGCGAGGAGGTGTGAATGATCTTGAACACTGATGTGATTCACAACTAAGGAGATTAAGCCCATCCCCTAATAGAATAGAATAGAATAGAATAGAATAGAATAGAATAGAATAGAATAGAATAGAATGAGGCATTTATATAGCGCTTTCATATGTACTACTGTACACCCAAAGCGCTTTACAATCATATCAGGGGGTCTCTTCTCAACCACCACCAGTGTGCAGCATTCAATTGGATGATCCGACGGCAGCCACAGTACAACGATGCCAGTACGCTCACCACACACCAGCTATAGTGGAGATAGAGCCAATTCAAGGGATGGGGATTATTAGGAGGCCACGATTGGTGACAACGCCGGTGGAATGTGGCCAGGACACCGGGGTTACACCCCTACTCTTTATGAGAAGTGCCATGGGATTTGTAATGACCAAAGAGAGTCAGGACCTCGGTTTTACGTCTCATCCCAAGGACGGACTAATGAGTTTTTCAGTGAGGAATGTGACTGAGAGGGAAATATGAAGAATGTGAGGACAAAATAAATGATATATGTATATATTATACTTTATTCAGAATATAGTTAACATTATAATCTAAACATAAATGATGGTCAAATGCACATTTTGAGAGTCATACCTGGAAACAAATGTTCAAATATATAAGTCAATATTTCCAAGGTGTTTGGTGATTCTGGTGGGAAAAAAAACCTTCCCTGCTTCATGTCGGTGAACTTACCTTCACCACGTTCATGTAGAATATAAGTCCAATGTATCTCTACAGCACACTGATACTCATAATTTGTAACAGTTTAGTAAACTATATGCCATTACGCAATGTTTACTTTCACTTTTAACGGGAAGGGTGGAGTAAGTCAATTAACGACGGAAAAGGAAATGTGTCTGGGGTGGTTGCTGGCAGACAGATGAGGAAGGTTCATCGCGGCGGTCTCCGTCGCGCTACATGTGTCGTAGCCTTGATGTCATGAAGGCATGAACTAATTGTTGTGCATTTGTCATTGAGAGCATATGACGTAATTTAGATATGAATGTGGTTTTACAGATACTAGAAACGTGATTTTCAAATGAAAGATTGGTATCAAAGAGCACACCCAGGTTCCTAACCAACGATGAAGGTTTGACAGAGCAGCCATAAAGTGTTAGACAGTATTCTAGGTTATTAAGTGAGGACGTTTTTTTGTCCAATTATTAGAATCTCTGTTTTTTCAGAGTTAATATGCATTCAGTTAATTTTGTGAATTGGTAAGTTTCGTCAGGGTGTGAAGAAAAATGGAGCTGAGTATCATCAGCATAACAGTGATAACTATTCCCATGCTTCCTAATGATATCTCCCAAGGGTAGCATGAGAGTGAACAGCAACGGTCCTAGTACTGAGCGTTGTGGTACTCCATACTGAACTTGTGATCTATAAGACATCTCTTAATTTACTGCTACTAACTGATAAGTAGGATAAGCCTAAGGTGTTTTTGGGGTCATTGAGATGTTTTGACATGCCCTGACGTGTGCTTTTTTCAGTTGCTTATAAACATATCAATGGCAAAGGTGTTATTACACTCTATTCAGCACAAACAGGGCTACCATAATATGTGAGCATCATGTCTGTACATGTTTGTATTTTTGAGAGAATAATGTTTATGCATGGTTATTGAAATAAAACTAAAAATGTAAAAAAATATACTGACAAAATGTATATTCAAAACGGTGAGCATGCAGTTATGGTTTGTGTATCTGCAGCTTGCAGCGTCGGTTTCCCTTCTATTAATGAGGCTGAGGCTTCATTAATAAACACAACCCCAATTATCATCATTGGTTTTGAGATGTTACTTGCTGTGAATACCTTGTCTGATACAGTATTGTGGCATAGTATCAGGACATCCTGGCTAGTGACTGTCGCGGACGGCTAGGGGCTAGAGTGGATGATGGGCCTATTTGGGAAAAAGACAAGGGCTGTTTTTTATCCCCAGTCCGTCCCTGCATGCAGGCTGGTATATGGTCACTGTCATTCTCATATCTAAAGAAAAATAATTTCATTCAGGGTTGTGCAACATTCAATCACTGTTTGCGGATACCATTGAGAATGTAAAGTGTTGTAATCCAAATCAACGTGTTAAAACATGATTAACATGTTAAAGATTATTTAAAAGACGATTCTTTATTTTTTAAGCTCTTTTCCCACAAAAGTTGTCACTTTTATTTATATAGTGTTTTATACAATACAGATGGTTTCTGCAGCTTCATAGTAATAAACAGTGAAATAACAGAATCAATAATGCAAACTTTATCAGATATGAGACAAAATCAAATTATGTTGTAAAGCAGCACTATGCTGAAGTGCCAACTAGTCTCTCCCCTGTGAAGGATCCTTTTACCACTCTACAGATAAAGCGTTGTCGGGATATTTTCGGTTTTGCGTATCTACCCCGAAGTGATAAAATTCTGTTTCAAAATTTTAAGGCCAGACAAGTAGTTTAAGTTTTGTAGGGAATTACAAACCTGCCCACATATATTCAAATGCGTATAACAATAAAATGAATTCTTAATGCGCACGTGAGCGTCATCAGCGTTTTTTCACAGGTTCGCGTTTAAAGTCTGTGTAGAGAGAACGATGTCGTCTTAGCGGCCTCTAATTTAATAAATAATGATCGTTGTGACGGAAGTGAATCAATCAAAACTAACTTTAGCTGGAAAATATCTTTAATCAAGAACCGCTATGAAGACAAAACAATCTCTGTTACCTTAAATTATCCGTTTACTACTGTAAAGCTGCTTTGAAACAATCTACATTGTTAAAAGCGCTATATAAATGAAGATGACTTGACTTGACTACTGTCAATATTCAGCTAAAGCCAGATCAGTGTTGGTTCAGTTTAATTGTAACGTCATCAGCTGGAGTGCTCTCGAGAACCACCAGAGGGCACTCAATTTCAGATTGTCATTTTCCCTCACAACTACATTTCCTATAACTCACTGCCCAGACTCATCATCACTGATCACATTCACCTGTTACGGATGAAACATAGGACGTGCGTACGCACAGAAATAATCGGATTTATAAAACCATGCGCACGCACATCCTACGCAGCTTTCCCTTAATAAATCACAATCAATTCTAAATATAGCGCAGCTTTTGCGGCTTCATGTCACGCCCAAAGTTGCCCATAAATAGTCCGTGAAACGCCCACAAGTTAATATTCATCGATTGCGAAATCATGGCAAACACAGAGAGGAAATAAAAAAAACATATCTTCACTCAATGTGAAGTAGAAGTTTTCGTTGGTGAGGTGGAAAAGAGGAGAAAAATGTTGTTTGGAGGGCACAGTGTGGGCATTACTAATGCCAAAAAGGCACTTGAGTGGCAAAAGGTTGCAGACGCCGTAAATGCTGTAGCCTCACAACCTCGGACCGTGGCCGAAATAAGAAAGAAATGGTCAGACAAGATCAGCTATTGTGCGTCATTACGCATTGTGATTGGGCATTTTATTTCCATCCATTTAATTGCATCTGACAAGCTACAGATGTCGGTTATAATCTACGTAGAAATGGGAAATAGTTCAGTGCAAATGTAATTGTCACGGGGTGACAAATAATCCCCGGAACTAATCCCATCAGAAAAGTGTTCCCGCCGGGACACTTTTAGTGTAACACTGTCCCCGGGCTTGTGTGTGTGTCTGTCGTCATGACAACAAAACGGCAGATTGGCAACAGGTGCGGGGACTTCACTTGGAGTGCCTGATTGAGGCCACGCCAGCATTCTGAGAGGATAAAACACAAGGGGAAGAGAAGGGTGTTGTTGTTTTCTTCTCCGTTGATCTGGAGTGTTCTCCCTCCGCGTTGTGTGGTTGTTTCTTTGTTTTCCCCCGGCGATCTGGTGTGGTTCTCTCCTGTTGGGAAATGTTTGTGGAGTGTTGCAGCTGAAGGACCATCGTGAAAGAAGCGGAGTGTTGCTTGTGGGATCCGAGGGCAGTTTTGAAGAGTGGAATTCGTCGTCTGGACTGGGAAAGAGTGAGATGAGTGATTGACAAATTGAATCTCATAAACGCATGTTTTCTACACTAAATTGGATACTGGTTTGAAGTGCTTGGATCACGTTGTATACATCGCACTGAGTGAAATAGACTGATTCCTTGTCGATCTCTAGCCTCCCCCTCGTCCATTGAAACCAGCGAAGTGAAGCCGCTTGTAGTGGTGAGGAAATTATTCACCGCATCTGTCCCAACTCTGACTATCATCGGCTCTTCAGATCGAGACCTCTGGGTGAGTGTTGGCCTTACTTTGCACTTGAAGAGTGGATTTGTAGTGCTGAAATTGACGTTTCCCATCACGTTGCATGTTTGGAATTGGACTGTCGTGTGTGTGTGGAAGATTTACCTTTTATCGCCGTGCACTCCCCATGTGTTATGCTGGTCTACCGTCCATCATAAGAGTCTAGCAAGATCGATTGCAGTCACCTGTTGGATGTCAGAAGGAAAAGCCCCCGTGTGCACACTACACGTGAGAACTGGTTACCTCTGCTTGAAGTTTGTATGCTGTCTGTCCCAGTGAAAGCCCGGCTCAGCTTGTGACTCTGTCCCCTGCAACACACGTGAGAACTGTTTACCTCTGCTTGAAGTTTATGCTGTCTGTCCCAGTGAGAGCCCTGCTCAGCTTATGACTTTGTCTCCTGCCACCCCTGTGAGAGCTGTTCACCTCTATTCGAAGTGTTGATTCCGTCTGTTCCAGTGAACGTTGCTCAGCTTGTGACTCTGTCCCCTGCAACACACGTGAGAACTGTTTACCTCTGCTTGAAGTTTGTGTGCTGTCTGCTCCAGTGAAAGCCCTGCTCAGCTTATGACTCTGTCTCCTACCACCAACGTGAGAGCTGTTCACCTCTATTTGAAGCGTTGACTCCGTCTGTTCCAGTGAACGCCCGCTCAGCTTGTGACTTTGTCCCCTGCAACACACGTGAGAACTGTTTACCTTTGCTTGAAGTTTGAATGCTGTCTGTCCCAGTGAAAGCCCTGTTCAGCTATTGACTCTGTCTCCTGCCACCCATGTGAGAGCTATTCACCTCTATTTGAAGTGTTGATTCTGTCTGTGCCAGCCAAAGCCCCGCTCCGCTTGCGACTTGAGTCTGCTGTAGCCCTGAAACCCACCTGTATGGTGCGAAGTGCCCACCCTTTACAACTCCTGTGAGCCCTGATCTACCTACTCCCCTGCGATACTCACCTGTGATACTCACCTGTTCAGTGAGTTGGCACCAGAGCCAGAATGAAGTAAGCCTGACTCATTTACTTACCTGCGATACCCACCTGTTTAGTACCTACCACTGGGAGTTGGCACCAGTGCCAGAAGGAAGTAAGCCTGACCCCCCACTCACCTGTGATACCCACCTGTTCAGTATCTACCACTGTGAGTTGGCACCAGCGCCAGAAGGAAGTAAGCTTGACTCAATTACTCACCTGCGATACCCACCTGTTCAGTACCTACCACTGCGAGTTGGCACCAGCGCCAGAAGGAAGTGAGCCTGACCCCCCACTTGCCTTGGATTCCTGGGAAGAGGAAGGAAGAGGAATTTTAGATTAGGATTTTCAAATTGTTTTTATATTTAATAAAGCCTGTCATTCTTTTTATTCCTGTCTCCTGCCTCCTCCTTTGACACGCTCCTCAGGGTGATCCTGGTCTAGGGGTGGGTGCAGTCTGGCTTGGCCCACCTCGACCTGTGACATATTTTGGCGTAGTCGGCAGGGTTCACCTTGAGTTGAGCGATCAGAGGTTGAGATGGCGGAGGAGGAAGAGCCTGGGGCTCGGCAACCTGTCATGCCGATTTTCATGGGTTCCCCGTGGGCTCCGAAGTATGGAGGCCCGGGATCTGAAATGAGCTTGTCGATGTGGAAGATCCAGGTGGAGTACTTGGCAGGGCTCCAAGGTCTGAGTGCCCTGCAGAAGGTTCAGTTTGTTTTAAACTCCTTGGAAGGGGAAGCGGGAAGAGAAGTTCAGGCAGCACCGGAAGCAACTCGAGCGACTGTCCAGGCCATTTTTGACTTTCTCACGGGACAATATGGAGACACCACCCCGGTAGCTGTTCTGAGGACGCAGTTCTTCAATTCTCGGCAAGGCCCTCGCCAATCTGTTCGAGCATTTACCTTGCAACTACGAGAGCAGTTTTCTAGACTTTCGGGGAGACAGGATCATGGCCTGGAGGAAGGAGAGGTTCTACTACGAGATCAATTCTTATTGGGGCTACGGGAAGGCCCTGTGCGTCAGAGTCTGCGGGTGCAATTTCGACGAACTCCGAATCTGACCTTTGAAGAGCTTCGACGAGAAGCACTGGCCCTTGAGCATGATCTCACGGAGAGTGTGGATCCTCCCAGCTGTTTAGCCACGAATGTTGTTGGCACCCCTTCGGCTACTACGGCACCCGATTGGAAGGAGGCCCTCCGGGAAGAGCTGAAGAGAGATGTGCGGGAACAAATGTCTGACCTGTCGAAATCTTTTATGGAGGAGCTTCGTCGAGAACGCCTCCAGTTGTCCTCTTTACCCCGGGAGCGGGCTTACTCCGATGGGAATCGTCCCCCCGACCGCCGCCCATCCCGACCTTCGGGCTCTCGATTCCAGTGGGATGAGCATGGGCGTCCCATCTGCAACGGCTGTGGAGAGCCGGGACATTACTTCCGTCAGTGTCCTGCTCGACGTGCATCGCAAGGGGGTTTTTAGAGTTTCCGGCCACTGTGGGTCAAGTGGTCGGGACCTCCTTGTCAGACCCCTCCCTGCTTACATCTTCTAGGAGCCGCCTGGTGGGCTGTTGCCCGGTGGTGGTGGTTCAGGTCAATGAACAGGAAGTGCAGTGCCTTTTGGATACAGGCTCCCAAGTGACCCTATTTTCCGAAAGCTTGGCCCATGAGTTGTTTGGCGCCGAAGGTCGACCGCCTGTGGAAGCCCCCTGGTTGACGCTACGTGGGGCGAATGGTCTCGACATCCCGTATGTGGGATATCTGGTGACCGATCTCAAGATTCATGGAGTCGTAGTGCCTCAGAAAGGAGTGGTGGTCGTACGAGATACATGCCTGGGGTCTCATCGTGCCCTGCTTGGGATGAATGTCATTTCGGACTGTTGGGAAGAGCTATTCCGGGGTAGACCGGCTCGAGCAGCTGCAACCTCGGCCGGACAGGAGTGGGATCGCATCAGGGCCGATTGCCGCCGGGTATGTCTGGCTGAACAACAGGGGGACCGGGAAAGCACGGGAAGAGTAGTCTGCCGTTACGCCTTGTCCATCCCAGCTCAGAGCGAGGCGGTGGTCTGGGTCAGGTTGCCTCCTCGACTTTATAGTCCGGAAGATTGGGTCATGGTGGAACCCCATGAGGATGGTCCCAAGGTGGAAGTCGCACGGGGATTGGCGACTGCTCAGGGAGGCCGGGTATTAGTGCGAGTCAGGAACACGAACCCCTTCCCTGTTCCCTTGTACCGTCATCAGCGTTTGGCCCGAGTGACCTCAGTGAGGCCCCAACAGATTCGTGAACAGGGTGAAGTTAACTTCAATCAAGTGAGCCCAACAGTGGTCGAGGTGGCCCTGGCACGAGCGAGCCCGGGGGTAGGAGAGGCAGGAAGAGGATTGCCTGCCCACCTGACGGGGGAGTCATTACGGGGTGAAGGACTGGGGGAAGAGCAATTGGGACAACTCCAAGAGTTCCTGAGGGAATGGCAGCACTTGTTTTCCACTCACGATGAGGACTACGGCCGCACGGATGTAGTACGACATCAAATCCCAACTGGGGACGCTGCACCCAGCCGAGAGCGCTATCGACCCGTGCCCCCGACCCTGTACTCGGAGGTCCGCACCCTTTTGCGAGGGATGCTTGACAAGGGAATTATTCGAGAGAGCAGTAGCCCTTGGGCCGCCCCGATAGTACTGGTTCGAAAGAAAACGGGTTCCTGGAGGTTTTGTGTGGATTACCGAAGGCTGAACCAAGTAACCAAAAGAGATGCTTTCCCGTTGCCTCGAGTTGAAGACTCCCTCACGAGCCTCACACAAGCCACCTGGTATTCCACTCTTGACTTGGCCAGCGGCTACTGGCAGGTGCAGATGGATGAGCATGACCGGGAGAAGACAGCATTCACTACCCCCTTCGGCCTATATGAATGGGACCGGATGCCGTTCGGCCTCTGCAACGCTCCAGCCACGTTCCAACGGCTGATGCAGCGTTGTTTAGGCAACCAACTGATGGACACCACCCTCGTCTATCTAGACGACGTCATCGTCTACTCTCCAGATTTCAAGTCCCATCTCGAGCACCTAGAGCAAGTCTTCCGCTCCCTGGAGCGCTATGGGTTGAAGCTCCAGCCAGACAAGTGCCAGCTCTTCTGCAAAGAGGTTAAATTCTTGGGGCATGTGGTGAGTGCGGCGGGGATTTCAGTTGATCCAGAGAAGGTGGTGGCAGTGCAGGAATGGGCTGCGCCCAAGACGGTGCGTCAGGTTCGTTCGTTCCTGGGCTTCGTGGGGTACTATAGGCGATTTATTAAAGACTTCTCTAAAATCGCCAAACCGATCAACCAGTTGCTGGGAGGTACGGGACGAGTCCGGGGCCGAGGGTCCCCTTCAATCCAATGGGATCCGGCCTGTGAAGCCGCCTTCCAGAGGCTCAAGCAGGAACTACTACAGGCCCCGATCCTGGCCTACGCCGACTTCACACAACCCTTCATCCTGTACACCGACGCTAGCCACCTGGGCTTGGGGGCCGTTTTGGCACAGAAGCAGCAGGGAGAGGAAAAGGTAATTGCCTATGCAAGCCGAAGTCTACATCCAACGGAGAAGAACGACGCCAACTACAGTTCTTTTAAGCTTGAGTTGCTGGCTGTGAAGTGGGCGTTGTGTGAAAAATTCAAGGACTATTTGTGGGGAGCCAAGGTACGGGTCGTCACGGACAATAACCCGTTGGTACATTTGCAGACTGCTAAACTGGGGGCGGTGGAACAGCGCTGGGCAGCACAAATGGCCAATTTTGACTACCAGCTCCAGTACCGGCCAGGAAGAGAACACACTAATGCCGATGTACTCTCCAGGCTACCCGGTGAAGGATCGGCAGGCCAGGTACCGGCACCAGAAGCGGGGTCCGACGAGGGACTGATGGTGGGAGTGGTAGAGGCACCGGGGGAAACGCCGGAGGAACCCCCCCCTTGTTGGGGGTGGGACCCACAACGATGGAGGCTGTGGCAGGGCGAGGATGCAGATGTAGCGTTGGTCCGAACGTGGCTAGAACAGAAGGCTTGGCCTGAGGGTGCGGGACGCCGAGCTCAGACTCGGATTGTGCGGGGCCTGCTGGGACAGAGGGGGAGACTCCATTTGAAGGAAGGCGTGCTCTGTAGGGCCCTCCAGGACCCAGGTCGGGGCGATGGGGTCTGCCAAATCGTGGTCCCTGAAGGGCGTTGTCAGGCTTTACTGGAGGCATATCACGCCAGGATGGGACATCAGGGACAGGAGAGGACATTGGCACTGGTGAGGCGACATTTCTACTGGCCCGGAATGGAGGGTAGCACAAGGACTTACCTTCGGAGGTGCCCACGCTGCATGTTGTTTAAAACCAAGAAGGAGGCACGGGCACCGCTGGTTCCGATTCAGGCCAAGGCACCGCTGCATATGGTGGCCATGGATTATCTGACTTTGGGACGGCCAGCGGATCAGATCCAGAATATCCTTGTGGTAACCGATCTGTTTACCAAGTATGCTTGGGCCATCCCAACTGTGGACCAAACCGCCATCACGACTGCCAACGCCCTCTGGAGGTATGTGATCCAACCATTTGGATGCCCAGAAATTTTCCACTCGGACCAAGGGACCAACTTTGAGTCCAGGGTGATCCATGAGCTGTGCCAACTGTACGGATGCAAGAAGACCCATACGACTCCCTACCACCCCCAAGGGAAGGGGGGTGTGAAAGATTTAATCAGACCTTGCTGAGTTTATTAGGAACCTTAGAGGAGGAACAGCAAGGCCATTGGGTCGACAGACTCCCGGCGATGATACAGGCCTACAATAATAGTGTGCACAGTATCACTGGTTACGCCCCCACTTACCTGATGTTCGGCAGACATGTGAGACTTCCGATGGATATGCTTCGGATGCCCAGAAATTTTCCACTCGGACCAAGGGACCAACTTTGAGTCCAGGGTGATCCATGAGCTGTGCCAACTGTACGGATGCAAGAAGACCCATACGACTCCCTACCACCCCCAAGGGAAGGGGGGTGTGAAAGATTTAATCAGACCTTGCTGAGTTTATTAGGAACCTTAGAGGAGGAACAGCAAGGCCATTGGGTCGACAGACTCCCGGCGATGATACAGGCCTACAATAATAGTGTGCACAGTATCACTGGTTACGCCCCCACTTACCTGATGTTCGGCAGACATGTGAGACTTCCGATGGATATGCTTCTGGGGACCACTGCAGGGGGAGAGGGGAGTAGTTTGACAGATTGGGTGACGGGACACCATCAACGCCTCCAGTCGGCGTACGAACGAGTCTCTGGCCAGATTAACCGAGCAGCGTTAAAGAACAAGAGGTTGTATGACCGGACGGCTCGAGAGGCACCGCTACTGCCAGGGGAGAGGGTGCTGGTACGGGACAATCGCCGACAAGGGAAGGGAAAATTGAGCAACCGATGGGAGGCCCAGCCATACGTCGTTCAGCGACAACCCCATCCGGACCAACCTGTGTATGCCTTACGGCCCGAAGGGAAGACGGGCCCCGAACGGGTGTTACACCGTAACCTGATCCGCCCTTGCCCGAATTACCCAAAGCCAGTGGTAGAGAACCCACCGGCCGAGACGACTTGGACGCCCCCGCTGGTAGGATGGGCAGTGGTCCCGAGGGGCCTAGGCCTAGGACCACGACCTGAAGCACCCATCTCCCCACCACGACGTTCTCAGCGAGAGAATCGGGGTCAGCCTCCAGCCAGGTATGGAGACTGGGTGACTGGAGACCGTTCTCGGGACTAGAACGGTTTGGCAGGGGGGTATGTCACGGGGTGACAAATAATCCCCGGAACTAATCCCATCAGAAAAGTGTTCCCGCCGGGACACTTTTAGTGTAACACTGTCCCCGGGCTTGTGTGTGTGTCTGTCGTCATGACAACAAAACGGCAGATTGGCAACAGGTGCGGGGACTTCACTTGGAGTGCCTGATTGAGGCCACGCCAGCATTCTGAGAGGATAAAACACAAGGGGAAGAGAAGGGTGTTGTTGTTTTCTTCTCCGTTGATCTGGAGTGTTCTCCCTCCGCGTTGTGTGGTTGTTTCTTTGTTTTCCCCCGGCGATCTGGTGTGGTTCTCTCCTGTTGGGAAATGTTTGTGGAGTGTTGCAGCTGAAGGACCATCGTGAAAGAAGCGGAGTGTTGCTTGTGGGATCCGAGGGCAGTTTTGAAGAGTGGAATTCGTCGTCTGGACTGGGAAAGAGTGAGATGAGTGATTGACAAATTGAATCTCATAAACGCATGTTTTCTACACTAAATTGGATACTGGTTTGAAGTGCTTGGATCACGTTGTATACATCGCACTGAGTGAAATAGACTGATTCCTTGTCGATCTCTAGCCTCCCCCTCGTCCATTGAAACCAGCGAAGTGAAGCCGCTTGTAGTGGTGAGGAAATTATTCACCGCATCTGTCCCAACTCTGACTATCATCGGCTCTTCAGATCGAGACCTCTGGGTGAGTGTTGGCCTTACTTTGCACTTGAAGAGTGGATTTGTAGTGCTGAAATTGACGTTTCCCATCACGTTGCATGTTTGGAATTGGACTGTCGTGTGTGTGTGGAAGATTTACCTTTTATCGCCGTGCACTCCCCATGTGTTATGCTGGTCTACCGTCCATCATAAGAGTCTAGCAAGATCGATTGCAGTCACCTGTTGGATGTCAGAAGGAAAAGCCCCCGTGTGCACACTACACGTGAGAACTGGTTACCTCTGCTTGAAGTTTGTATGCTGTCTGTCCCAGTGAAAGCCCGGCTCAGCTTGTGACTCTGTCCCCTGCAACACACGTGAGAACTGTTTACCTCTGCTTGAAGTTTATGCTGTCTGTCCCAGTGAGAGCCCTGCTCAGCTTATGACTTTGTCTCCTGCCACCCCTGTGAGAGCTGTTCACCTCTATTCGAAGTGTTGATTCCGTCTGTTCCAGTGAACGTTGCTCAGCTT
This sequence comes from Phoxinus phoxinus, assembly GCF_949152265.1. Taxonomy (NCBI): domain Eukaryota; kingdom Metazoa; phylum Chordata; class Actinopteri; order Cypriniformes; family Leuciscidae; genus Phoxinus; species Phoxinus phoxinus. The sequence continues at coordinate 7,358,780 of NC_136892.1, forward strand.
GTGACTCTGTCCCCTGCAACACACGTGAGAACTGTTTACCTCTGCTTGAAGTTTGTGTGCTGTCTGCTCCAGTGAAAGCCCTGCTCAGCTTATGACTCTGTCTCCTACCACCAACGTGAGAGCTGTTCACCTCTATTTGAAGCGTTGACTCCGTCTGTTCCAGTGAACGCCCGCTCAGCTTGTGACTTTGTCCCCTGCAACACACGTGAGAACTGTTTACCTTTGCTTGAAGTTTGAATGCTGTCTGTCCCAGTGAAAGCCCTGTTCAGCTATTGACTCTGTCTCCTGCCACCCATGTGAGAGCTATTCACCTCTATTTGAAGTGTTGATTCTGTCTGTGCCAGCCAAAGCCCCGCTCCGCTTGCGACTTGAGTCTGCTGTAGCCCTGAAACCCACCTGTATGGTGCGAAGTGCCCACCCTTTACAACTCCTGTGAGCCCTGATCCACCTACTCCCCTGCGATACTCACCTGTGATACTCACCTGTTCAGTGAGTTGGCACCAGAGCCAGAATGAAGTAAGCCTGACTCATTTACTTACCTGCGATACCCACCTGTTTAGTACCTACCACTGGGAGTTGGCACCAGTGCCAGAAGGAAGTAAGCCTGACCCCCCACTCACCTGTGATACCCACCTGTTCAGTATCTACCACTGTGAGTTGGCACCAGCGCCAGAAGGAAGTAAGCTTGACTCAATTACTCACCTGCGATACCCACCTGTTCAGTACCTACCACTGCGAGTTGGCACCAGCGCCAGAAGGAAGTGAGCCTGACCCCCCACTTGCCTTGGATTCCTGGGAAGAGGAAGGAAGAGGAATTTTAGATTAGGATTTTCAAATTGTTTTTATATTTAATAAAGCCTGTCATTCTTTTTATTCCTGTCTCCTGCCTCCTCCTTTGACACGCTCCTCAGGGTGATCCTGGTCTAGGGGTGGGTGCAGTCTGGCTTGGCCCACCTCGACCTGTGACATAATTTCTTGCAGCTTTCTGAATGGTTGAGACATACGTCATATGTTTATCAAAAATAAAACAAACTAAAGGCAAATGCATGAATACCATGATTCCGTAGCTGATGAAGAAATACTATGAAAACAACTTTCCCCAGTGGACAATTAATACATCTATCTATCTATATATCTATCTATCTCCCTAATTATCTATCTATATGTCTGTCTATCTAATTGCATCTATATCTGCTCCTCCAGACGGACACATTGACGAGAATATCAGTTTTGTACATTATTTCGTTCGATTTACCATATTATTTATGAGGATGAATTGCATAACATGCCAATATTATTGCAGAACATATTTCACTTTTCTTTTTGCAAATATGTGTTAATTTGCATTTCTGTTGTAATTTTCGTTTGATTTTGTTTGTTTTACACTGCAGATCGATCGAACGGGTGTTCGTGTAGGCTGTTAATTGTAAGACTTGCTTTGTGAAGTCTTCATGTTATTTATGAGAGGACGTATTGTCATTTTTTTTACACAACGGTCTGTTTCACACACTTTCACGTGTTTCTTCCATCTGCCGACGGTGTCGCCATTTCTCATTTCACCCGTTTTTGTGCGTACGCCTGGGTCAGAGCTTGCGTGAAGGACCGCACATTTTCCCGTGAAGTTTGCTTTTTATAAATACCAATTATTGCGTAGAGAGCGGCGCACGCCTTCTTTTGTGCGTACGCAACGTTTATAAACGAGGCCCCTGGACTTTGACCTATTGCCTGTTCATTTGTTTACGTGTCTGGATTGTCCGCTTCTGATTAAAGCTGCATTTGGATCTAAACTTTTTGGTCTCCGAGCAGTTCGTGACATTAATAAAAGTGTCAATGTTGTAAAAAGTAGTTTATTCAGTGTAGTGAAGCCTTTCCTTTATTGACAGGTCTTAAAGTGACAGCAGCCTAATATACCTGCTGCCAAATTATGAGATAATATTTAAAATATCTGTATGGCAGTTCTTTACCCCATGGTATCTGTCAAAATTGTGGCCAGTGAAAATGAGTGGCTAGTAATTTTGGAAAACCACTAGCCATAGTGGCTGGTGAGCAAAAAAAGTAATGTTGTCAAGCCCTGATCTTAATAATTATTTTTCAAAAAGCTTTTGAAATATAATTTTCAAGGTAAAAAGTATTGTAAAAAATGTTTAGTAAAAGGTAAACGTATACAAATATCATTAATTAATAATTCATAAATGTATAATATTCCTGTAGTTTAAACAGTGGGAACTGATAAATAAATATTAATAATATATACTTTAAATGTGATGAGAGATGCTTTGGATTTTAAAAAAATCTGCCAAATGCATAAATGTAAAATAAATATCATTGAGGTTTTCGAGACCCATATATTTTATAACTTAAACTAACCTTGCTGTCAAAAAGTTATATAATCTAATATATATATATATTTTTAAATCGCTTTAGTTTCAGACCAAAAACATTGGATTTATGAAATAATTAGTATTGTTTATGTTTTTTGAAAAATCTAATTGGACAAAAATATAGCATATGTACAGGTTGGTGACATGATTAAACATGTTAATTTTGTATGCATCATTTGTAGTAAATTAATAAGTTGATAGCCCTAGTTGTTACAGGGTTTTTTAAACCAAAAAAACATCAATCTCATCAGAAAAACTCATATCAGAATATCTCACATCACCCTGAATACTCCAGTATGGATAGCTCAATCAGACGAAGATGTTCATCTTTTGTTTGTCTGTGCATCGTATTAATTTACCAACATTATAAAGCATGGCAGCCCTATCTCTCAGAGAAGCTTGACTGACCATGGGTTTCATGTTAGTTGATGTCTCTTTGAACATGGCATTGCAGGGTATGGGAAGCTGGTAAGTCTGAAGTGTTGTAAATCATGGATACAATCTCCAAATACATGCTGCCCCCTACACTCTCAAAAAGAATAGAACATCACAATTATACATATTTTATGAAGGCAAGGCCAGTAGCAAGCAAGTAGACTTCCAACTGCAGAGAAGAGGATTTGAATGAGGCAGGTTGAACAGCCTTAGCCAGGTGCTTTCAATGAGTGGAACAGAAAATGAAGAGCAAAGAGATTATTTAACTTTGGGGATCTCAAAGAATGCAGGAATGGGGTTACCGATATGTGAATACTGAGAAAGATAAAGATTTAGGAGGCTAAAGGCAAGATAAAAAAAAACTTCTGAAGCTGCAAATGAGTATAGACGAGACATCAGACTGCTTAAAGTATAAGTTCACCCTAAAAATGAAAGTTCTATTATTAATCAATCTCTACCCTGGAAATCCAGAGTTCTCACGAGAGCACAATTTGAATTTGCTCAGCGAGTTTACTCTGGTGTCGAGTAATAATGCTCATTAAATAAGCCCCCTTTACTGAGCTGCACCAATCACATCAGGTTATTTGAAATAGGCGGGCCAGAGGCTAGATGATATTAGTCATTAGTAAACATTGCAAGATGGCTATGGATGAACACCAGTTGTTTGAAACGGCTTTGGGCGCTACAATGAAAGATTTAGACTTGCATTTTTCTTTTTCTCTAAAAGAGGAACAGAAGACAGTGCTCGAATCGTTCCTTTGCAAGAAGGAAGTTTTTGCTGTTTTGCCGACTGGATACGGCAAAAGTATAATCTACCAGTTAGCTCCGCTCAAGTTCGAACCCGAAGACAGACACGAGAGGCGGGGAACAGAGTTGACGTGATAAATTTGAAGTTGCAAAAGAAAGAACGCGTGGATCAGGAGGTGAGGTGAATTAACAGACTGCAATAGTCTGAACTTAAGTTGGACCCAACTTTTCCAATGTAATCAACATTTTCCTAAGTACTAGATGCGTTGAGCTATTTTACATGACATTTTAATTATATTATGCCGAAATGAACGAAATTACTCAAAAAAATGTTTGTTCATTTTGCTGAACGAGATTCAAAGATCCGAGATCAGTAAAATGATCCGAACTTCCCACTACTACTCCGCTGGTAGCTAAGCGTTTGGGGCTTAGTGATACGTCACCCCGTGTATTGTTGTGATTGGTCGTAGTGTTAGCCAATTGCGTGCCGTGAGATTTTTTTAAATGCATGCTTGGTGCCGCCCCTGGAGCTGGCCAATTTTCATTAATCGACACCAGACCATTAATCTTTCAGATTTAGGTCTGGATTTCCAGGCTACCATCTCTATGCAAAGGAGAAATGTTCTTTGCTGCACTTTTCCACATAATGATTTCCCACACTGTAAAAAACACATGTGAAATCTATAGTAATTCACTGTGCTATAGTAATATATTGTAATTTACTTTGTGCACAGTAGTTCACTGTAGAATACTGTTTTCAGTCAAAAATTACAGTAATGAAAGAAGTACTGTGATAGGTAGCATTGGCAGTGTTTGATCTGGAGGCTGTTCTCATTTGTTCAGAGTGCTAAGGCCATGTTTTAATGATCTTGTTTTCCTTCAATTCCTCATATTTGTGGAGTAAATGTCCTTAATTATAATTTCCTTATGCAAAATGAGCAAGAAATGAAAGATGCCACCGTATAATGACACCAGGGTCGCTTACATCAATTTTATATCTTAGGCTGTATCAAACATAAAATAATAAAGATTTGCATAAGTCTTGGGTGGTTGGCACTGAAAAAAAAAAAAAAAAAAAAATATATATATATATATATATATATATATGAAAACCTTTAAATGAAAAGGTTTCTTAACATTTGCTAGATGTTGTTGTCAAAGGAATGAATTATGAGAATAATTTTTTTGTCCCACTTTATATTTAGTGGCCCTAATACCTGTTAACTTACATGATAACTACAGTTGATGTGTACATTTACTTAACTGCTGGAGCATACAAGCAGCCGCTCACCTTGCATTTAGCCGTCTTGTTATTATACTCATCATCCAAGGATTGGTAGTCCCACTGGGGGGTATATCTAAGCTTGAGTTGAAGCTGCTTCCTTGAAGTCCCTCCATTGCGGACATCAAGCCAAATACGCTTAACCTTATTAGCTTAAAGATTATATGGGCAAAGGAAGTCGTGAAACGTAATGAAATAAGCAGCTAGGAGGTTTTATTTTATCAGTGTATTCCAAACTAGTAACTTCAGTATTTAAGACTGCGTGTTCATGTGCAACAACTTGTGTAAATACATATTACAAAATTTAGTTACATAATTCATGTTACACATGTGTACTTACTAAAGTGAAAAAAATTGTTGTTACACATTTGTACTTACACATTATCCTTCCTTGGGTTGTTACATATCTGTAGTTACACAAATAATACAGCTATATATACTATGTACTACGTACTTAAGTGGTATTAGGGTCACTTAATATAAAGTGGGACCCAGTAGGGTCCTAAATTGTCTATTTATTGCAAATATGTAACGGAATAACAACAAAATCAGGGTAAACTTACAGTAATTGGTTGGCAATCCTGCTTCCAGTGCAATGTGCTGTCATTCTCTACTGTACATGCATACTGTGTTTGTAGTGCATTGTTAGTTAATGTGATGTTCGGTAACACTTTATTTCGATAGTCCACTTTAGACATTCTACTAACTATAAGTAACTTTGCAGCTACATGTCAACTAACTGCCATTAGAGTATTAGTAGACTGTATGCTTAATATCTGCTAACACTTTGTTTTGTTGGTCCCCTAACATATATTCTACTGACTATAAGTAACTTGGACACTACAAGTCAACTTATTCTCTTAACCCGAACCCTAACCTACCAGTCTACATACTGTCTACTACAGCCTACTAATACTCTAATGAGAGTTAGTTGACATGTAATTGAAAAGTTACTTATAGTTAGTAGAATGTCTAAAGTGGACTATCGAAATAAAGTGTAACCTGATGTTCTACTGTACATAACTGGTTACTGCCCAGTCAACAATTTTATCTCACAGTGATCTCACCATAAGCTCCCAGGATACTCATGATGTGGTCACAATGTGAGGTCACATTGTGAGGTCACAGCGAGCTGAAAGTTGAACATTACAGCGCACTCACAGTGCACTGTGTGCTCATAAGGGGCTTTTGCACCAGATAGTTCTAGGAACGAACTATCCATTACTAACGGTTTGCCCAGAAACCTTTTCCTGATTGCATTCACACCGCCAACAGGAACTATAAAGTGACGTAAGCCGGCCGACATCGACGTAATTTCAGCGCGGTATTCAACAATGCAAACAACAGCAGGATTGGAGGACGCCATGATCGAAGCCGTGTTTTTGATGTGTATATTGGGTTTCATGATAACGGAGATAGAATGTAGACGTATAAGTTATGCGATGGAAAGAGCAAATCAGAGGACTAAGAGACTAAATCTCTTACGACAACTTGCATTTCTACATATCGAGTCTGAGAAAAGAGCACAACGCTGGCGCAGACACAGGCGATAGGTAAATGCTGTTAACATTAACTTTCTTTGTTTATGTGTTCTAACACTTTAAAATACAGTTTTTTTGTTTAATGAATAACTACACAGAGAAAACTGAATAATGATAATAAACTTTAAGAGTGCTGGCCTGAATAATTGGAATATTTAGAACAGGAGAGAGGCCGCACTATGCATAAATTGTCTTTTTATTAATAAAAAGATAATTTATGCATAGTGCGGCCTCTCTCCTGTTCTACTATAGTTTAACTAAAATGTAGTTACCAAAAAAAAACGATGGTAAATTTTCAGAAGGAAATTATACATTTATTTTTCACCGTAATTATGCATCTGTATGTAGTACTCCTTGGTAGATAATCAGAATGTCTAATTTGGTAATCGTAGTTATGTAGCAACATTGACTATGCCAGCTGCTTATCAAATTAGTGAATCTTGATTCTCCAAACACTTCATTCATTTGCCTGAACAGACAAGAGGTCTTTGTCCCGTTCTCCCATTCCAACACCCACACACACTTCAACACACGTAACATGACACCAAACATTCCTTCCACAAAGAAATGCACACACACATAAGGACTCCTTCAAAGGAATCATATTTAAGACTTTTCCACATGTATATGATATTTTTCGGTGTCGCCATTTCTGTGTCACGACCGATGTGGAACTGATTTCAATATCAGCAGGTATTAATCAAACTTTAAAATGCTTCTAATGTGTATATCTTATGTAACTCTGTATCCCTATAATCTAAATCGGAAGTGTTTGATATCGTTGTAATTATCTAAATCTAACGGAGTTGAATCTCGATAATAGACTGCAATGGTATGATTATTTCGATATGAATTCTTTCCAGTCATAGGAATTACTAAAAGCCTTATCATAAATTATACAGCAGGGGGTCTCTTCCCGACAGGACAAAGGGATTCTCCCGCTTCCAAATCACTGAAGGTGATTGGCTACTCGCGCCAAACGAAGGTGGAGCTATACATTCTTTAAAAGCCAAAGCTCCCCCAAAATCTCTCTCTTCCTGCTCTTGCTACCCGACCTCGTCATGTGAACAGTCTGCGATCGACTCTCTGGAGTCAGTCTCTTTTTATTTTCTTTATAAAGTTTCTTTTGTTTCATTTTCAAATTCTCCTTGGTTTGCCTTCACCTAAGAGTGAACGAATTTAGCGTGAATTATCCCTTCAGCCACTTCACTTTCAAGAAGCCTTCAAAACTCCCGCGACCAGCGCGCCCCGGAGACACGAGAGCACGCGCCCTGTCCGGGGCTCCACGAGAGAACGCGCCTCAGCACAAGAACGATCTATAGAACGATCTCAAATGATCTATAGAATTCCCTATAGATCATTTGAGCTAATTCATACGGTCCCAGAGTCCGAGGCATATACGCTACAGTTACTAGATATTAATATCATGTATTGAATTGCATGTACTTGAGTACCAATTTTCAAAGTGTTACTGGAAATTCTAAAGAGCATGATGTAGCTTACAATAAATGTATTTATTGTGTTTCAGACATTGCTCTGGATCATCGCACAATGTGCTTCACCATCAGTTTGGGTCCATAACAGAATTGATTACGGGTGGAAAACTGTCGTTCTGGTTTTACAGACGAGCAGTGGGTCCAAAATTTCTGAATGTCCAGAGAGATTTTTCACTACATATGCCATCGTCTGAAGCTATCATTAAAGAAAATGGACACAAATTATCGCCTGTCTGTGCCTTTCAAAAAAAAAAAAAAAAAGACTTCTGCTCCTTTGTTGAAAACGTACTGTTTTTTCTGCTCCTTTGTTGAAAACGTACTGTTTTTTTAGGAGTTTAAAGAAGAATGGGATATTCCTGTTCCTTTCCCCCAGCCAAATGTGCCACAACAGGCACCTGTTTGCAGAGGTGCCTGTGTGAACTCGCAAGTACGATGTCAGGCACTGTAATTTGCTATGGCCCCCTTCCAGTTCGCAGGAGTGATGAGACTGTGCTCACTCAATGGTTGGCTGTCTAAGTGGTGTCTGCAAAATAATATAGAATTCATAGACAATTGGAAACGTTCTTGGGGGAAGACCTGACCTGTTGAAAAGAGATGGTATTTATCCCTCCTGGGATGGTGCCGCTCTTCTCTCTAGTAATAGGGCACATAGTCTTAGAGCTCAAACATGACAATCTGGGGCTCAGGTCAGGAAGCAGACAGACTGGCTAAACTGACCGCCTGCTAGCTGTCTCCCGTTACTGAGGTCATATAAATATCATCACATAGAAACTCTTCCACCTAGATATCATCCCATAGAGATTGTGTCTGTTCCCCGAACTAGGAAATACAAAAAACTCCAAAGCCCATTTAAGGGTAAAAATTTGATTGATGTTCAACAAGTAAAAAACAAATATAATGCCGATGAACAAATTATAAAGCTTGGGTTTCTGAATATTCGATCCCTTTCTTCAAAAGCACTTATTGTTAATGATATGATTACAGACCATAACCTAGATGTGAAAAGGCGTGTTGGTAAAAGGCTCCCAGCACAAGAATGATGGCTCAGCCACAATAGCACTTCAGTGCAAGGGTTCTTTATTTTGAGTACAAATCGTCCCAAAGTGTACAAAAATACAGATACCAACAAACAAAACAAAACAAAAACAAAAATGTATAAATATATTTACACTGAGCTCTTGGCAGAATTTCCTTCTACTAAAAAGGATTTTAATAGTCTCCGACTGCACCTCAAGTTGCACTCCTTAACTTCCACACTCTCTCTGCCCTCCACTGTGTGAAAGAGCTGCCCTTTATATTTTAAAGGCCCCGCCCATTTGGGTGAAATCATTATGGTAATTATCAGGTAAGTATTCATTTTCCAACCTTCTCCAAAAAGGTAAACTGGTTATACGGACCTTCATATATATTATGTAGTAATATGTATTCATGATACTTCAGTAATAATAATGAAATATACATAGACAAATAAATAAATTATTAAAGACATTTTCCCCCCATTTCCCCCCTCCCCACACATATACACGAAAACCCGTCCATCCGGCAGACGACTCACGCATGCGCAGCACGCGCAGGCTACGATTTAAGCGGTTTCGAATCGCCGCCGGTATTTTTACCTTTCTTACTTGCCGTGCTTACGGCAGATCAACCAGGAAAGACGCCACACGCAAGACTCTTCACAGCACGAACAAAGACACTTACAAACAAATATGCAGATAAGTAAATAAAGATGTTATAATATAACTTGTCTGGTGTGTGCGTGTGAACATAATAATTAACATAATTAAAACATAATTTGATAGCGGGAATATTTGAAGTATAATGGCTATGTATGCGTGTATGCAAAACTATTGGTAGCGCAAACCCAAGTGTGCACCCGAGGGAAAGGCTATAGAGCTGAAAAATGTGTAACATATAATGTGTAGTATTAGATGGGGACGGGAGTGCAAGTGCTGTCGCAGCCGGTGACAGAGAGCTCTGTCACATTACCTCCCTCCTCTCCTGGATTGACGAGGCACGGCAATCATGACAGAAAATCTGCGGTAACGTTACACTTCCCTGCTTTGTAACGGACCTTAAACTGGAATGGCTGCAAGGACAGGTACCAGCGAGTTACCCGGGAGTTCTGGTCTTTCATGGTATGTATCCAGGTAAGAGCTCGGTGGTCGGTCTCAAGGTCAAATTCTCTACCCAAAAGATAGTACCGTAGGCTGTCTAGGGCCCACGTGATAGCCAAGCCCTCCTTTTCAATGGTTGAGTAACGGGTTTCTCTGGGTAGGAGTTTTCGGCTGAGATACAGAATGGGTTGTTCTCGACCAACCTCTCCCTGAGCCAACACTGCCCCAATCCCCTTTGCAGAGGCATCCACCTGAACTAAAAATCTTTTAGTGAAGTTAGGGCTTCTCAGGACTGGGGACGTACATAGGTAGTGTTTTAACTGTGTGAAGGCATGCTCACAGTTCTCAGTCCATATCACTGGGTTTTTAACCGCTTTTGTCGTCAGGTTAGTCAGGGGTACGGCTAGGCTGGAGAACTGTGGTATGAAGCGCCGATACCAACCCACCAGTCCAAGAAAAGAACGCACCTCCTTCTTTGTACGGGGTCTGGGGCAGTTGTGTATGGCTTCAACTTTGTCTACCTGAGGTCTCACTTCACCATTTCCTAGCTGGAATCCCAGTTATCAGGTTTCTTGCCTTGCCAGCTCACACTTAGATACATTTAGTGTCAGACCTGCTTCACAGATCTTACTCAGGACCAGTGTTGGGTATAGTTACTTTGGAAAGTAGTTAATTAGGTTACAACGTTACCATCAATTAAAAGTAATCAGTTACGTTACTGCGTTATCTATTCATAAAAGTAACGCGTTAGAGTACTCATGCGTTACCAAAAATTAAAAGCCGTTTGCCGCGCCTCACACATGCTGCAGCTTGATTGACAGACACGGCCCCCTTAAAATGCACCTAGAAGTCGTGACTCCTGGCAATGAATAACGTCAGTCATCCGACTACATTAACACTGCAGGATAACAATAACAGGAAAGACAGTCAACAATAGGCTATTCCACATAGCGTTTTATTTATTTATTATCACAGAACATATTAATCAAAATTCACACCAGCCCGGGTAGTAGAGATGCGCGGATGGGCTATTATTTCAATAAAAAAATCAATAATTATAATGGCGATATTATTTCAGTATAGAAATGCAGACATCCCAAGTCTATCGGAAGTTCCGGGAGTCTCCCGCATATTGATAGCGGCTCACTGATGCCCGCGAATTAGTTAAAATCTCCCGGAATCTAGAGCGAGCGCGCCCGCGAGACAGAGACTGTGCTCCAAACCGCGCAGCGCGTGCATGGCAGAGCGGGAGAGAGAGCAAGAGACCGCGCGCGTGTGCCTTAATGAAGCTGGAGGGTGGTGGGGTATTGAAGCGCAGAAACACTGTCTTGATCCTGGGGGAATTTTTTTATTCGGGATTTTCCTTTCCTTAAAATAACGGATTACTTTTTTTAAAAAATAACGAAGTTACTGATTACTTAACGCACAAAACTAACGCGTTAAGTTACACATTTCACGAAAAAGGTAATTAGAGTACTCTAACGCGTTACTTCATAACGCGTTACCCACAACACTGCTCAGGACTCGGTGCAAATGTTGGAGGTGATCATCCCAGGTGTTACTGTAGATGACCACATCATCCAAGTAAGCGGCACAGCAGTCCTCACACTCTTGAAGAGTATGGTCCATAAGCCGTTGGAATGTCGCCGGAGTCCACAATGTCCTCTCCACAAGCTCATCAATTCTGGGCATTGGATACGCATCAAACTTAGAAACAGAATTTAGTTTTCTGTAGTCCAGGCACAGCCTTAGTGAACCATCTTTCTTAGGGACCAAGACGATCGGACTACTCCATGCACTGGTTGATGGTTCTATTACCCCCAGGTCTCTCATCAACGACTCACGTGCTGTGTTTGACAGAAACTTGGGTAAAACCAGACAATTACATCACTTTAAATGAGTCCACCCCGCAAGATTACTGCTGTAAGAACTGATTTGAGAACTGATCATTGCAATGGCGGGCTGGGGGTGGACCTGGGCCGTGGAGCGTGGGCGGACCTGGGCCGTGGAGCGGAGCCGGCATAGCAATGGGCCAGGCCAGCGCCGACAGTTCAGGGGGCCAGGGCAGCCCAGACAGTTCAGGGGACCAGGGAGGATCCGACAGTTCAGGGGGCCAGGGAGGATCCGACAGTTCATGGGAACATGGCGGAATGGCCTCTGAGGCCTTAATCAGGTACCTACTGCCCCTCCCCAAAATTTTCTAAGGACGAGACTCTGGAACGGCAGCGGCCATTTTTGGACGAGACTCTGGAACGGCGGTGGCCATCTCGGGACGAGACTCCGGAATAGCGGCAGCCATCTTGGGACGAAACTCCGAAACGGCAGCCATGTTGGCCGGAGACGAAATTTCAGGCGTGGCGGCCAACTTGGGCGATGGCTCGCGGGTTGGAGCCAATGTCCAAAGTTGGAGCGGGTAGTACACACACATCATAGTTGTGGCCACTACATCTTTCAGAGCTTACTCGACAGGCATGGCGTGAACAGTCTCTGGCTGGGCAGGCGTGATGTGAACAGTCTCTGGCTGGGCAGGCGTGACGTGACATTATATAAATTTTTTTGCAGAACTGCTTTATAGATTAACCGTCTGGGGTCGGCAATCTCGCCGGTGTGATCTGCTCGCTTTTTTTATTATCAGTGCAAAAGACACTCAAAATACTCAGTTGATTTTGATCTTACATAAGTGTTATACATCATTCAAAACTGTTAAATGTCTTCTTTTATTTGTGTACACTCATAATAAAAACAAAATGTTGTGTTTTTCGTAAAATAAATTAAATAAACATGACGCGCGTTGTACCGTCTCTCTTAATGTGAAGTTCATTCTGAATAGGGTTGCCACCTTCAGTGTGGCAAAATAAGGGACACCCATTCAACCCACCCCCCCCACCCCCCCATAAATGCTCAACTTTGACAAAGTCATTTTTATTGTTATAATTGTGATTTCATAATATGTAGATATGAATCCAACTAAAAGCTATTGAAAATATGTATTTTAGTCAAATCATTAATGGTGTAGCGTTGCAGCCATCTACTAAAGTGATAATTTCTTTACTTTTAAAACAGCATTTTCCAAAAGATGGGCAAAAGTCTTACACTAAACCATGTCAAATTATCTATATCCATGAACGTTAGAAATGTGGGTCTTTAATAAAGTGAATTTAACTTTTTTTTTTACTGTTTTTGTTTAAAAAATATTTATTTTATATAGCCTAAAGTAAAAAAAATATAATAAATCCTCCTAAAACTATAAATCCTAAAAAAAAAAAACTATTATGTTTCAAAATGACATTTTGTTGAAACAACACAAGTGTGACTTTTTCCCCCCACACTAACATAAAAAACAGATATTATTCAAATTTATTTAATTTTTTTTTGTAGATGTAGAAAGTGTTGTCAACCGTGCAAAGTCTCACATCATTTGGACAAATATAATGTTTTATTTATTTCAGCAAACGTCATTTGGGGTCGAAAAGACCCGAACAGCGCGCTACAAGGGGTTAAAAAACGTGCAGGTTTACAGTGCATGTTCACGAGACTCAGTCGCTATAGAAACAAAGACGCTAAAATGCAATCACGCAATGAGCTTCTCTACTAAGAAATTGATTTCTTTATATTTGCTATTAGTATTATCCATACTGCAAAATCCTTATGTTTTTATTCAACTATATGTGGGCCTAATGTAAAATACGGGACAAATCCCTTATTGATTTGATACGGGACGCATCATCTTACTTGTAAATACGGGACGATTCCGTATTTTAAGGGACGGGTGGCAACCCTAATTCTGAAACACGACAGAAAATGATCTGTAACTCAGTGAATGTTTGTCACACAGGCTTGAGACGTATGTCTTTACAACGCTTGGGAGTCTCTGTTTTTAAATGATGGAAATGATATAAAAAACTAATATTCTCTGTTTAAGTAATCCGTATGAAAGCAACGACATGTGCAGTTTCTCAAACGCGTCCCATTTAACTCTAATGTGACCACACCCACGCATGCACGAGCATTGACATGCAAATGTCCACGAGAAGGAACGCGAAACACCCTCATTACCTCAAAACAAAGAACCAGAGACTTCAGTAACTTACTCCTCTGCTTTTTATCGAGTTTGGAAGACTGTGTTTGTGCTGTGTTGTGCTGTTTCACTTGGATTTACCTCAAAAGAATTAGAAGAATGCGATTTGAAGATGAAAAGATTTTAAGGTAAGACATGTTAAACTAGCCTGGTTCTACCAGACTCTCGTACATTTCATATGTACAGAGAGTCTGGCCTCCCTCCATTGACAAGCGTTAACTTCCTTGAAGGCGGGTACTCTATTGAAGTTTAAAACTATTGGGTCTGGCATAACCAATCGCTAACGTTTGGTCGTGACGTATGACGACTCAAACTAGCGCACAACCTCAACGTCATCATTCTCACCAACTCCCTCTGTTCGCTGATTGGACCAGTAAAAAATTGATCGGAGAAAACCCAAGAATATACCACAATCCCAGACGTAGTACTGAAGGAAAATTAAAATTGAGCAGAAGTACGTAGGAGGGACGGAGCCAGGCTAATTATACTGGTGCCAGACTAAAATGTACATTATGAAATGAGATTGGATAATTGCATAATGTTGTACATGTATGTGTATCTATATATAGACAGAAACATGTTGAAATGTGAACTAGACTATGTAAAACACAGATGATAAATTACAGCATGATAAAAGTGGGCTAGTATGAGTGTTTACTCTAACATGGTGAATATTATAATGTTTAGACCCGTGTTTACTGTCAAATACTGTGTTTGTGGATATCTGCTCAAATGTAGATGTATAATGTGGTAACAATAATGTTTTATTGTTTGGAGCGGATCGATTTAAGTAAATGTTCTCTGCACGCGCTATGAGTTTGAGTCAGTCGCGCTGTGAAAAGCAAGACGCGCCAAACATTAGGCTTTATGTTTTTACTCCAAATGTTTCCATTCGTTATGAAATGAGATTGAAGTAACGTATGATAATCAATATATTTTTCTCTTGTGTAATGTTAATTTTTTTTTTTAGATATATAATTTATTTATAGACCGTTTCAAAGCATTAACTGAAAGTTACATACTATTAAAGGTATAGTTTTTTTTTTTTTCATTATAACCCTTTCCGCCAAAATAATTAACCATACATTACATACAAGTTAAAACAACAATAGTAATAATGTTAAGAAAGATAGAAAGATAAAAAGAAAAGGAATATATACATACATAGCCAATAATACAATTCTCTGAAATATTTGTGGTCCGTACATAATTATAAAACAAAACCCCAATTGGTGATCATATTTAACATTGATCAGTAAGTGGGAGAGTCTTCATCTTCTCAAAATTTGTAATCATGGGTTGCCAAGTCTTGTAAACATTTTGGACAGATCCTTTCATTAAATATTTAATTTTCTCTAATTTTAAGTATGATACTAGATCACATAACCACACTGAAGCTTTAGGTGGGTTTGTTGACTTCCACTCCAATAAAATTATTCTTCTCGCTAATAAGGTGGCAAAAGCAATAACATTTTTTACTCTCTGTCAAAGATACTCCGTGTACTGGTACTCCAAAAATAGCAACCTCAACACTCGGTTTTATATCCAAGCTAAAGGCCTCATTTAATGTTTTAAATATGAATGTCCAATAGTCACTCAGCTTTTGACAAGCCCAAAACATATGAAAAAAAGTCAACCTTGTCCCTTTTGCATCGATCGCACAGATCATCAACATTTGGATACATTTTTGAAAGTCTACATTTAGTGTAGTAGGAACGGTGGAGGACTTTAAGTTGTATAAGGGTGCTTTCACACCTGCCTTGTTTAGTTCGGTTGAATCGCACTAGAGTTCGTTTTCCGAATTGGTGCGGTTCGTTTGGGCAGGTGAGAATGCAGCAATCGCACTCGGGTGCGCACCAAAAGCGGACCAAACAAGCGTACCGAGACCTCCTAGGAGAGGTGGTCTCGGTACGCTTTCAAACGAACTCTGGAGCGGTTCGTTTGTGGTGAGAACGTGATCCGACCTCGAACAGACCCAACTGCCAAATAACTGCGCATTTTAACTAAACCAGCTGCCGTAGTCAGCCGCGCTGTGCATTATGTCAATGTTTAGCAACATTAATGCACGCGTTGCCTCCTCCTGAAGTGACTCGCTGCGTGCATTGGATAAAACATTATTTTCAAGCCGCATTCTCGCTTCATTCTCAAATGTTATTGTCACAGGGTGGTGACAAATAATCCCCGGAACTATTCCCACCGGAGAAGTGTTCCCGCCGGGGCACTTTTAGTGTAACACTGTCCCCGGGCTTGTGTGTGTGTCTGTCGTCATGACAACTAAACGGCAGATTGACAACAGGTGTGGGGACTTCACTCTGAGTGTCTGATTGAGGTGGTGCCAGCGTTTGGAGAGGATAAAACACAAGGGGAAGAGAAGGCTGGGTGTTCTCTCTCCGTGTTGGCTTGTTGTTTCTTTGTCTTCCTCCGTCGATCTGGGGTGGTTCTCTCCCGTTGGGAAATGTTTGTAGAGTGTTGCAGCTGAAGGATCATCGTGAAAGAAGAGGAGTGTCGCTTGTGGGATCCGAGGGCAGTTTTGAAGAGTGGAATTCGGCGCCTGGACTGGAAAAGAGTGAGATGAGTGATTGACAAATTGAATCTCATAAACGCATGTTTTCTACACTAAATTGGATACTGGTTTGGAGTGCTCGGATCACGTTGTACACCTCGCACTGAGTGAAATATACTGATTCCTTGTCGATCTCTTGCCTCCTCCTTGACCATTGGAAACAGCGAAGTGAAGCCCGCTTGTAGTGGTGAGGAAATTATTCACAACATCTGTCCCAACTCTGACGATCATCGGCTCTTCAGATCGAGACCTCTGGGTGAGTGTTGGCCTTATTTTGCACTTGAAGAGTGGATTTGTAGTGCTGGAATTGACGTTTCCCATCACGTTGCATGTTTGGAGTTGGACTGCCGTGTGTGTGTGGAAGATTTATCTTTTATTGGCGTGCCCTCCCCATGTGTCATGCTGGTCTACCGTTCATCATAAGAGCCTAGTAAGATCGATTGTAGTCACCTGTTGGATGTCAGAAGGAAAAGCCCCCGTGTGCACACTACACATAAGAACTGTTTATCTCTGCTTGAAGTTTGTATGCTGTCTGTTCCAGTGAAAGCCCCGCTCAGTTTGCGACTCTGTCCCCGGCAGTACACGTGAGAACGGTTTATCTCTGCTTGAAGTTTTATGCTGTCTGTTCCAGTGAAAGCCCCGCTCAGCTTGCGACTCTGTCCCCGGCAGCACACGTGAGAACTGTTTACCTCTGCTTGAAGTTTTTATGCTGTCTGTCCCAGTGAAAGCCCTGCTCAGCTGGTGACTCCGTCTCCTGCCACCCATGTGAGAGCTGTTCATCTCTATTTGAAGTATTGATTCTGTCTGTCCCAGTGAAAGCCCCGCTCAGCTTGTGACTCTGTCTCCTGCCACCCATGTGAGAGCTGTTCACCTCTATTTGAAGTGTTGATTCCGTCTGTTCCAGTGAAGGCCCGCTCAGCTTGTGACTCTGCCCCTGCAACACACGTGAGAACGGTTTACCCCTGCTTGAAGTGTTATGCTGTCTGCCCCAGCGAAAGCCCCGCTCAGCTTGTGACTTGAGTCTGTTGCAGCCCTGAAACCCACCTGTTTGGTGTGAAGTGCCCGCCCTTTACAACCCACGTGAGAACCGTACATCTCTGCTGGAGGTCCTGATCCGGCCTGTTCAACAAGAGTTCTGCTCCGCCGACGACCCTGAGGTTGCTGTGGCCCGGAGGCCCCTTGTGTGGTGTTCGTCACTTACCACTGTGAGTCTGGCACCAGCGCCAGAAGGAAGTGAGCTCCGACCGTCTACTCACCTGGGATACCCACCTGTTCATCACTCACCACTGTGAGTCTGGCACCAGCGCCAGAAGGAAGTGAGCTCCGACCGTCGACTCACCTGGGATACCCACCTGTTCGTCACTCACCACTGTGAGTCTGGCACCAGCGCCAGAAGGAAGTGAGCTCCGACCGTCGACTCACCTGGGATACCCACCTGTTCGTCACTCACCACTGTGAGTCTGGCACCAGCGCCAGAAGGAAGTGAGCCCCGACCGTCTACTCCCCTGGGATACCCACCTGTTCGTCACTTACCACTGTGAGTCTGGCACCAGCGCCAGAAGGAAGTGAGCCCCGACCGTCTACTCACCTGGGATACCCACCTGTTCGTCACTCACCACTGTGAGTCTGGCACCAGCGCCAGAAGGAAGTGAGCCCTGTCCTACCTACTCACCTGCGATACCTACCTGTCCATAACTTACCACGGTGTTGCCTTGGATTCCTGGGGGAAAGGAAAGAAAAGGATTTTAGATTAGGATTTTCAAATTTCTTTTAGACATTAAATAAAGTTGTTATTCTTTTATTCCTGTCTCCTGCCTCCTCCTTTGACAAGCTCCTCAGGGTGATCCTGGTCTAGGGGTGGGTGCAGTCTGGCTTGGCCTACCCCGACCTGTGACATTATTGTTTGCCTAAAGTGGTGTAGACAAACTAATATAATAAACTATGACGAGGGATACAATCAGCCCACAAAGTCATTTCTCCATAGTAAAAAGCGCGTGTTGACTGCCGGATTTTCCTCCTCTTTGTTTACTTCCGCCAGTTCTGTTGGAATTTTCCCGCACGTTAATTCTGACAATAAAAGTGCAGTTATGAAAATACGTTCAAGACCCATCTGGCCAACGAGTGATGTGGATGTTGTCACGTGACTGCATTTTGGTTCGTTTCATAAACTGATTCGGACCAGAGCAATCAGTGTGGTGTGAAAAGGAACCAAAACGCCTGAAAAATGCTACAAAGTATAATTTTCTCCCTTGGTCCGGACCAAATGAACCGAACTACAGATGTGAAAGCACCCTAAGACTGAGGCGTGCACAAGAGGTTGATCCATTTACTCTATTAAGAGCCTCATCCCAAATTTCGTCTGATATTTCACTTCCTGTGTCTTTTGCCCACTCAACTCTTATTCTGTCAATTAAAGCATCATTTGGGGACATAACCATCTTATATATTGCTGCAATTTGACCTTTAAGAAAAGTAGGAGACTGTAGGATTTTTTCCAATAGTGAAGTAGGTGGCAAATCAGGAAAAGTTAAGCTCTGAGATTGAACAAAATGTCGGACTGTGACAAATGGAATTTCTCTGAGAGGTCATTAAAACTGGCAAAAGTGTTGTTTATATAAAAATCCCTACACCTGGCCAAGCCTGCCCTCTGCCATTGTGCATATGTGAAATCTATTTTACCAGCAGGAAACAAATGGTTATTACAGAGAGGGCTTAGCATAGAAGAGCTGCTGAGTTTTTGCCTTTGTCTAAACTGTGACCATATTTTAAGCGTGGAACGTACAACTGGGCTTGAAGAGTAATTAGAGGGAGAGAATGGTAGCTTCATTGTTATTAGAGCAGAGAGCGATGTAGAAATACAAGTATTTGCCTCCGCCTTACACCAATCAACCTCAGGGGAAGTATACCAACAAATAATTTTTTGAAGATTTGCAGCCCAGTAGTAGCCCATAAAATTAGGAAGATGTAGCAACATTGACTGACATCTGGTCAAATTAGGGAATCGCGATTCTCGCGAACACTTCATTAATTTGCCTGAACAGACAAGAGGTCTTTGTCTCTTTCTCCATTACAACACACACAAAGAGACTCGTAACATGACACCCAAAAATTCCTCACACCGGACACCCACGTGTCTCCAGAAGCACACACACACACAAGGACATTCCTTCAAAGGAATCATATGTAAGACCTTACCAAATGCATTTCGATATTTTTCCTGTGTTGCCATTTATGTGTCATAACTGAGTAAGACTGGTTACCATGTTAATGTGTATTAATCAAACTCTAAATGCTTCTAATGTGTATCTCTTATGTAACTTTTTATCATATAATCTTAATCGGAAGTGTTTGATGTCTCTGGAATTCTCTAAATCTAACGGAGTTGAATCTCGATAATAGACTGCAATGGTATGATTATTTCGATATGAATTCTTTCCAGTCATAGAAATTACTAGTCCCGGAGCTCTGTCATAAATCTACACAGCCACGCTCTTCTGACCAGACAAAGAGAGTTTCCCGCTTTCGAATCACTGAAGGTGATTGGCTGCTCGCGCCAAACGAAGGTGGAGCTATACATTCTTTAAAAGCCAAAATCGCTCTCTGCTCCACCCCCTGCTCTTCCTGCCGTCGTCAGCATGTGAAATCTTTGGTCAGGGACTCCCTCCAGGAGCTTCCTCCCTTTTTATTTTCTTTATAAAGTTTCTTTTGTTTCATTTTCAAATTCTCCTTGGTTCATTTCCACCTAAGAGTCGAACAAACGAAGCCTGAATTCCTTCAGTAACATATCACTTCCACAAGAGGCCTTCTTCAAAACTCGCGCCCTGTCCGAGGAGACACGAGCGCGCGCACTCTGCTCCGAGAACACGCGCAGGCTGGACACAGCTCGTGCACACAAACGAACTTTGCAAGTGTTATTACCTCCAACGAGTTTAATGTTTTAAGGTTTGTTTCGATTGTTGGCTCTCTCAAAGGTCTGTGATTTCGTTATTCTATGACCATTCTCTCTTTCTTCCCTTTCTCCCTCTCTCTACAATCTCAGTGCGTGCACGGCGCGCCCCTATCTCTCTCACTCCCTCTCTCTCTCTCTGTTCCGCATTCAAATCGAGCGCGCGACCCTGCCCTCGCTCTTATTCGCTCTCTCTTATTCTCTCTTACGCACGACCAAAACCTCTGTAAAGCGCTTCCCGCGCGTGCAAGGTGTGCGTTTCGGCTCTAAATAGCACCAGCCTAAATCAGAGCTCTCTCTCTCTCTCTCTCTCTCTCTCCAACTCTCACTCTCTCATCATCTGTTACCCGTTTTGTCTTGTTTGTTAACTGTAAGTAAATGTACATAGACATATAAAACGTGTATCTTGTGTAGTAGCCTATATTCTGTAGTTTTGCATTTATTAAAACCATATATTATGACTGTTTCTGACTGTTGAAAGTTAATAAATACGAGTCAATTGAGGTTCACGACCCGAGCTACCGCGCTCAATATTTACTACATTAAGTAGCTTTAATTTTATAAACAAGGAAATTAATGTTCACGGCCGGAAGTTAATGTTTCTTGGAGTTTATAAGGAGATAGCTTTACTGAGAGGGTTGATGGGTGATCTTTGATGGTTTTTGCAGGACAAACACCTATTTGATCATTACATGAATTTCCCTTAAAGGTTATCTCATAATCGAAATTAAATAAGATTATTGATATATGAATGAGGAATTATAAGACGTTGTGATCGATTATTCATATATTCATATAATCTATACATTTTCAATTTCGATAATTTAATGTAACTGTAATATGCAAAATATTAATCATATTCATGATTAGTTATTAAAATTCCCTGTGGATCATTTGAGTTAATTCATACGGACCCAGAGTCCGAGGCATATACTTTACAAAGAGCTAAGCCTCCCTGGGGCCTTTGCCTTTCGAGGAGCTCCTTATGGATTCTAGGGTTCTTTCCCCCCCATGAGAATGATAGTATGGGTTTATTTAAGGAACGAAAAAATGTTTTTGGGAGAAAAACTGGAAGTGACTGAAATAAGTATAAGAATCTAGGTAAGATATTCATTTTTATACAATTAACTCTGCCTGCTAGAGACAAGTGTAATGCATCCCATCTCTGAAGATCAGACTTAATATTACTTATGAGTGGAAAAAAATTTTTTGCATATAAATCTGAGAAAGTACGAGTAATATGAACTCCCAAATATTTAAAACTAGATTGAGAGATGCGAAATGGGAGGGACGCAGTATTAATTTGTAAAGCAAGAGGGTTAATCGGGAAGCATTCACTTTTAGAAAGGTTAATTTTGTATCCTGAAAACATGCCAAAAATGGATAGCTTCTGCACTATTTTTGGGACGTCTATACCAATGCCCTGTATAGACTGCAAGGATTTAAGCATAATGGAAAGTGGCTCTATCGCTAATGCAAAAAGAAGAAGGCTTAAAGGGCAACCCTGTCTTGTGCCCCTTAATATTGGAAAAAATTATGAACGTATTTTGTTTGTTATAACAGATACTTTAGGGTTAGAATACAGTAATTGGATCCAGGATATACATTTTGGGCCAAAACCAAATTTTTCCAATACTGCGAATAGACAGCTCCACTCCACTCTATCAAATGCCTTCTCCGCATCCAGGGATATCACCACCTCTGGTGCCTCCCTGGATGCAGGAGAATACAGAATACCGAGAAGCCTCCTTAAGTTAAAATGAGTGGCGACCCCTAATAAAGCCTGTCTGATCTGGGGATATTATTTCTGGTACAACAGTGTCTATTCTAGAGGCCAACAATTTGGCAAGAATTTTAACATCAACATTTAGTAAAGACATTGGTCTGTAGGAATTGCACTCTAGTGGATCTTTTCCAGGCTTCAGAATGAGTGTAAGAAACGCTTCTGTGAGAGACTGTGGCAATTCTGTATTGTTTAAAGAGTTTTCAAACATTTTCAGGAGAAGCGGGGCTAATTTGGGAGCAAAAGCTTTATAAAATTCAACAGGATAACCATCGGGGCCAGGGGTTTTGCCATTTTGCATTGCATTAATAGAATCTAAAATCTCTTGCAGCTCAATTGGCTGTTCTAATCTTTCTTTATGATCTGGATTAATTGTCTGGATATTCAGGTCATTCAAGAAGGTTGACATACCTGATATATCCCCGTGAAATTCTGAAGTATATAAATTTCTTTAGGATCCACAGTCAGTTGTTGTGATGTGTTGCGAATCTGTGGAATTAACCTGGAAGCTGATTGACATTTTATCTGATGTGATAATAAACGGCCCGCTTTTTCCCCATGTTCATAAAAATTCCCTTTAGACCAAAGCAAATTTTGTTGAGTTTTTTCAATTGATAGCTGATCATATTGGCCCTCATTTATCAATCTTGCGTCGAAACGGGCGTATATGTTGGCGCAAGATTATGCTTACACTCCTCTCACCGCCTGATTTATGAAGCTGTGCGTACCTTTGAAATTCAGGTGTACGCAATACATGCCTCTTGATAAATGCTGCAGCTGAAATAGATCGTCATTAGATTAACACACCCCTATATATTCACGTCTCCGCCTCCCCCACGCCCTCATTTTACGCCATGGACACACGGAAGACGGCAAAGAGGAGAAACTTCTCCGGTGGAAATCCAGTTTAAATCGCTGGTTGGTTGAGCAAATTACCTATCACAATGCATTATTTTACAGCACGTGTTTTGAAACTATTAGTGTTGAATTTCGCATGACATCACATGTAATGGGGTGTACAATAGTGATGATGATGTGAATAATTGACCGTTCGCAAAAGCCATGCCCCTTAGTTATTGTTACTACGCCCGTCAAACAATTGAGAACCATAGCCATGGCTGGGTTGAGATCCATACATTAAGTGATTGGTTTTGGAGTAATGCAGCAGACATATCCTCCAGGGCACGACAGAAAGTATAGACAAAATAGCGCACGGGACCACATGCACAAAACAGTTTTGTAAAATTATATATCAATCATTTTTATTTGATCATATATCATTTTACAAAACTGTTTTGCGCATGTGCTCCCGCTATTTCAGTCACAACACTTCAATCAGAGGACGCGCTGAAACATCAACTCTCGATGCTGTTCTCTTCATTCATAACTAGTAGCCGACTGACTGAGAAGGATATATTTTGTGTAAATAGTTGTGCAACTGCGCGAACTTTGTTTTGAAGTTTAATGCTTGAGTTCCAGAGGAATTTGTGACTGTGTTCCTGTTCAACCACATCAACGTTTCGTAATTAAGTTAGTAAGTCCGTGCTTTTCTCTTTTTTTTTCTCTTGTTTGCTGACTGATGAGGGGGCCGCAGTGCCGTAGTGAAACGGTGTTTGTACATGTAGCCTATTTTTTAATAATAGTTGCAAGAAATCATAAAATACAGCAAGTTTTAAGCCCGTGCAGACCTCACTGCCATAGGCGCATCATTGCACTATCTTGCTGAAATCGGAATGTTTGACGGAGGTCCTTCTCCTAGTTACAGTTGCTGAGCTAGGATTGGACGAGAACCATTAGAGGGCGGGGTTTTGCGAACGGTCAATTGCATGACAATTTGTAATATTCTTCTATTATGATTTTGATTATTAATGACGCTTATTGTTATTTAAAAGAGAAGAATGTCTTTGTTATTATTATTATTTGTATTATTATTATTTAAAAGAAGAAGAATGTCATTTTAATTATTTTGTCAGTCTGAATTATTTTTTGGTCATTGAAAGCCTTTCATTACTGAACCCAGTCCGTGCGCACCTGCCGGGTCTAACTCACAAAAATAAACACTGAAGTTTATCATTTCTATGTTGTTGTTTTTTTACAGTGGGTCATAATATATCATATCTTTAGTTTGTCAGTGCATTTTGTGGTGTTAGGAATTGTTTTTCTGCGCATTTCAGCACTAACTCAAAACGTGCATACATGTACACCACCTCCTGAGCTGGCGTAGGATTTGAGCGTGCCGTATGCCAACGTCCATATTGATAAATCGCAAAGTCACCGTGGTTTTGGGTGTACGCCAGGTGTACGCTGGAAATTTGGTGTACGCACTTTTCATAAATGAGGGCCATTGTGCTTTAATTTCCACTCTCTTTTTAAGCAGTTCTTCAGAAGAAGATAGAGAGAGTTGCTGATCTAATTTTTCTATCGAATCAATTAGTTGTTGTAGTTTTGCATTTTTCTTTTTATTACTGGATACAGAATAAGATATAATTTCACCTCTGATGACAACTTTAAATGTCTCCCATAAAATCAGTGATGATACCATTTCGGAATCATTTGTGAGCAAGAAGTGATCTGTCGCAACTGATATATGTCTGTGGAAGTTTTTATCTGCCAACAGGGTAGAGTTTAATCACCAAGTAGGGCGCTGGGTACAATGCTGAATAAAACGTAGATCAAGAAGCAATGGTGCATGATCTGATATTATAATTGCTGACTATTGAGTATTTTCCATTGAAGGAAGTAGTGTCTTATCTATAAAAAAATAATCTATTCTTGAGTATGAAGAATGGACAGGGGAAAAATAAGAAAATTCTTTCTTTTGCGGGAATAAAAATCTCCACGGATCCAGACAGCCCGTTTGAGTCATGAAATAGAGAGAGCTTGGGACATTTTAGATTGGAGCGTGGTTTTTGGATTCGAACGATCTAGAATTGGGTTAATAACACAATTCAGATCCTCGCCAAAAATTAATAGGTGTGAGTTTAAGTTGGGTAAAAGTGAAATAATTTTATAAATGAAATTAACATCGTCCCAATTGGGGGCGTAAACACATACCAGGGCAACAGGTGTGTGAAACAACTGACCTGTCACAATAACAAAACGTCCTTGAGGGTCTGAAACACATTTGGAAGCATGAAACTGTACTTTCTTATGAATTAGAACCGCTGTTCCTCTTGCTTTACTGTTGAAGTGGGAATGAAAGACTTGACCAATCCATGGTTTTTTGTTATCTGTTACCTGTAAATGCATTTCTTGCAGAAATGCGATTTCAGTATTCAATATTTTAAGATAAGCAAAGATACGAGCTCTTTTATTTGCCCCATTCATACCTTTAACGTTCCAGCTATAGTAAACCGAATGGTAGACCCTCCTGTACTATTTGAATCACACATTAATCAATTGTTAGGATATAAGGGAATAATGTATAAGATCACATCTCCAATGCATGACAAGCAAGTAAAGAAAAAAAAAAAAAAAAAATTTGGCGGTTGTGTAATGTTAATTTTTAACGATTTATAGGCCGCCTGCTATAGGCTATTGTTATTATTATTTTATGCAGCACTACACGTAGCCTATATGCCTACAAGGCAAAACAAACCGTGTGTGTGTGTGTGTGTGTGTGTGTGTGTGTGTGTGTGTGTGTGTGTGTGTGTGTGTGTGTGTGTGTGTGTGTGTGTGTGTGTGTGTGTGTGTGTGTGTGTGTGTGTGTGTGTGTGTGTGTGTGTGTGTGTGTGTGTTTTGTAAATTTTCTGGAAATCAGCATGTTCACAGCTGTTTTTTTATTAGTTATTTTTTTACAGGGACCAGATTCCCCACTGATGAGTCCTGCTGACTTCAACATTCACATGTTGTCTCTGTACATGAACATGGTAAAGTGAAAAATCAAACACATTGGAAATGACAGGTATGTACTATGTTTCAGGAATGGCATGTTTCAGGAATGTTTCAGACTCTGTCTTTAGAACTGTGGTCAATAATGTGCTTTTTTGTCCTTTGTTGTGTATCTTTGTATTATGTTGTGTTGTAAATAAATAAATAAAATAAAAAAGCCATTATTTTTTAAGTCTCTCCTCATTCTTTGTGCAAGGTTCTTCATAATGATAGGCTCTGATAGCTCCTAATAGAGCCATTATGGGAGGATCTTTGTCTTTCTCAGGTGTGAAATACATCAATATTCATGATGGTTCACACCTACCCGCGCATACAGCTTACTTACACAAAACATGTCTTACAAATTTTAAATCAATATATTTTTTTTATCTGAATGAGTATGCAGGGTGATTTTCACATGGTTTTGAAGCAAATATTCTAGGCTATGTGATACAGTTTTCAAAAGTCTTGTGAATAAATAATCAGTATGGGTTTCATGACCTTATTTCAGTGACAATTATTTATTTATTTTCACAAACCACCAGGGCTGGACTGGGACAAAAAAATCGTCCCCGGCATTTTGGCCCGGACTGGCCCACTACATATGATCATAAACACCACCCATCTTTGCATGCCCTTGAATATGTTTTTGTTCAATCGTCAACTATCCAGATGTGGAAATAATGCCTAACTGGGTAATGGGTTCCTACACTCATAGCCTAAGTGTTTTGAAAGTAGTTCTACCAGAAAGACTCGGGAGATAGAATGATGTAACAAGCATTCATTTATTGACAGCCCAGCAAGAAATTATTTATAAAGTTCTTTGGCGTAGGCCCCGTCCGTAGTGCATAATCCGAGGGTAGCGGATCTGCATTTCCTGCCTGAAGACGAAGGCAGGGGCGCAGCCGACCCCTCCGGGAGGTATGGACAGGACCATCCTGGTGGTGGCGGGGAGGATGGGAGTAATTGTCGCGTCAGCATCTGCGAACTCAAACATGTGTAAGTACCGATCTTCTATACAGCGAGTATAAGGACATGATTGGATAGATGTGAAGGTAATAAGTGACGTAGAAAATGAAGTCTTCCTGACAGAACTTATGCTAAAGCTTTCATTTCTGCTTACCGCGGACTACACTTTCTCATCTCTCTCCTGATCCTCCTCACTATCATCATCTGCCACTGGAGCTGATGAATGTCCTGCTGCTGCAGAAAAGATATATATTTTGACACATTTTACAGCGTCTGCTTGAAGGGCCTGTATCTATTTTTTAGGCTATTTCTCTGCACATTCCGTGCGTTTCGTCTCAATCTCTCAGACTATTTTGACAGATTTTGACACACTGACACTGCACGCTCGTTCAAAGCCCAAAGGGGGAGGTGATTGGGCCAGCCCAGTGTCAATCAAGAAAATAACCAATGGGCCGCTGATCTACGCGTTTCATGAGCCGGTCTGCCAGTGGAAAAAAAACGAACTCTTACTTTTTGTTTACCAATGTCAAAAACACCGGCACTAACCCAGCACTGTCAATTTAACAAAACAAAAAGAATGGGCCACCGATGTACGAGTTTTATGGGCCGTACATTTTTTTATTTTTTTATTATGAGATGTATCTGCCCAAAAAGCACGTCGGCCCACCAGGCATTTGCCCGGTATGTCAGATTACCAGTCCAGCCCTGCCAACCACGCATACACGTCATTATCTCAAAACTACAAAATTTTACATACATGCTGCTGATATATTATTGTAGCAGAGTTTGTTCTGAATATAGTGAAATAAGTCTTTAGCCATGAAAATGTCACAAGTAACAGAAATAAGCGCAAATGTCAGAGCATGTGAGAACACCTCCAGGACCTAGAAAACACCTCAGACCCCAGGGGGTTAAACAAACTATTTTTTTTAATTAATGATCTTTACAACACTGAATTGACTTCAGATGAGCAACAGCTGGTAACACTTTATTTTTGATGGTACCTTTTGAACATTCTGTTAACTATAAGTAACTGTGCAACTACTTGTCAACTAACTCTCATTAGAGTATTAATAGACTTTCTGCTTAATATCGGCAAACTCTTTATTGTGATGATCCTCCAACAGACATTCTACTGACTATAAGTAACTTTGCAACTACATGCCAACTTATTCTAACCCTAACCCTAACAGTCTACTAATGCTCTACTAACACTTTAATGATAGTTAGTAGACATGAAGGGGCAATGCTACTTATAGACAACAGAATGTGTTAAAGGGACCATCTAAATAAAGTGAAACCGAAATGTATAATTTTTACTGTTTATCAGTGTAAAGCTGCTTTGAAACAATCCGTATTGTATGAAGCGCTATATAAATAAATGTGACTTGACTAGAAATTTAGGGGGGACAAATTTGCCTTTCAAACCCCAACATGATAAAGAAAAGCGTGAGGCACCCATGAAAAAATCTTGGATGGAGGAAAGTAAAAATATGATGTGATTTGTTCTTGCTTGGCTGCTTTTTCCTCACCACATGGTTTTGCATAATTATGCTGCTGCTAATAATCAGTACATCACTCATTCAACTCTTCTGGCAGGGCCATTACACGTGGAAGGTAAAATTGATTCTGCGTAAATTAGTTCCGGCTGAATGAGTAGCCTTTCATGGATTCGGGGCACAAATTACCTGCAGTTAAGTTTCACTACCATGAATGATGAAGGTTAGCTACATCTTGGATGTAGGTGCTCTCACAGAGGCCAAGGCTTTTAGTACTGACAGTGTAACAGCAGCAAGTTAAGGTTGTACTGAGGTGTGTATGTTACTTAAAACTGTAAGAGATAGGTGCACTTACACTGTCCACCAGTTCTTACATTTTTAGGAGGAGCATCCCATTTGACACAGTATTTATTCTCTGGTAGAACTAATATCAGTGACAATTAACATTTATTGAGAGCTCAGCAAGCAATCAAGTTATTTGGCGTAGGCCCCGTCCGTAGCTTGCAATCCTAGGGTTCGGACTCTGCATATCCTGCCTGAAGACGAAGGCAGGGGCGCAGCCGACCCCCTGCGAAATAAAGGAAGGAGCCATCTGGTGGTGTTGGGGAGGATGAAGGGAAGGTCCCATCTTGGAGGTGGTGGGGAGGGTGGAGGTGAATGGAGCGACAGCATCTGCGAACTCAGACGTGTGTAAGTACCACCTTTTATACCAAAAGTATTAGGATATTATTGGATAGATGAGAAGGTAATAAGTTACGTAACAATTGAGTCTTCCCGGCAGAACTAACGCTAGAGCTTCATTGGCAGGAAATAAAATAGACCATTTTTTTCCCCCTTAGAATCTGCTTCCTACGACTCTGGCTGTCCTCATTTTATGTGTCTGTTTCAGTTTAAAGTTAGAAAAGAGAGCTGTTAACAAACATACTTACTAGATCCTGTTGTTCAGCAGAGACAAATAAATGCTGCCGCATCATAATGGTGTTTCCTATAGACCCCTTTTGCAGTTACGTCACGGCGCTAGCTGGAGGCAAAACAAAGTGAATACTGGAGGCAGCCAATACAAAACAGCACAGATTCAGCTACATAATAAGGAGCTTAAATTATTATTTAATGTCATCTGTTGTGTTGTTGGGTTCTAGAATCGACGGAGTACAGGTGTCACGGGTATGGTGCGGATGAAGACAGGCAGAGGCCTAAGGTTCCAATTCAAACTTTTACTATAATAAAACTTAAACAAAACTGGTACAGGCAAGGGTAACACTCTCCATACAACGTAACATAAACAAACATAAGCATTAGCATAAGCATTGACCGACAACTGAAGGGAGAAAGACAGGAACTTAAATACAGAGGATGACGAGGGTACAACAGGTGAAGACAATGAAGGGTGATTAACTGATAAACTAGACAGGTGATGAAAATGAACTAATGAAAATGACGACAGAGATGACGAAAAACACTGAATGAGAAAAAACAACCTAAAAGTCCATAGAAACAACAGAAAACACATTAACAATGTGACAGAACCCCCCCCCTCCCCCCAGGCGCGTCCTCGCGCCGTAAAACATCCAAAGGGGTGGGAGGGTGGGCGCCCTGGAGGCTGATGAACAGGTGGCCGATCTGGAGCAGGAAGCCTCCAGGGCGGAGCAGGACGTGCAGGTGGCCAGGGCGGAGCAGGATGAGGGCGTGGCCATGGCGGAGCAGACGGACCCTCAGGCGTCCATGGTGGTGAGGACCCTTCGAGTGGCCACGGCGGAGACGACCCCTCGGGCGGCCACGGTGGTGAGGACCCTTCGGGCGGCCATGGCGGTGAGGACCCTTCGGGCGGCCATGGCGGTGAGGACCCTTCGGGCGGCCATGGCGGTGAGGACCCTTCGGGCGGCCATGGCGGTGAGGACCCTTCGGGCGGCCATGGCGGTGAGGACCCTTCGGGCGGCCATGGCGGTGAGGACCCTTCGGGCGGCCATGGCGGTGAGGACCCTTCGGGCGGCCATGGCGGTGAGGACCCTTCGGGCGGCCATGGCGGTGAGGACCCTTCGGGTGACCATGGGAACCGTGTCGGAAGGGCCTCCACGATCCCCTCAGAGGACTTATTGCCCCCCCCCAAAATTTTCTTGGGGAGGTCCGCACTGGACTGGACCAGCGGCGAAGAGGGCTCTGAGCTGACCGGGACCAGCGGCGAAGGCTCTGGGCTGGACGGGACCAGCGGCGAAGGCTCTGGGCTGTACGGGACCAGCGGCGAAGGCTCTGGGCTGGACGGGACCAGCGGCGAAGGCTCTGGGCTGGACGGGACCAGCGGCGAAGGCTCTGGGCTGGACGGGACCAGCGGCGAAGGCTCTGGGCTGGACGGGACCAGCGGCGCAGGAAGCTCTGGGCTGGACGGGACCAGCGGCGAAGGCTCTGGGCTGGACGGGACCAGCGGTGCAGGAAGCTCTGGGCTGGACGGGACCAGCGGTGCAGGAAGCTCTGGGCTGGACGGGACCAGCGGTGCAGGAAGCTCTGGGCTGGACGGGACCAGCGGTGCAGGAAGCTCTGGGCTGGACGGGACCAGCGGTGCAGGAAGCTCTGGGCTGGACGGGACCAGCGGTGCAGGAAGCTCTGGGCTGGACGGGACCAGCGGTGCAGGAAGCTCTGGGCTGGACGGGACCAGCGGTGCAGGAAGCTCTGGGCTGGACGGGACCAGCGGTGCAGGAAGCTCTGGGCTGGACGGGACCAGCGGTGCAGGAAGCTCTGGGCTGGACGGGACCAGCGGCGAAGGCTCTGGATCGGCTGGTGTTACCGTGAGGGAGGAACCACAAACCCAAAGAGCTCTGTCCATAAACTCAATAAAAGGTCTATCTAAGTCCCTGAGCAGCAATATCTGGGCTAGTGGATCATCAAGTCCTCTCCAGAACCGTTGCTTCAAAAACTCCTCCTCCCAGTAAACATCCTGATGAAGATGCAGGTAAACTTCCACAAACTCATCCAATGAACTCCCATTCTGATTGAACAGAAATGCCTCCATAGCGTCCTCCTCCATTACTTTATGGGTCGGTCAATCTGTCACGGGTATGGTGCGGATGAAGACAGGCAGAGGCCTAAGGTTCCAATTCAAACTTTTACTATAATAAAACTTAAACAAAACTGGTACAGGCAAGGGTAACACTCTCCATACAACGTTACATAAACAAACATAAGCATTAGCATAAGCATTGACCGACAACTGAAGGGAGAAAGACAGGAACTTAAATACAGAGGATGACGAGGGTACAACAGGTGAAGACAATGAAGGGTGATTAACTGATAAACTAGACAGGTGATGAAAATGAACTAATGAAAATGACGACAGAGATGACGAAAAACACTGAATGAGAAAAAACAACCTAAAAGTCCATAGAAACAACAGAAAACACATTAACAATGTGACAACAGGCTCCAATTAAAAATTGTATCGCATAATGTTTTCTAAATTATTGTGATTATTTGTGAATCATCTATGATTTTTTTTGATTGATTGAGACTAGACTTTTTGAAGAACCTGGTAAGAAAGAGTAATCAAATACATAGTTAAAAACTGAATATGCTGTATCTGGAATCTTTATTTCTAGAAAATATAAAAATTGCACCGTAATGTCACTCTTTACATCGTCGTCTTCTTGGCGCTGGATATGCAGAACCTTGGGTCGTACCAGTCTTGTACGTGACCATTCAGCACATAGTTATTGGCATCTAAATATTTATATACACTCAGTTTCTCTTTACGCTCAGTTTCTTTATCGGGTCGGTGTAGAAGTCAGGCCACTCGACCAGAGGCTGCGTTACAGTTTTTCTCGATTGCTTAAACACTATAACCAGGCTTTTGAACTAAAATTTCAAAACCATAATGCCATTTATCAAAAAGCACACCCATTTCACTAAACTATAAACACAAATCCCTTAATTTCTCATTGCCTACACCATGTGGTCATTTAGAAAGCACTAGTATTCAGTATTGTTCACTCAAGTCAGCACAGCTTCAGCTCAGTTAGCACACAATTGCCCAGATGAAAACACTAAGAGTCAAAATTTAACACACATCAATCAGATCCTTCAATAGATAGATAAAAGGGCCCGAATCAGTTTATTGAGTTTTGGAACAATAGATCCAGAAATGAAGAAAGAAGTCGAGGAGGGATAGGAGGAGGAGGAAAGGTAAGGGGAAGGGCAAGAAGACAAGTGGTCTTGGATGAAATTCAAGCCACTTTAGTTGACCATGTCCTTGTCCATGGTATGACTATGGGGGAGGCTGGGCTACGAGTAAGGCCAAATTTGAGACACTTCACCGTCGCCTCCATCATCAGAAGCTTCAGTGAGGTGTGCTGGCAAACAAAATTCTATCACTGAATAAGAGACAAACATTTCCCATTGTCTTTGATGAGGTTTATTTTCTAGCAAGAAAACGCCAGCAGTCGTACAGTCACACAGAGTGGCTGCAGAGTGTGACAGTGAAGGGAGAGCATCCTTCCTCCTTTATAGTCTTGACTCCCAGACTGTTATCTTTCTAGGCCAATGATGGTTTTTCAACCATACGTGAAACATTCTTAGACTTGTTCATCATATTTTATCCTTTAGTGGAGGCCCTCCTGTCACGACCAACACTCTTTACCATTCCAATACAATTCCATATTTGAATAAGGTTTGTGCAAACCTGGCAAGCAACATAACTTACCAGTTTTGGAAATGTTGTTTTGAATTTATTACACCAGTGTGTAAGACTATGTTGTAGTGTGTGTGATTTTGATGGCTTGTGTGTCCAGTCTGAGGACAAAGTTTGGTTTTTCAGCAAGAGTGAATGGTTTTGAGTGTAGAGCTTCATTTTGACCTGAAAATAGGATGTTTGGGGAATTGGGTGAGACGTTATGGATTTGTGTTTACTGTTTTGAGAATATGAGGCATAGTTTCAAGAAATGTGTTTAAGCAATCGAGAAAAACTGTAACGTTAATCCTGTCAGATCGTACATCATTGAGTGAGCGTGTACGGGTCGGCCAATCATGATTCCGCCCGTTAAAATTAACTTTTGCAAATAAAAATCGGACAGTGAGTGAGAAGCGGCCAGAGGGCTCGATCTGTCTTCACCTAAGCTCCGCCCACAAAAAAAACGTCACCATGTTTACTAACTGAAAAGGGGTCTATAGCACACCAGTTTTCACCCTTAAGTAGTGAGAAGCACATTCACAGTATATATGCAGATTTTGAAAGATGGGTCAATGTGAATAATATCTGTTCTCTCTTGGAACAAATCATTTTCATCTCATGCAGAAAATTAAACAAACGCTGTTTTACTTTGGCACAATGAGCAGATTAGCTTAGATTCAAAAAGATTTTAGAGGGCTTGTTTCCTGCCATCCGTAAAATAAAAGTAAACAAGTCTAATTTCTAGTGCACATGGCTTGTGACTCTCCATGATACCTGCTGCTGACTGCCAGGGAAGCATGAGTGAACACATCAGGAGTGCCAGAAGCCACAATAGGGGAAGAAGTTTGTAGAGTTAGATGTAAATGACTTGACACTATCACTGGAGCCATAATGTGTAACATGTAAAAAAAAAAAAAAGGAAGCAGGAATGCATTACTATGCAGTTTCTTAGCAACAAATGCAGTGCTTATTGTGCACATCAGATTGTAGCAATTACAGACTAAGGCTGCACCAAACATGAAGTTACTCTACATTGTCACATCTTTTCCTAGGTTTATTTATCATTCAGTTCTTTCACTCCTGAATAAACTTATTCAGCACTATTCTCTGATCTTAAGTTCAAGTTCAAGTTTATTGTCAATTCTATGTACAGGACATACAAAGGATTGAAATTCCGTTTCCCTCAGACCCATGGTGTAAAACACCAACATAACAAAGACAAGTATTAAAAATATATATAAGATACAATATAAACAATTAAAAACATCAGGCACATGAGAATTTAAGTTTACATTATAAAGTGCAAACAGTATACTAAAAGAGAGAGCAGCAACTGTAAAAGTGTGTGTGTGTGTGTGTGTGTGTGTGTGTGTGTGTGTGTGTGTGTGTGTGTGTGTGTGTGTGTGTGTGTGTGTGTGTGTGTGTGTGTGTGTGTGTGTGTGTGTGTGTGTGTGTGTGTGTGTGTGTGTGTGTGAAGAGTCACAGTTCAGTGCATCTAATGGCAGAGGGCTAAGAGCTAAGAGGGAGGAGAGTTCAACTTTCTGACAGCCTGATGGATAAAACTGTTCTTCAGTCTGGTAGTTCGGGCCTGCAGGCTCCGAAACCTCCTCACAGATGGCAGAAGACTGAAGAAGCCGTGGGTGGGATCACCCACTATGCTGAGTGCTTTTCAGGTTAATCGGGTATTGAAAATGTCACTGAGGGAAGGTAGTGTGGCTACCCTAAACCAGGAACCATGCATCATATTTTTTTTTAGAGCCTGCACCAATGACAGTTCTGGCACGTCTTCATGAGAAATAATATATTTTTTGGTAGATTTGAAACATCATGTTTTACAACTGAGCAGAATTTGATCAGACATCAATTGAATGTAGGGCAGGGGGTAATCATAACATCTGAAGAAGTTTGTAGGACCTCAAATCTACCAACATTTTAATTTAAACCCCCAGAATGTTTTTTTTTTTTTTTTCCTAAGGTTTAAGTCAGGTACTTTGTTTCTTTGTTGTCTACTTAAATAGCCCTTTAAATTAAACACCACCCCTCCCCCCGCCAGAATACATATTGCACGACTACACAGCAAAATCCCCAGTGTTAAATGAACACTGTTCACACTGTTTTTATGATTAACACTGTGCTGAATAGAGTGTAATTACACCTTTGCCATTAATATGTTTATAAGCAACTGAAAAAAATACAAATATCAGGGCATGTCAAAACATCTCAAGGACCCCAAAAACACCTTAGACCCCAGGGGTCTAAGGTGTTTTTGGGGTCCTTGAGATATTCTGACATGCACTAACATTAGTGCTTTTTTCAGTTGCTTATTAACATATTAACCCTCTGGTGTCTGAGAGGGTTTCTGGGTCCTGGAGGTGTTCTGACATGCTATAACATTTGTGCTTATTTCTGTTAATTGTGACATTTTCATGGCTAAAGTCTTATTACACTGCATTCAGCACAAACTCTGCTACAATAATATGTCAGCAGCATGTATGTAAAATTTTGTAGTTTTGAGATAACATTTATGCGTGGTTTGTGAAAATGACAAAAAAAAAAATGTCACTAAAATAAGGTCATGAAACCCAAACTGAAAAGACTTTTGAAAATTGTATCACATAGCCTAGAATATTTGCTCCAAAACTATGAGAAAATCACCCTTAATACTCATTCAGATAAGACAATATGTTGATTTAAAATTCGTAAAACATGTCTTGTGTAAGAAAGCTTTATGCGAGTAGGAGTAAACCACCCCATGAATATTGAGTGTTTCACACCTGATATACCAGATGAATTTTTTACAGATTTAAGTGGTAGTTCACTAATAACTAATCAATAACTACTATTTTTCAATACTTCCCAGAGAAATAATGAAAAAAAAATCACAATTCATGCAAAACTAATAACTAATGCAGGAAAAATTACTAGCACTAGATTAACATTACTGCTAGATACTGTACACTAATTATAAATATGTAATAGCGTAGCAGACTTATGATTTGGGAAAGATGTCAATAATTAGCCTATGCACTGCTGTCTTTTAGAGAACTATTCATAAACTAAATAATTTTTAAGAATTGTTTTTATAAATGCACTTGTCTGGAACACTTACCCTGTGGCCGATTTTCCGGCATTCCTCTGGACTGGCTTTGAATAACTAGACTCATCATGGTGAATACTGAGTCATCAGCCATCCAAATACCAGTTATTTTATTATTTAACCTATTTTATTATGTAGTAACACTTGAGTCATTACTAGTTAGTTAACATGATCTTCACTTTAGAAATTACAAATGATTTGGATCCGTATTCTATAGAAGTATGCATTAACACTTGAGTCATTACTAGTTATCATGATTCCATGCTGTAGTTACTAATGAAGAGCCAACCCGAAAGGGTAGAATCATCTAATCATTCACAGGATATATATACACACACATATTTATATATATATATATCTACATATGAGCAAAGAGACATACATAAAAACATTTTTGAGAAGTAGGTTAAATAATAAAATAACTGGTATTTGGATGGCTGATGACTCAGTATGTTCCAGTACTCACCATGATGAGTCTAGTTATTCAAAGCCAGTCCAGAGGAATGCCGGAAAATCGGCCACAGGGTAAGTGTTCCAGACAAGTGCATTTATAAAAACAATTCTTAAAAATTATTTAGTTTATGAATAGTTCTCTAAAAGACAGCAGTGCATAGGCTAATTATTGACAGCTTTCCCAAATCATAAGTCTGCTACGCTATTACATATTTATAATTAGTGTACAGTATCTAGCAGTAATGTTAATCTAGTGCTAGTAATTTGTCCTGCATTAGTTATTAGTTTTGCATGAATTGTGATTTTTTTTTCATTATTTCTCTGGGAAGTATTGAAAAATAGTAGTTATTGATTAGTTATTAGTGAACTACCACTTAAATCTGTAAAAAAAATACTGTACTGCTGGTGATTCTGATCCCTCTGCTTCCTGTTGCCCTCGTGTCTGAGTCAGCTGAAGCTGTCCCTCCCTGCTGCTGAGGTGATTCTTTGAAGAGCCTCATCAGTCGCTCTGGCATCAGATCGTTACTGAAGGCCCTGACTGAAACCCCACGGTACGCTACTGCCTTTAGGCCCACCCCAAATGCTTTTATACGCCCCATCCCAAGCCAGTAGTGATCAACACCCTACCCCTACTGTGACCCACGGTTTGTCTGTATGTGTATTCAGAACTAGTGAGCAACAGATTTTCAATATAATAATAATAATAAAAACTGTGTTAATGCGATATAAAATAATTGTCTGCGTTTATAACTCGTTAACTTGCCCAGCCCTATATAATATTATGTAAAATTCAGGATAAAATGTAGAAATACATTTTCTCCTCAGGAAACTGAGAAGTTGTAATATTAGCTTGCAGACTCTAACCATGTTATATCGATCAATGATTGAGAGTATTCTCAAATATAATATTGTTTCATGGTACGCAATCTAACATTAAAACAAAAGAACAAACTCTCACAAATAATTAATCAAGCAAATACGATTATTGGACACAAACAACAGCCACTTCAGGGCTTGTTTGATCATTTTATGGAAAAAAATGGCAATTGCGATTTTTTAAGATAATACACACCCTCTTCACTCTACTTTTGAATTGTTCCCATCTGGGCGTAGACTAAAAATTCCCTTGGCTAGAAGAAACGTCTATAAAAAATATTTTCTCCCAATGGCAGTGATTATCTTAAATCGTACAGTGTTTTAAGCTAAAAAATAGCCTAGAACGGCTGGCAATATTATTATTATCAGTTTTTTCTTTACTTTCAGTGTTTAATTCTGTATTTGTGCTGTTGATGTGTGATGTGTTTTTAAGCAGTAAGCTAATGTGAATGTATGTCGCAGTGTCAAAGATAAATTTCCGCTCTGTGAAAACAGACTGGATAATAAAGTTCAACAACAATCAACAATAACTGCTTACATTAACTCTCTATACTGATCTCCAAATGAACCTGCTCAAAGCGCTCCAGGACTCTGCACACCTCCACCCCCTCCCATTCCTTTTGGGTCAGAGGATCAACAAGTGCATTTACAATGGCCAGGGTAGAGATGATGGCATCCTTTGACTCAAGAAACCGTTTCAACATATAAAATGTTGTATTCCACCTTGTAGTGCAGTCTTGTTTAGGCCTTAGTTCAGGCATTCCCATCTGGCGTTGTGTAGACTTTAGTTTTTCGGCACCTACTGTGCTCCTGTGGAAGTATTCCACAGCTGCTTTCACTTTGTCCAGTGGGCTTCGTCACCTTCAGAGCATCTCTTACAATCAGGTTGATTGTGTGGGCAAGACATGGATGATGGATCCACTTTAAAATGTTCATGGCTTTGGTTATGTTAGCTGCATTGTCACTAACACAACAGACCACTTTTCCATCTACATACCATTCTTTTGCCACTCCTAACAGTTCCTCTGCCAAGTTATCTGAGGTGTGTGTCGCTGAACTCAAATCAGTCTAAAAGAATCTTCAATGAAGTGACATGTAATTAGTGGTTATCCTTGATGTCCAGCAGTCAGTGGTAAGGCAAACTGCAATAGCTTTTTTGACTTTCCTGCACTGAAGCCCTTGAGCTCTCATACAGTTGTAGAATAAGTGATTTTGAAATTACTTGCTTGGAATTGCGTACATTGGATTTAGACTACTGCTATAATTTCTAAAACCTCTGTCCTCCACGATCGAAAATGGCTGGAAATTGGTGGCAAACATTTTAGCCAATGCAATATCAATTTGGCCTTGTTTTGCTACAGACATTGACTTTTGGGCCTACTTGACTGAGTGGATACATCTCCACGTGTGTAGGTGCTGGCTCCAGTCGCTCCACCACCATCACTAGCGGGACCGCTAGTTTCTCTAAGCTCCGCTAGCTTCACAGTTGGGTACACTGTTCGCATATGCCGGTGGAAGTTGTGTATAGAACCGGCTTTATATGAGATTTTGTTTTGGCAAATTCTACACTGTGCTTTAACATTGTCTACTCTACATCATTAAAATGATTCCAAATGCTGTTGTGCTTTAGACTCATTTTCCTGCTTTTGTTTTCACAGCTGTTTTTCCTCTCTTCCGAGTTTCGACTACTCGTCTGACTATGTGTGTGTGTCTGTGTGAGTTGGCTCGGCCCTCCCACATGCAGTATAATTGGTTGACACCGCATGTATGATTGACAGGACACCGCGTGTATGATTGCTGCTGTTGCTCTGTTGAGTTTGGTTTGCGTCTGTAAGCTTTGTATATCTTTCTGTTTTGAATCATTATTTACTATCATTCCCTGTTGTTTATACTGCTAAATATAACTTACTCAACATCACATATTAACCTTACATCGCTAGCTTCAATCTAAATCATTGCTAGCACAAACACACTAGTAATTCGCTAGCCTGTTAGCGTGATATCCGTGCGCTCTTTATTTATTTATTTCGCTTTAACAAATCCGTACGCTCTATTTATTTATTTGTTTATTTATTTCGCTCGCTCGCTCACGCCTTTTACAAATCCGTGCGCTCTTTATTTATTTATTTATTTTGCTCGTGGCCTCGCGCCTTTTACATACCCAACAACTGTGGTGAGTAGTTTTACACTGCTTCACACTGATCAGTCAACAAACACGGTGAGTCATGTCATCTTGCACTTCATGTTACATGTATAGCATAGCCTTTTCTGTCAGCACAGGATTTACATGTGATAAATGCAGGGAGATAGTCAGGCTGACGGAGAAGATTTCAGAAATTGAGAAAATATACATCCAAACTTTGATTGAGGTAAATTGTAAGAGTGAAGGGCTTTAGATACTACTTTGGATGCGACTAGCTTAGTGAACTCATTCACATTGTTTGATTCCGGCTGAAGTAGAGCCCGTGCAGCAGGGCAATTGGGTGATGGTGAGACAGTGTAAAAAACACTGCTCTTCCATTCCGATTACCATAACAAATAGATTATCCCCACTCAGTGAAACACCCACTGAGAATCCTGTTAAATGTGCCCTAGTTATTGCCGATTCTATTACGCGGAACGTGAAAATAGAGACACCAGCCACCATAGTCACATGTTTGCCGGGAGCCAGAGCGCCTGACATCAAAGCAAATTTAAAAGTGCTGGCTAATGCTAATCGTAAATTCTCTAAGATTATAATTCACGTCGGCACTAATGAAGTTCGACTTCGCCAGTCACTAAAAGTAACGTTAAAGAGGTGTGTGAACTCGCAAGTACAACGTCAGGCACTGTAATTTGCTCTGGCCCCCTTCTTGTTTGCAGGAGTGATTAGATAGTTAGCAGATTGTCATCACTCAATGGCTGGCTGTCGAAGTGGTGTCCGCAGAATAATATAGAATTCATAGACAATTGGAAAAGTTTATGGGGCAGACCACCTAACAATTGAAGTTAAAACTTAAAAACTTGCAAACTATGGTTAACCAAAATCATGTGTGGCATGTTTGGTCTCTATAAACTCCAAACTCCGTCCCCCATTTGTTAATTTACATTACATTTAGCTAACTTTGTGAAGCATTAGTATTATACGAATCTTGAAGATTCTTTTCTTAAACACCCAATGAAATTACATATTCAAATGCCCTAGGACACAATGGGTCGTAAAAAATTCCTTCCAAAGGAAACACTTCATATTGGCTCACACATCTCCAGAGGGTGTGACATCTTCACACTTTAAAAATCACTGATCACAAGATCAGCTCTCTCTTAAGGCGCTTTTCCACTACACAGTACCAGCTCGCCTCGACTCGCCTTTGTTTGGTTTTCCACTGTGTAAAAGTTTAACCTGTACCTGCTTCCAGATACTTTTTTTCGTATCACCTCCGGCGAGGTTCTGAGCGAGCTGAGGCAATACTAAAATTTGACGTGAAAATACCGCAGACTGCTGATTGGTCAGAGAGAATTGTCAGTATTCACTTCGTCATCATTGCACGCGCCAGACGGGGTATCCTGAATAACCCCACCATTTTTAAATAGTTTGGCCAGAGATTGCGTGATATACCCATTACTAATATTATGTAAAACAGCATACACTCAATTTCCTCCATTGTCCTGTGTGTGTGGGTAGCGGATGTGTGCCGCGTCGCTTTGACGACCAGGTACTATTGTGGATGGACTATCTGCAAAGGGAAACAGAGTGAAAACCGAGCCGAGGCGAGTCGAGTCGGGCTGGTACTGGTAATGGAAAACCGCCATTAGACTCTTAACTCTCTTGTTTCTTGCTCTCTCTTACTCTCGTGGTCCCTCCTGAGAAGTCCTAATGTGAAGATGATGCTGAACTAGAAGCCCCCAAGGACCCCCAAGCTTGTGCCAGGCATCGGCCTTGTCTTTCCATTCACCAAAGATCCTCTGACTCCCACTGGTTCTCTCTCATCAAGACAACATCAGCAAAGATCAACTGGAACCTCAACAAATTGCATCAGGACAGTTTAATTCAAATGGACGAGACATGTAAGTATCAAACTTAGTCTCATTATTTGATACATTAAGTATCCTTACCCCTTTTAAAGAAGGGTGTTAGAACTAAACTGATGGTTTGCTCAAGGCTGTTGATCTGCTGAATTTCAAACAATGCTATAACTTCTTGCTTTCCTGTATTCTGCTTCAGCTCTCTTTCCCTTGGTAACCTGTATGCATGTATGTATGTGTATGTTAGAGTAGTTTAAATGTTTAATCTAGTTAATAAAGTCTTGTTCATATCACACGTAAAGTTGTCCGTGTCTCAAGCTCATATCTGGAGTCACTAATCGATTTTGACTACTTGCTCTTAGTAGTACTAAGTAAGAAAGACATTTCCCATGCCCCGGAAATGTACATTCCTATGAATCAATTAATAACCAATATTAAGGGTTCACATGATGAATTGAGTAATTGGTTGTAATGTTAATGTAGCTACATCAAGTTAATCCGATTAACTGATCCAAATATTCATAATCAATTATAACAAGTTATGGTTATTAATATTTCATAGAGCTAATTTGCTACAGAACATTTTTATTGCGTTCTGGCCATTCATTTGCATGACAACAGTCTGACACAATTGGCCTTCAAATGCTTCTTTCTAAGGATGCAGCCCCTGAATTGGGACACAACTAGAATCAACTTATTCAAAGAGTTGATTGAACTAACTCAATTCAGCTGTTCTGAAACCGAAAACTCAGAGTTTCCAATCTCAGGGTAAGTCAACCTCGAGTTAAAGTTTTAACCCTCTGGGGTCGGTGCGATTTGCGCAAATTTTTTCACATAGCAGTGAAATAGACTTAAAATACGCCGTCATTTATGGTCATACAGACTTAAGAAATATGAAAAAATAATCTGTGAGATGTCTACTATTGTATGTGTCCACTTAGCCTGGGTTTCCCCAGACTGCCTTTGCGCAGCGCGATTTTATTCTCGCTGAAAGGCAGTCTGGAAACCATGTACCTGATTTTCGCCTCGTTTAGGGAACCAATCACAGAACGGGGAGGGAGCAGCAAGACGATGACGACATCTTTGCGACACAACTAAGCAGTTTGTTTATATCTATGGAGTCAACATGGCAGCAGACGCGAAGCTACCTTTTGATGCAGCCTTAGATATTGTTCTAAGTAGTTTAGATCGCAATTTTATTTAGAAAAAAGAGCAGCGTTTGGCGTTAAACCATTTCTCTACATACGTCATCTGGTATAATGGAAACGATTGGCTATGAGCTACGTACAGGCGCATTTGATAGACATTCTTAGCACCCAATAAACGGCGCCGGCGCATTCGTAAACCACGCCTCAAATACGAGAAAATGCACATGTGGTTCCCAGACCCAAGTCTCAACGAGAATTGGGTCTGGCGTTAGCCAGGCTAGTGTCCACTTACAATCAAAACAAAACTTTGTGCTTTTGTAAAATAAAGAAAATAAACTTTTTCTGTGTGCTTTCTGCCTCTGTCTCGTGAACTTTTTTCTTCTTCAGCATGTCTCTA
The DNA here is from genome assembly GCF_949152265.1 of Phoxinus phoxinus. Classification (NCBI taxonomy): domain Eukaryota; kingdom Metazoa; phylum Chordata; class Actinopteri; order Cypriniformes; family Leuciscidae; genus Phoxinus; species Phoxinus phoxinus. The sequence goes on from NC_136892.1 coordinate 7,402,117, forward strand.
AACATAAACAAAACTCAGCGAATACTTGTCAAGTCAAGTCATTTTCATTTATATAGCACTTTTAACAATGTATATTGTTTCAAAGCGGCTTTATGCTGGATTCACACCAAACGCGAATAGAGCGCCTGGTGCGAGTGATTTCAATGTTAAGTCAATGTAAAGACGCGTTTACGCGCGTCTGGAGGTCCTGCGGCGTGGAAAAGGCGTTTAGCGCGGTAGATGCGAATTCACCTCATTCGTGCGTCCAATTCGCGCGAATTACGCGAATTGAGTGTCTGCCACGATGCGCGCGAGTGGTGCTTATTCACGTCTGACGCCAGAGTTGAAAAATGTAACCAACCAGGAGCCTGCTTGCTGCTGTCACGTGGTGATGTGATAAACGGGGGCAGGCCCGCTTTTCAGTTTATAATGTAATTAAAATAAATAAATAAATAAAAAGTTTATAATGTAATTTTAAATGTTTGGCCTCAATAACTTATTTTATATGTTTGGCCTCAATAAATTATTTTGTAATATGACTAAATGCCTGTGTGAAAGAAGGAATGACATTGTTCAGCTATATGTTAACTATGAATGTGACACTGAACACTTGCAGTCATACATTTCTGAATGAGATGAAGAAAAACTCACATAATTAAAGAAGTCGTTTGACTTACGTTAAACGAGTCATTAATGTATTTTAACGTATAGGTTTCATATAATAGAACCGAAGCTATAGATTGTGAATTTAAACATCTCTCGTTTACCAGCGGCAAACGTCAGGAGGACTAGCCGAGGTAAAGCTGTTCCAGGCGGGTTACATGAGCGCTGAAGCGCTGAACTCCGAAACGTCAGATACAATTTTTTAAATAGGCGTTATCTTTATAAATAAACCACAGATTTGAGCTTTAAACAACTACATTCTCGACTGAACAACTCTTAAAACTACAATAACAGTAATATTTTAAAATTCCGCTGCTTTTCTTGCAAACAGACCACCGCCTAGCACTTGCCCCTCCCACAAGAAGCAGATTTCGCCTCGGACACGCGTCATTTTCGCTTTTTGAATGCATTCAAAATGTTCAAGCGTCACACTAGACGCGATAGACGTGAATTTAAGGCTCTATTCGCGTTTGATGTAAACACAGCATTACAGTTATAAACAGATAATTTAAGGTAACAGAGATTGTTTTGGCTTTATAGCGGTTCTTATATAACTAAAGTTGCGAGTACTTGCGAGTCCACACACCTCTTTCATGTTAATTTTGGTGATCTCCGACTGGCGGAGGACGTCGAACATCATTAGTGCCGATGTGAATAATAATCTTAGAGAATTTACGATTAGCATTAGCCAGCACTTTTAAATTTGCTTTGATGTCAGACACTCTGGCTCCCACATGTGACTATGGTGGCTGGTGTCTCTATTTTCAAAACAATTAGCGTGTTGTGCTAGTAGTAACGGAAGCTAGCGATGTCCGGTTAATGTGTGAAGTTGGGTAAGCTGTATTTAGTATAAACAACTAGAGATGATAGTAAATAATGGTTTAAAACAGAAAGAAATACGAGGCTTTAGGCGAAGCGTACAGCCACAAACCAACTCACAGCAGCAGATACTAGATACTAGCAGCATTTGATACTAGATGCAAAGAAAATGGCGGCGCGTGCAGACGCAGCGGCTGCTCTCTGTCCCAACCGTGCGGTGATATGTTCGTTTCAAAAGTGTTTGTCCGAATGTTTTACGTGTTTGTCTCGTCTGAAACACAAGTACAGTCGACAGGCTCTGCTAGACATCAGCAGAAACAAGATTTTCAACGTTTTGGACTACGTAACAGAGAAGTTAAGAGAGTTGAGACTACTGCGGCCTACAACAACACCGGACTCGCCTGCTACTCCTCCCCCGGAAAGGAGGCGTCGGAAGCGGTGTGCGAGGAAGCAGAAGAGGGGAAAGCGCGGAGACATCCGGGCCAGGCTAGCGGTTAGCCCAACTCACCCAGCCATACCATCTATTCTCCTGGCAAATGTACGATCACTGGACAACAAAATGGATCACATACGACTACTGAGGTCAGCGAACCGGACAGTGAGTAACTGCTGTGTGTTTATATTCACTGAAACCTGGCTAAATGACAACATTCCCGACTCTGCTGTACAACTGGAGCAGTTAGCATGCTACCGGGCGGACAGGGCCCTCATAGACGGAGAAAAGACGCGTGGCGGAGGAGTCTGTGTCTATATCCACAACGAGTGGTGCCGAGACGCTGTGGTGGTGTGCAAACATTGCTCACCACTGGTGGAGTTTATGATCATGAAGTGCCGACCATTCTATTTGCCTCGGGAGTTCAGCGCAATCTTGCTAGTTGCGGTTTACTTACCTCCCACTAACAACAGCAGCGATAGGAATGAGGCACTAAATGAACTGTACCAGGCTATCAGCGAACAACAGACAGCACACCGAGACGGTTTCATCATCTTAGCCGGGGATTTCAATCATGCTGACCTCAAGACTGTCCTTCCAAAATTACACCAGCATGTTGATTTTCCAACAAGGGGGAATAACATCTTGGATTTAGTGTATACCACACACAAAGGAGCCTACAAGGCTGTTCCCCTCCCCCACCTCGGACTATCTGACCACATTATTGTTATGTTAATGCCAGCATACAGACAGAGAGTGAAAGCCATCAAACCTGTTAGGAAACAGGTAAGGCTGTGGCCAGAGGGAGCAACTTCAGCTCTTCAAGACTGCTTTGGAAAAACAGATCGGGGAATGTTTAAAGACGCAGCCACCTACAACAACCAGACAGACATTGAGGAATATACAGACACTGTGACCTCCTACATTACCAAGTGTATCGATGATGTGACCCACACAAAAAACATCATCACTCGGGCTAACCAGAAGCCATGGTTGACAGGCGATGTCCTCGGGCTGCTGAGAGCTAGAAACATAGCCTTCAGAGCCGGGGATGAATCTGGACTGAAAACAGCGAGAGCCAACCTGTCCCGTGGCATCAGGAAAGCAAAACAGGATAACACACATAAGATAACTGCTCACTTCAGAGACAGCAGAGACGCACGGAGCCTCTGGCAGGGCATTCAGGCCATCACGGACTAAAGGCCTGCAACACAGAGCTGCGAGAGCAACCCCTCTCTGCTCAACAGCCTAAACAGTTTCTTTGCATGCTTTGAAGAACAAAACAACACAAGGCCACAGAAGACCGCTCCCCCCTCCATGATCAGCCCCTGTGCCTCTCTACCGCCAGCGTGAAGAGGACACTCACCACTATCAACTCCCGCAAAGCAACAGGTCCAGACAATATTCCGGGTCGTGTATTGAAGGACTGCGCAGAGGAGCTGAAGGAGGTCTTCACAGATGTCTTCAACACTTCCCTGAAGCAAGCCACAGTTCCATCATGCTTCAAAGCCGCCACCATCATACCTGTGCCAAAGAAAACTGTACCATCCTGCTTCAATGATTATCGCCCTGTGGCACTGACACCCATCATCATGAAGTGCTTTGAACGGCTTGTCATGTCACACATCAAATCCATCCTCCCCCCCACCCTGGACCCCCACCAGTTTGCATACCGAGCCAAACGATCTACAGAGGATGCAATATGCTCTGTCCTTCATCCAGTCCTTACCCATCTGGACAAAAAAGACACATATGTGAGAATGCTATTCATAGACTTCAGTTCAGCATTTAACACATTAATTCCGCAACAACTCATCTGCAAACTTGACAAACTAGGACTAAGTACTTCACTTTGCAACTGGCTATTGGACTTCCTCAGTCAGAGGACTCAAGTAGTGCGTGTGGGCAACAACACCTCAAGCAGCATCACACTGAGCACAGGGGCCCCTCAAGGCTGCGTCCTCAGTCCACTGCTCTTCACGCTGCTGACACACGACTGTACAACAACTCTTAACACTAATCACATTATTAAGTTTGCAGACGATACAACTCTGGTGGGTCTCATCACCAAGGGAGACGAGACTCACTACAGGAAGGAGGTAGACCTTTTGACCACGTGGTGCAGAAACAACAAACTCCTGCTGAACGTCAGAAAAACCAAAGAGATCATTGTTGACTTCCGGAGAGGTCACACCGAATACCTGCCACTGTCCATCGATGGTGCCGATGTGGAGAGAGTGAGCAGCACCAAATTCTTGGGGGTGCACATCAGTGAAGATCTCTCCTGGACTATCAACACTGCATCTCTGGTGAAGAAGGCTCAGCAGCGTCTTTACTTCCTGCGCAGACTCAGACGGGCAAGCGCTCCACCACCCATCATGAGCACTTTCTACAGAGGCACCATTGAGAGCATCCTTTCCAGCTGCATCACTGTGTGGGGCGAGAGCTGCACTGAATACAACAGGAAAGCTCTTCAGCGCATAGTTAACACAGCCGGGAAGATCATTGGTGCGCCACTCCCCTCCCTGAAAGACATATACCCCACCCGCCTCATCCGCAAAGCGACCACAATTGTGAGTGATGAAAGTCATCCAGCTCACAATTTGTTCAGCCTCCTGCCATCTGGGAAGAGGTACAGGAGCCTCTACTCACGCACTACCAGACTCAACAACAGCTTCATCCACCAGGCTGTTAGGATGCTGAACTCTCTTCCCTCAGTCACCAGGCCATCAAGAAGATGAACCCCCCCCTTGTACTATCATGCTTTTTGCATACTTTTGATGCTGCTATGACTGAACTGTTTTTGCACTAAAATGCCATTTGCACACTTCTGATGTTTGCTATGACCGAAACTGTCTTTGCACTATCATGTCTCTTGCAGACTTAATTTAAATGTCTATTTTATTGATGTCTATATATAGCGATAGTTATATAGTTTTTAGCTATGTCTAGTTTTTTAACTTTAGTCTAGTTTTAACTACATGTTTTTGTCTTCACCGTGGGATGGAGGGAAACGTAATTTCGATTGCTTTGTATGTCTGGAACATGTGAAGAATCGACATCGCCCAGCAATCGCCCAGCCACTTACGAAGTCCTCCACGGCCTTGGTAAGGAGGCGGAGAAGTTCGGAGTCGACGCTGGCCTGTACTCCACTGGATTTTTGCAGCGAAGGGGCGTGGTCCGGTACGGGGCCCAGCCACTTTTCGCTCCCTGAAGCGAGAAGAGAGCGACTGTCCTGTTCCGCGTTGTTCCCGTCGAACTCATCGAGCACGGTGGGAGTGGTGGTGGAAGCCGGGCGCTGACCATCCGTGAGCGAGGTAGGAGACTCAGGAAGCGAAGCGATGAATTCCACCGGCGTGCACTCGCAAACAGGATCACATTCTGGCGATCTCTGCAAGCAGCGCTTCTTGCGGCGCGGACGAGAGAGGCAGAGGCGCGGAGTCCACATCGAAGGCGGTTAATCGAGCCCACAGGGTCGACACAGTCATGGTATCGCATTCCGGCAGCCGCCTTGGGAAAGCGTGTGGTCCGCGTGGTTACATCCCAGGCAGGAAGCGCACAGGATGTGGCGGTCCTCGTCACTGAGAGGGGCTCTACACGAGCCGCATTTGGAAACACGCGGCATTTGAAACAACGCCTCGGCTCTTTTAGGAAGAACGTGAGGCAGCGAACACACACGGAGCGAAAGTTAAAGGATATGGGCGCCGAATGGCGCAGCAGGAACGGCGGCTGAAGGCGGCGAGAAGACGGCCGGCGTCCTCAGTCACTTGGCTCTGCGATGCAGATGGCTCATCCTGCCTTTTCAACGGCGCAGGCTTCTTCCAGAGATCCAGCGATGTGATGTGAACACTTCGCTGAAGAGATGAAAAATCAAAGTGCATCCTATCGGGATCTGGCTTATAAAGGCATCCATTCTGGCTGTGACGACTGAGGGCGCCAGCGTCATGGGCCGCCTGCCGATAGGTTGCAGCAAGTTGCCGCAGAGCAGCCAATAGGCGCATGAGCTGCCTTGCCTAGTTCTGCTCGCTGCAGCAATATGCGTTTTAAAATAATACAAAATTAAGGATAATTTTTGGCTTCAGTATTTGAAAAAAGGGATTTTCTCATAGCGAAAGCTAGCTTACTCAACACCAGAGTACTCTCGTAAGAGAACCAAAATATCATCTGCTTGAGTTGTGTTAGCTATTCCTTGACCTGGTTTATCGCTTTAATGTTTGTTTTGAGTATACAGTATATGCAGACCTTTTTAAAGCCAATTCACAAATCATTCATAAGATTTTAGGTTCTATGCTAGGCCAGCAAAAACGGCTGCATGTACTTAGTGTTGATTGACAGGCTAACTATGGTTATCACTGATGTAAAATGGAATATCCTGCACTGTCTACACCTAGAAGATATGCATTCCCCGGAAAATAAATTCCATTACTGAATGCCACTCTGGTCTGAGTGTCCAATAGGGGAGGGTAATGAAATAACGGCCAACACTGTCAAACTCCACTCAGCTTTCCTCTTTGAGGCACAACCATCTGTTAAAATGTCACCATCAACACAGAGCTATTATGGTACCTGTAAATATTTCCTCTGCCTGTGTGTCAAACAACAGCACATATTAACAAAGACCTTAAAGATATCACACCATGAAAGACAAAAAGGTGTGGGCTTTATGGAGTAGATCATGTATATGAAGTAAACTGCCTGTCGCGTTTCTGTGTGTGTGTCTTTGTTGTGTTTCTGTTCCTGGCCAGATTGCCTGTCAGCATTGCCTAGTTACCAACTGCGCTGACGAGCTAATCAGACCAGCCGCACATGCAGCTTGTTATTGTTGCCTATATCTACTATGTTTGCTGTGTTAGTTTTCAGATTGTTTAGGGGAGTATGCCAGAAAGCAAGGTTAACTTACCGTCACATATACCCTGTACTGTCGGTTGATTAACCTAAACCTTGCGTACTTAAGATAGACAGGTTCCAAAATCGTGGTCTAGAGTAAGTTCAGGCAACTGGGAGTATGAAACTCAGTTATAACGGTGACCACACAAAGACATTCTCAACCGAGTGTCTTCTTCTTTGATCTTTGGGGTTAGGATGAACCAAAGTGAAAAATCCCTTCATCACACTTGCATAACATTTTGTGTGACCTTTTTCTGCATTATCTATACACAAAAAAACCTGGGATTGATTCCGGTGTTCTGAAGGTGTGTAAAAAAAAAAACTTGTGGTATTTGAGGTCAAATGACCACAATTAAAAATGAATGGGAAAAGCAAAAAAATAAAAATAAATAAATAAATCCAGCATAAATCTGGAATTTCCACACATAAATGAAGGCCTCCCTTAGGAAGGTACATTTATTTACATATATTTATGATCAATATATTTATAAAAATATAAATATAGGGAAAAATATATGAAATTATATATAGCGTTAATATAATGTGTTATATATTACATTATATTTAATAATACATAAGGAATTGCTGCTTTTCATATATTGAAAAAATTTATTAACAATATATTTACACTGTAAAATGTCATTAGTTGAGTGTACTTAGAAAACGATTGCCTTAAAAAGTTGTATGTTTCTAATATAAAAACATACAAAAGAGTGTCATGACAATGATAGACATTAGGTTTGCATTAATTTGTATTTATTAATCAGAAACTTAATTAAATTAATAAAACTTAAATAAGTTAATACAAATGACTACAATAGATTTCTGCATTTTAAATTCTTGGTCTTCTCCTGGACTGAAGCACAATGGTGACCCACAAAACGCAGACAACAGAAACCCTTTAAATCCCAGCAACATTAAACACTAACAGGCCTAATTAATTGCTATAATAGCTATAATAATTATATATAAAATTAATTATACTTAATATAATATAAATATAATAAATAATTAGCTGCAAAAGATGAGCAATTTTGTCTCTAAAGTTTTTTTCCCTATAAAATGCTTTAATTTGGAGCGAGAGATACAGGGGGAGTGGCTATATTGAATCGGATACATGTCACTGCTCAGCTAATTGGTCCAGTTTGAAATCTCTAACCCAGAATTAAACCTGCTCTGGAACAGGTTAGCCGTGTAGCGTAAATTACCATGGCGATGAACCCCGCTAAAAACCAATCCACCATCTTCAAAAAAACAGTTTGCTTTGCTTAAAGTCGGCATGAAATCGAAATTGACCCTATTTACTTCGTTAGCGGATATTACTAGTCTTGTGGTGAACAATTAATCCGTGCAAGTTAATACACAGAAAAACATTTTGCCGTGGTTATCTGTAATCAAAGTCTGAAAAGTTACAGTACTTCCGGTCTGGAATGGTTCTTTTTCTGATGACGTAGATTTGACGGCTTGGGTTGCTTAAACGCTAAACCACTCCCCTCAAACTGTTACTCTGCTATGGGCGAGAGATGGAGAGGAGGAGCGCTAAAGTAAAACCCTGCCCTCTGTTCAATATTCCGTTTCACTCGGAAATACGTCACAACACTTGAGAAAAGTCGTTTGAAACTTCCGGTTCACGCGGACTTTAAACTAATCTCAAACTTACCTGGGTAGCAACTAAAAACCAGCTTTGTGCAACAGGCCACTGTAACTAGAGCACAAATGCAATGTTGAACAAACATGATCACACACACGCACGCACGCATGCACAGAGAGAGAGAGAGAGAGGGATGTGTGACTGCAATAGAGGCTGCAATGTGTCTATATTAGTTGGCAAATAAAATCAATAATTTCAGTAAATGTACACACATAATTGAAGGCCTGGTAATAGAGCATAAATGCAATGTGGAACGAACATGCATGAACAGGTGAGTCTTCACTCCTGTTCATGCATGTTCGTTCCACATTGCATTTATGCTCTACTACCAGGCCTTCAATTATGTGTGTACATTTTCAGATTTATACTGGAATTATTGATTTTATTTGCCAACTAATATAAAAATGCCCTCTGTGTGTGTGTGTGTGTGTGTGTGTGTGTGTGTGTGTGTGTGTGTGTGTGTGTGTGTGTGTGTGTGTGTGTGTGTGTGTGTGTGTGTGTGTGTGTGTGTGTGTGTGTGTGTGTGATCATGTTCGTTCAACATTCTGCATATCTGCTTATTGCCCATGCACATTCTGCATATCTGCTTATTGCTGTTTTTTGTTGTTGTTTTTTTTTACTAATTAATTTCTTATTCTAAAGTTATTTTTATACATTTGAATTATTTAAATAAATAATGATTATGCAAAAACAAGACACTTAAAAAACTCAAACAACAACAAATTATATACTTTGACCAAAATACTGATTTTATGTATTTTATAATGTTTAAATGTATATATTCCTAAAATATATATGACAACCGACAGGGGCTGGGTGTTGTGAGGTTTTGCGCTCGTGCACGGCTGCACGCGAAGTCGGAGCTGAAGAAGAAGCCGTGTCTTGGAATAAACACGATGGTATTCCCTCACCCTAATCCTCCTCCTCCTCTTGGGGATTGACTCAGCCATGTTCAATTTCTCTTGTTCATTTATAGACACTGACTTCCTCTTCACGAGCGCAAAACCTCACAACACCCAGCCCCTGTCGGTGATTGGTTGGAACACTATTTATTTTGGTTTTGAGTGGTTGGTGAAACCAATTGTTTTTGTGTGCAGATCTCAGAGCCTAGGCTGCCTACAGAGACGCGTTTTTTTGACAGCTTGCTTATGGGGTGGGCAGCTAGCGGATCGTTAGGAAAGATTAGATGAATGTGATCATTTATTTTTGGGTCTGAAATCGCTGATACAACCTTTAAGGGGTGGTGTTTCCCTCTATTGATTTCAGGGACTTTTTTTCCAAACCTTATTAAATAGTTTCATCATCATGTACTGGTGGACATACAGTATCTGACTCTGATATTTAAACAGACTTTTCTGCTAACTCTGAGTAAACCTACCCAGGTAAATCGCACAACCTGCTTTCTGGAATACAAAAATTACCGACTGATTATTTTGCACTCCTAACATAAATTAAGAAATTAATATCACTGCAAATGAGTTTTATCATAATCAGTGGTCAAATATCGAAACTGGAATATATCTAATGATTCACAGTTAGTCCAGATTAAGTATGAGTGTGATGTTTTAACGTGCAATGAATGTTAAACAACAATAATCTGGGGGCACTGGCGATTTTTGCGTGTTAGGAGGTTAATATGTTATATGACCTTTCAAAGTTTCTCTAAAGGACACTGTGCTTCACAAACCTTTCTTTTGGTTTCCCTGAAGCTCCCATTACATCTGATTACTAAAGATAGGAATACCCAGGGCCCATGCCTGCAGCATTAGCTCCAGAATCCTCCACAAGCCAACTACATTTACAAGACTGGGTCTTAGTGGCCTAGATTTGTCAGGTCGGATTCATCAAGTCACTTGCATTACAGCTGCCCTGTCAAAAAATGAGACTCATAATCACAACATGACAACTCATTTAAGAGCAAGTTCGGCAGATTCAGTCTCGGATTGGACGAGGCATGGACATGTCATAGTTAAGAACGTGGACTCAGAACATTGCAAAGTGAGAGATATGTTATTTGTGGCCTGTGGTGTACTCAATTTACTGTCAGTGTAGTAGCACTTCACCCAGAATGTCTAGAAAGCTCAGTACTCGGTTACATCGGCTTTTATTGGCTACTTTTTTTGAAGACCAAGTGGTACTCTCTTTCTGTTGCTCTCTTCCAGTTCATTTCTTCTTCTAGTACCTTGACACAGAATCTTATTGGTCCTTTGGGGCCTGGGGCGTATTTCCACGGCAACACAGGCCAAAATAGCAGATGACAAATTGCTCCAAGGCGCTGTTTATTCACTCTCTTGCTTTTACAGCAATTCCAGCCAATTATTTTGAAGTCTGACACTTAAAGCGTAATCAGTGGTGGATCATTATCTGGCGGGAGTGATAGCCAGCAGCCTCTTTCCCTGGTTTGCCCAATTTGGCTGGGAGATTGCAATTAAGGGTGCACAACTCTTCTCTGTCTCAAACTTTCTTCACACTGTTATTGCTCTTAAAATGTTGAAATGTCCCTTACAACTACTCAGCATGAGAGATTGTTTGTGAAAGCAGATAAGTCAACCAGGAACGTATAAACAATTCATCCTGATGACATGCACAGTTGAGGCATCTGATATCCGGCAGAGTTTGATGTTCTTTCAGCGTGATTTATGAAGTAACGCTGATGTTCAGAACAGTCACAGGTGAGAGGGGGAAAATGCAGACCAGGCAATTTGGTCTTTCCACAATGTCACTGAGCCCATTAGAGATAGCATTCAGATGCAGATGCTAAACCTTGGATTATTTGTGGAACGATAACCTCAGGTGTTGCGCTGCCAAGACAAGAGTCCCTCATGGAGCAAATTACAACAGCTGTGCAGTGTCCTTGTGATGAGGGAAGTCAGGGAAGGACAACAAGGAGAGGGAGGAGCATATAGCTGAAAGAAGAACCAATAAATATTCACTGTTGACGTATCCATGTTGTATTCCCCACAGTTCAGTAAACATACACATTTGTCATCAAATAACTCATAGATATTTTGTAATTAGACTTTTGAATTCTCCCAATGAGTGAACAACTTTTGTACTTCCAGGAATCAAATAAGAAAACCCATCTGAAAATTGTTTAGTCTTGCAACATTTATTAATTAAGCCTTATTCGCACCCACAGAGATTCTCATAAATTCTCAAATTCCAGGAACCCTTCAAGCACAGAATTCCCATGAACCAGCTTACAGCACTCTAAACAGAAGAGAGTCACAACTGCCATGCTCATTACTAATTTTGTATTGGATCATTAGCCCGTTGTCAGAGCTGAATAAAGATTTTAGTATTACAGATTACATTAATAAGAGAAGATTAATAAGAGAAGAAGGGAAGAGCACTTCTAATGAAGGCGGTCTCTTTGGTGGAAGTAGAATTGTCTATATTGTTGGAGTTAACCCAGCACAGCTCTCTTTCCTATATCCTCTCTCAGGAATAGCATGCATGAGTACCTCTATTCTGCTCCATGACTGCTTTGTATGCATGATTAATGTTTAGCTGACTATCCTTGACTGATTCGTGCAAACAAAACCTCTTACTGGCATGTTGGGGTTGCCCTCAGGTGTCCAACTTTACCGTAGGCCTCCCTCAGAGAGGGTAAATAAAGAGGTTTGATACCATTATACAAAAAAACTCTGTAATAGCCTACTTTTGATTCTTGACAACCATAGGTTTGTAATAGGATGCATTTCAGAAGAAGCATCGCATGATTCATGTGAAATTAAGTATTTTACCTTGTTCTGTTCAGGGTTAGACAGAAAATGCATTGCTTCTGACAAAGACCCGCTGAATATAATATGTCCCACCACCTCCTGCAGAACATACCTGGACCACAGAAGGTTAATTGGTAACACTTTACGATAAGTTTCATTAGTTTACATTAGTTAACTACCTTAGTTAACATGAACTAAGAATGAACAATACTTCTACAACATTTATTAATCTGAGTTAATATTAATTTCAACATTTACTAATACTTTGTAAAAAGGTTGTAAAAGGTTGTATTTGTTAACATTAGTTAATGCACTGTGAGCTAACATGAACAAACAATGAACAGCTATATTGTTATTAACTAACATTAACAAAGATGAATACATACTGTAACAAATGTATTGCTCATTGTTAGTTCATGTTAGTTAATATATTAACTAATGTTAACTATAGAAACATTGTAAAGTGTTATCGGTTAATTGTAGGGTATTTGGCAGACAGAGGGCACGAAATGAAATGACATTGTCTGCACTGCACAAAACATTTGGCAGTGTTTTGGCATTTGTTGTTGGGGGATATTTCCTTGATATAAGCTGTTTGACAGCTGAGGATACTCATCCTCATGCAATATTTCACAATTAGGGGACAGCAAGGGCAAAGGCTGCCAGCCTGATCAACGCAGCTTTTGATGGGGTTGGGGCATGAAAAACATTATGGTGGATCATGAAAAACCACTTGAACAATTTGGGGCAGATGAATATCCTTGAGAAAGATCAGGAGTTCATTCTTGAGTTATTCATGAAATCAGTCCTTGAATTGAATAAGTATCCAGATATGACCCTCATGCTTACCTTGAGCAAATTTGGTCATAAGGATAAGAAATGAATTAACATGAAGACACTGGTTAATCTAGAAAGAGGAGCTACACTCCATTCAATCTGCTTCAGGATTGGTGAACAGTTGTTTCATAACATTTCCAGCAACAATTCTTAACTTACCCACTAAATCTCATGTAAGCTGCCCTCTAAACTACCATCAAAGCTAATAAGACAAACATTCAGGAATGTCTTGGATGTGTAACAGGAAACTCAATGCACCAAAGATGTTGTTTTGTTTTGTTTTTAAATCTAGGTAAAAGAGGGCCAAAAAGACGATACTTGAACAGAAGGCTACAAACACAACACAGAGCAACAGCAGCATCTTCTGGTAGGGTGTGCATACTAGCTATAAAACAGCACTGTGAGCAACAATGACAAAAAAAAGGGGCTACACCTTAAGGTAATAAATTAATATATTAAAGCACTCAATCATTAATCAAAATGCAACAGATCTTTAGCTACATATTCATAATTACTATCCTAGAAGAAGAAAAATGATATACATACAATTATTGTGTTAATATATTAGATATTTAATGATACATAAGGATTTGCTGCTTTTCATATATTGAAAAATGTGACAATATATTTACACTGTAAAATGTAAAGTTGAGTGTACTTAGAAAACATGAGGAAAATAATTGCCTTAAATTTCTCAAGGATTTTTTACTCATAGTTGTAAGTTGCTAATACAAATACATACAAAAGAGTGTCAGGACAATGATAGACTGTGCATTCATTTGCATTTAAGATACTGCAAATACTTTGTGTATGTCTGAAACTTAACTGAAACTTAACTTAACAAAGCAGTTAATAGAGATCACTGTAATTGTATTGCCTTTTAAATAAAGCAACATGCAGTACATGATCAATGTTTCTTTGTCCTGGACTGAAGCACAGGCACTCCTCTTCAGCACAATGGTAGCCTCAGAAAACTCAGACAACAGAAACCCTTTAAATCCCAACAGAACATTAAACACTAACAGATCTCAGCAGAGGAGGGTTAACAACAAAAACAGCATTACCAGCTTCACTTACTAACAAGTTTGACTTTATTTCTGTCATACGTCTAGAGAAGTTCTTATTGAGAATTAACAGAGGTTTAGATGTTGATGATTTAATGAAAATAATAGTTTATAATGATAGTTACCATTGTGGAGATCAGTGTTTGCTGTAGTTGGGCTCTTGACCCTTGACTTTTTAGCTTTAATTTTCTCTGCTTGCTTTAACTGTGTGTGTTCATTAGACCTACTAATTCATTAGACCTACATTAGCACTCCTAGCTACCCCCCTGCGTGGGTATGTCTGTTGTCCCTTTGGTACCACTCATACGAAGCTTGGGAGCCTGGCTAGCGCTTCCCAGTCCATCCCGTAGGCCGTCCCAGACCATCAAACTCGGCTATGAGATTCAGTTTGCCAGACGTCCCCCCAGGTTCAGCGATGTCCTGTTTACCTTGTAAGACGCAATAGAGCCTGTCCCTCCAGCCGAGATGAAGTCAGGATTTTACAGTCCGTACTTCATCGTACCCAAGAAAGACGGGGGGGGGGTTACGGCCAGTCTTGGATCTGTCTCTTGAATCGGCCCCTTCACGAGTTCCTGTTCAAGATGCTCACACAGAATCCTCACGTGCATCCTCACATGCGTTTGCTTCCAGGATTAGTTTGCGTCGATTGACCTGAAGGACGCGTACTTCCATGTTTCGATTCTCCCTCGTCACAGGCCGTTTATCCACTTTGCATTCAAGGGTCGAGCATATCAGTACAATATCCTACCCTTTGTGCTGTCCCTGTCTCACTGCATCTTTACCAAAGTCGCAGAGGCTGCCCTTGACCCGCTCAGGGATCTCGATGTCAGGGATCAGTTATGCGAACACAGGGACCTGGTGCTCAGGCACCCCAGCCATTTGGGGCTTCGGTTCAACTTAGAAAAGAAAAACTCACCCCCGTGCAGAGCATCTGTATGACAGAACGTCTCACCAACGAGCATGCACAGTCTGTGCTGAACTACCTGAATACGTTCAGGCGGAGGAGCGGTTCCACTGAAACTATTTCAGACGGTCTTGGGCATATGGCATTCACAGCCGTGATTACGCCGCTTGAATTGATGTATATGAGACCGCTTCCGCACTGGCTACACAGCAGAGTCCCGAGATTGGCATAGCGCCACTCCACTCTCCGTGTTGCCATCACACTGAGCTGCCACCAAACATTCAGCCCTTGGTCAGAACTTGCCTTAACCACGGACAAGAATGCCCCCTAGTTGTTGTCACAACAGATTTGCCCTACAAAGGCAAAATACCATAACTCGCTAGAGTGTGGAACTGAGAAAAATTACTTTAAAGATTTTTAGTTGTCCCGCAAAAAAATAATTATAGGTAGGACACTGGAAATCTGGCTAGATCTGGCCACTATTTTAAAGTTACTGTACTCTGCCTTTGTATTGTCAGCTAAAAAGTGAGAAGTCATGCCAAGGCAAAAGGCAGTATCTTCCACATTATCAATATTTGGTTGCTGATCACCATTAACAAAATCATTATAGTAACACCTGTATAAAATCTATTGACAGTGGCATTTATTTTGAATGATTTACAATTACTTATAGCCATCTACTTATTGCTATCCTGTACTTTGGTTGCATTCTGATGGCATTAATTAATACATTAGACATGACAAAATACCTCCATAGTGGTAAAGATATCTTCAATCGGTACCGATCGAGTGACAGAAAGGCGAATAACGGGAGAAACAGGTGAGAGTCTAGTTGACACAATCTCTGCTGACACTTCAGGGATGCGTCTGGATACGGCCCGGATCCAGCTGATTACATCATGCGTTGTGGTCGTGTCTAGGAGCAGGTCCACCATCTGATTTGGATACGGCCTGGATCCAGCTGATTACAGTGTCAAGTCAAGTCACCTTCATTTACATAACGCTTTTAACAGTATGGATTGTTTCAAAGCAGCTTTACAATGATAATAGAAATTAGTGTAACACTGAAGTTGCAAAGATCATTAGTCATTAACTTAGGGGCCGCTAACACGACTATAGTATATATATATATATATATATATATATATATATATATATATATATATATATACTATATATGTATATATAGTAGGCTATAGCAGGCATCATTAACAAGGAACACTTCAGTAACACTACACTAGAGAAAAATATATGTATGTGCTCGTTGTGCCACGGCGTTGGACTATGTTCTTTAATCTTCTTTAAGCACAACGGAGCAACTGTGTCTAAAGTGCTGGAAAAGAGAGAGTTAAAAGTTTCTGTTGCAATATCAAGTTCTTCTAAGCTATCCGGGATGCTGAGATGATGAAACTGATTAGGAAGATTATTGATAAAGCAATCTTTAGTGGCAGAAGTGATAGGTCTAACATATTTATAACACGGAGTCGGCTTTGTAGCCTTGGCTAAATGTAATTTACATGAGACTAGATAATGATCTGAGATGTCATCGCTCTGCTGCAGTATTTCAACGGCATCAACATCTATTCCATGTGATAGTATTAGATCTAGAGTATGATTGCGACAATGAGTCGGTCCTGACACGTGTTGTCTAACTCCAATTGTGTTTACAATGTCTTTAAATGCCAATCCCAATACATCTTTTTCATTATCTATGTGTATATTAAAATCACCAACAATTAGTACTTTATCTGCAGCCAATACTAATTCTGATAGAAAGTCCGCAAATTCTTTGATAAAGTCTATATGGTGCCCTGGTGGCCTGTATACAGTAGCCAGCAGAATTTTCAAACATGATTTATCGTTTACACTATATATTTTTACATTAAGCACCAACACTTCAAAAGAATAATATTTACAACTACATTTCTTAGTGGTTTTGAAAATATTACTATAAATTACAGCAACACCTCCTCCTTTGCGTTTCAGACGAGGTTCATGTTTATAACCGTAATCTTGTGAGGTTGACTCATTTAAGGCAATGTAATCGTTTGGTTTTAGCCAGGTTTCTGTCAAACACAGCACATCTAGGTTATAATCTGAAATCATATCATTAACTATTAGCGCTTTTGAAGTAAGAGATCGAATATTCAGCAACCCAAGCTTTATCATTTGCTCATCCGTATTATATCTGTTTTTTATTTTTTGAACATCAATTAAATTTTTAACCTTAGATGGGTTTGAACGTTTTTTTTGATTTCCAAGTTCGGGGAACAGACACAGTCTCTATATGATGATATCTAGGTGAAAGAGGCTCTATGTGATGGGATTTATCTGACCTTGGTGACGTGAGGCCACTAGCAGACGGTCGGTTAAGCCAGTCTGTCTGCTTCCTGACCTGAGCCCCAGATGGTCATGTTTTATCTCTAAGACTATGAGCCAAATTACTAGAGAGAAGAGCAGCACCATCCCAGGAGGGATGAATACCATCTCTTTTCAACAGGTCAGGTTTGCCCCAACAGCTTTTCCAATTGTCTATGAATTCCATATTATTTCGCGGACACCACCCAGACAGCCAGCCATTGAGTGAACACAATCTACTAACTATCTCATCACTCCTGCGAACAGGAAGGGGGCCAGAGCAAATTACAGTGCCTGACATCGTACTTGCAAGTTCACACACCTCTTTAATATACATTTTGGTGATTATCCGACTGGCGGAGTCAAAAGTCATTAGTGTCGACGTGAATAATAATCTTAGAGAATTTACGTTTAGCATTAGCCAGCACTTTTAAATTTGCTTTGATGTCAGGCGCTCTGGCTCCCGGCAAACATGTGACTATGGTGGCTGGTGTCTCTATTTTCACGTTCCGTGTGATCGAATCACCAATTACCAGGGCACAATCAGAATAATTCTCAGTGGGTGTTTCAAATCGATTTGCTATCGGAACGGAATAGTGTTTTTTTGATCCGCGACTAGAGCGATCTCTCACTGTCACCCATCTGCCCTGCTGGACGGGCTCTACTTCAGCCGGGACCGACTCATGTAAAGAGTTCACTAGGCGAGGCGCATCCAAAAAAGTATCAAAAGCTCTAGCACTCTTCTTACTATTCTCGATTAAAGTTTGGATGCGTGTCTCTAGTTCTGAAATCTTCTCCGTCATCCTGACTGTCTCCTTGCATTTATCACATATAAATACTATATTGCCGACAGAGAAGGCTATGGTAAAGGTGCAGGTGACAATAACAGGACAAGACATTACTCACCGTGTTAGTTGACTGATTCTTACTCACCTGGGCTTTTATGAACTCAAAGGCTCGGGCGCGCGAGAGAAAAATAAATAACTGAGCGCACGGGTGGTGCGTCAACAGGCTAGTGAGTTAGCGTGTTGTGTTACCAATAACGGAAGCTAGCAATGTCAGGTTAATCTGAGATGTTGGGTAAGCTGTATTTAGTAGTATAAACAACTAGAAATGATAGTAAATGATGGTTCAAAACAGAAAGAAATACGAAGCTAATACGAGGCTTAGCAAACAAACTCACAGCAGAGTCACAGCGAGACAGACAGGAGCAATCAAGACAGACAGGAGGTTAAGTCTTCTCTCAGCTGTCCCAGGTAGGTTGTGCTTGCTGGCAAATTCCCCATGATAGAATCGACATAAATGTTAGTGTCCTCCCAAAACTCTCTCTCTTCATGTAGCTCACATTGCTTTACCGGAGCACATGACAAAGTGTCAGCTACCCACAAATCCTTTCCTGGCACATGAACAATGGAGTAGGAGTAACGCATCAGTCGCATTTTGAACCTCTGGATACGAGGAGGGAGAGCATCCAGAACTTGTTATCCTAAGAGACTCAGTAATGGCTTGTGGTCGGTTTCCAATTCAAAATGTTTGTCCGATGCCCCAAATTCAACAGTTCTTTTTCGACAGCAGATCACGGAGAGCTTTCTCTTTGTCCGCCAGTTGGGGAATAAACTTCCCAAGCTGATTTACCATCCCAAGGAAGCTCCGCAATTCACTCACGTTTGAGGGCTCCGTCATGTCCCTGATGGCTGCTGTTTTCATTGGGTCGGGACTAATGCTATCGGCAGAAATAATGTGCCCTAAAAAGTGTACTGTCCGCTTTGACAACTCACACTTCTCGAAATTAAGGGTGATGCCTGCCTTTTGCATTTTCCTCAGTACTGCATGCAGACGGGTGTCATGTTCCTCCCTTGTTCTCCCCCACACCAGAACATCATCAATGTGACACACCGTACCTTCCAGTCCTTCCGTGACCTCTGTAGCCATTCTATTCTGGAAGTGTTCTGGTGCGGATGATATTCCGAAAGGAAGCCGTTTGAAGAAGTAACGGCCAAATGGGGTTATGAACGTTGTGTAGCGTGCAGAATCCTCTGACAATGGTATCTGCCAGAATCCCATATTGGCATCTAACTTACTGAAGATCTGCGCTCCGGCAAGCATTCCTAACGTCTGTTCAACTGATGGCAGGATGTATTTTTCCCGGCGAACTGACTCATTTAACTTGGAGTCGTCTACACATATCCGAACAGCACCTGACTTCTTTGGAACTATCACCATGCCAGCACACCAGTCTGTTGGTTCCTCCACTCTGTTAATTACCCCCAATGTCTCCATATGGCCCAGCTCTTCTTTAACTTTATTCATTAAAGGTAACGGGATACGTCTTGGGGTTTTAAGAGAGAATGGAGAAGCCCCCGATTTGAGCCTGATAACATATAGCTGTCGTACTTCTCCCAGACCGCTGCACAATTTTGGATAACTTGTCTTTAATGTTTCCATATCAATGTTATCTAATCGTGCCACAAGCTCAAGCTTTGCAATAGAAGCCCAGTCTGCCCAGAAGTGCGGTGTGCAGATTTCTGATTATGTACACATCTTCCTCAGACTGTTTTTCACCTCTCTTCAACAGCAGAATAGTAACTCCCCTCTAAGGGGACTTGCCCTGGACCTAGCAATGGCCTTGTTGCATCCTTGAGGTCAGGTAAATCTCCTCAAACACCTCCACTGGAATGACAGTGACATCCGCGCCAGTATCAATCTTAAACGGCACACGTTTGTGTCTAATGTCTAAGTCCACGATCCATGGTTCGCCAGTACCTGTGATGCTGCCAAGAAATATAGGATCCCCCTCACACACTTCACGCACAGTTTTTGATGATGTGCACATCCGCTTGTAGTGGCCTTTTTTCCCACAGGAGTGACATTTTACATCATTTGCTGGACAGTTACGCTTTGCGTGTGCTGGGGAGCTACCACACTTATGGCACTGGTTGCTATTCATCTTACTGGAGTGTGCTGTATGTGATTTTTGTTTAGGACCATTTCGTTTTTGGGGTCTCCCCACGTTATACTTTCCTTTGTACACTCTATCGACAGAGCCCGCCTCTGCAGCTACAGTGTCTGTCACACTTCTCAGCGCAGCTTGCTGGTGAGGTTTCACCTCCTCACTTTGCCGCGCCATTGCGATTGCTTTTTCCAAGGTCAGCTCATGATCCAGCTGCATGCGCTCAGAAAGCCGTCTGTCAGTCAACCCCACGACGAGCCGGTCCCGAATCAGCTCGTCATGTAATGCTAAATAATTACATGTGTAATTGTATGCTACAATGTTCAGCCAGAGCATACAAAGCTGTCACAAATGAGTCAACAGTCTAATTTTCTTCCTGTTTACGCATATTGAAACGTGCCCGTTCGTAAATTACATTTCTCTTCTCAACGAAATGTGTCTCAAAACCTGCTTTCACTGCGTCATACTTTGTTTTGTCAGTGTCCGCCAGTGGTAACCCACGGAGAATATCATCTGCCTCATCTCCCATGCAGTAAATGAAAGTATTCACTAGGGTTGGGGGAAAAAATCGATACAGTATCGCGATATTTTCTGTGGCAATACTGTATCGATACACGGGCGCCAAGCATCCATCTTTTATTATTTAAATTACACATGAGAATTTAACTTTGGTAGTAGAATGCTAGAAATCATTTGCAATTGCTCATTCAGTCCACTAGATGATGCTGTTTGTTTTCTGGTGAGGTCAGCGGGGTGACTGTCGGGTTGACTGTCAGCGTGCAGGACGTAAATAAAATAAACATGGCAGCATCAGAGAAAGAAATCAGAAATGCACTGTCTGCGTTTAAATCAAGTGTATGGACTTTCTTCTGATTTTTTAAGGAGGGGACAACTGAGATGGATATGAAACACGGGATTTGCAAGGAGTGTTGAATGAAAATAAAATACTCTGGGAATACCACCAACATGAGGGCTCATATCATTTTCATCTCACAAAAATTCCCCCCGTCGAACAAGCACTCAGCGGGACTGCAGGACTGGAGAAGCCGGCTAGGAGTCTCTCCCCACGCCGCCTTCAGATTCCGTTCCAGCTGCGCTATCCGGCGCGTTCATATCCTTTTGCAAAGTTCCGTCTGTGTCGCCGCTGCATCACAGACGTTTTTTCCTTATCTAAAAGAGCAAATTGCGGGCATTGTTGCAAATAACAGGCGTTATATATAACAATTGCAGGCGTTGTTGCATCTCATCAATACCTGTAGTAACACAGCAGTGCATACCTGTTTGTATTACAGTCTAGTCCACCTTAAATGCAAACAGTTCAGTTTGCCAGGTGTATGCAACATTTACCACAGGTTCATGTAAGTGTTTGTTAGTTATTCCGCTTGACAATCACATTTTGCGGCAATAAAATTGATGTGACATGAACAAACAGATGTTGACAGTTTTCCTTTGCGGATATAATTTGAAGTTGGAAAAAGGTAATACATTTCAATATATTTAAAATTTCAATATGTTTAAAATCTTAATAATATCGTATCGTGACCCAAGTATCGGGATAATATCGTATCGTGGTGCCTCTGGTGATTCCCACACCTAGTATTCACCTGATTTTCCTTCGAGTTTTCTTGCAAGTTGCTCGCATATCGGAACCGTTCAAACCTCCGGATCCATGTGGTTTACAAAAGTCGAACGGCTCAGGCGGCCGTATGCTGAATGTAACACCATAGCAACAACACCACACAGCCTCCTCTTTTACCTCTCCTGGGCCTTATTCCCGCCATTTTCTACAAAGGTCCAGAAAAGCAAGTCATTTTTTTGTGATTTATTGTTTTATACATAAAATCATCTTACATAATGAAAGAAACATTCTGTGAAAACTAGGGGTGTAACGATACCTTAATTTCACGATTCGATATATATCACGATACTGAACTCACGATACGATATTATTGCGATACTCCCAAGACATATGATAAAAGGTTAACAAAAAATGTACTGTTGATTAAAATGCTAACTTTGATATTACATTGTGGGTTTAAATGAACAGGTTTGGACTTGGTGCTTGTAATTCAAAGACAATGGTGACACCAGAATAAAAATATTCATGATTCTGAAGCTGACCATTATTATACATTATAATCAACATTATATAGTAGTTTAATGTAGTACTGACACTAAAACTCTGAAAACATGATTTTTTTCTTATACAGTAATTTCTATTTTGGGTGAACTGTCCATGATACATTTTGTCACGATCCACGATACGTATTGTTGCATTTTTGTATTGCGATATATTGTGGCACGATATATTGTTACACCCCTAGTGAAAACATATCCTTGATATTTTTAATACTGAACTTAATGATTTGACAGACAGGGTTACATATGAAACCGAAACATTAAAGACCTGAAACCTTAAAGTTAGTTCACCCAAAAATGAAAATTCTGTCAGTAATTACTCACCCTCATGTTGTTCCAACCATGTAAGTCTTTCGTTCATCTTCGGATCACAAATTAAGATATTTTTGATGAAATCTGAAGGCAGTCTCACTCCTCCATAGGCTTTCAGAGGGATCCAAACTCGCCGGCCCAGAATAGTTATTGAAACATCGTTACAATAGTCCAAGTGACTACAGTGGCTCTGTTAAGTTTATCATGTGACGTCAATACTTTATGTGCGGAAAAACAACAAAAATAACAACTTTATTCCACTATTAATTTCCTTCTCTCTGTCTCTAGTTAGTTCACGTAGTGTTTAAGCGCAGCGCGTCTGTGTTGCACGTCACCACGTAGACTCACTATTGGCCGACGCTGGTCATGTGTGTGATGCGTGGTGACGCGCAACACAGACGCGCTTCGCAAAAACACTACGTGAACTAACTAGAGACACAGAGAGAAGGAAATGAATAGTGGAATAAAGTCGTTATTTATCCTTGTTTTATTCCTCCGTTTGTCACAAATTCTGCGTGTATCCCCATATAGACGCTTACGTTTTGTTGGCACTTCAATACATGGAAAGAGTAATCGTGATCCATGATGTACACAACAGATATAACCACCACTTCCACATTTGTCCACGTGATATTGCGGAAACCAAGGATAGAGCGGATATTGCGTCACTGACAGGCGAATTTTTTTTTCCGGGACGGACAATTATTTAATATTGGAATTTCTCTGAAATAAAAAATCTTTGGAGACTTTTGGGATATTGTAAGTACATAACTGCAGGAAATATATCACACTGTCCAAGTGATTTTTGGATCTTTTATTACAAAATTGTTACATATTGTATCTTTAAAATAAAATATTAATTTCTCACACATCACTAAATTTTATTTTAAATAAATAAAGCATTTCAATTAAGATATCCATCATTAAATGCAACAAGTCTGGCTGTGCTTAATGGGTATGTTTTTGTACCCTTTAAGCACACCCCTGTTGTCAATAAGCTCAACTTGATATTTAAAGAACCTTTTTTAACAATAATTGAAAAAAGTTGTATGTGATGGTACGGAGTCAAGCTTCACATATAAAAAAATAGATCTGGTAAATCCCCAGCCTCATTGGGAAAGGATCTACACAAAGAAGAAATTGCCGGTAAATGAAAACATTCACACACACATATTCAGAAATATTAATAGCGCTGATCAGTACCTGACTCCTGCCAAACACTGCTCTCTTTTAACAGTTCAGTTTGTCTAACTTTTACCAAGCCTACCAGAAGACAACCTGAGATTTCCCTTTCTGTCTCTGCACTAAACACACTGCCCTTGATGCGCATCAACACTGATGTGCTCCTTTACTCTCTGGGTCAGAGCTTTCCTGTCTACTCCAAACTTCCTAGATAGATAGAAGGCTACTCATGCCTCTTTCATCTTTGGGCATAAACTAGTATTGTCAAAAGTACAGACTTTGGTACCAAGTCGGTACTAAAATTTAAAAAATGTGATGATACCAGAATTCCTCCCTAGCATTTTGAGTGCTGTTGAACGGATTCTTAAACACCTCTGATTGGCCATTGTGTTCACACGCTCAACAGATCTGTGATTGGCTAAAATGATCAACGCTTCAAAAACATGTTGTCTTCACCGAACGCTTACACAGATACACACAGGAGTGTTTGAAACCAGGACGTCTATCAGCGGATCCCTATATCCACTGATAAACCAATCCGCTGATAGACGCCTGCTTTCAAACACTCCCGTGTGTATCTGTGTAAGCTCCCTGAAGTCGGTACTTTTGACAACACTATCATAAACTATAGTTCAGTCTAGATTTTGTCCTCTTAAGGCTGTGAAAATAAGTTATAAATTATTTTATAAATATTAACTTAAAGTGACTACCATCAGTTAATATTTAAAAAATAAACGGTGGTCCGTTTATTAAGTAATTACATAGACGTTCAATGTGGACGAGCTTAAAGAAAGCACACTGAGCTTAATTGGAGCAGCGACAATTTTTTATTAATAAATATTACATACAATTTAAAGGACAATATTTTGCTTAATAAATAATCTAGGTAATGTATTGGGTTTATACATAGTTTAATATGAACAACTATTATTGACAATATCAAAGACAATAAGATGAAATTATAATTTTTCTAATTGATGTCACACTGAAGCTGTGTGATTTTCATTGTAGTGCACCCTTTAAATCTCTTAATTTTGCAGTAAGTAGTTATACTAACCCAAAATAAAGGCTTAAACGTTTTAAAAAATCACATTTAAGGGACTCCTCTTCTGGTGAAAGTTTTCAAACAGCTTTCAAAATGGTCGCCAGACAGTGTGAACACATGGATACCCATATCTCAGTGTGCAATGGTCTGATTTGCTTGAAATGACAGAAGCTACACATTAACACATTAATTGGTTAAGACGTCAAGTAGGATATTTTTTTCTTTTTATAATCTGAGCTCAAAGATGGTAGTGTGCTTAATGGGTACGTATACCCTACTTAATATGCTAATAGTATTTTTTTTGTCCCGAAAGAATCACTCCACTAATGTTTACTTAGTATGTATCTTTTTTAAACTTATAAGTAGCAATAAAGCTGCCGATTTTACTGTTAATAAATGACAAAAAAAAAAAAATCAACACTAAATTATGAATTCATCTCGCTTTATCAGAACAGAAAGATGAATCATGCTTATGTTTCACCAAAGCTAACTTGATTAACAGTTCATGCTCTTTAATTTCACAATCGTCTTATTAACAATAATAGTTTAAAACGTTATAAACTAAAACAGATTTTAACATAAAGAGTAGCGAGTGATATCGTCGCCGTCAGACATCCACAGAGAAAAGGCTTCGGTCAGGTGGGAGAAGAGGGTTTAGTGGTGCTTTTTATTTATAACTTAGTAAATGTAACATGTGGCTATTATTTTATACTTAGAATATATTTTCCAATACCGTCGTTGTCGTAGATCTGTGTCAACATGGTTTGAGTTTGGGTTTGAGTTTGACAAATTCTGACATTATGAAGACTTCTGGCGGTCAGCCAATCTGAAGCCGCTTCATACACACGTATTAATAATTAAGGAGGAGGCGCAGTACCAAGTCCTGCCTACAGAGGCGCACTTCCGATACACACGTCATACACAAATTCAGGTTTATGTGAAGTATAAAGACATGTGGAGAAATATTGGAACACTTCTACATTGCCCGAATTATGAGGACACAGGCCATGTCCTTATAATCCAAAATGTCCTTATAATGTGGCGTGTATTCATATGAAATGTCCTCATAAATCACATAGACGCACACACACACACACACACACACACACACACACACACACACACACACACACACACAGTGCACATGTATACTAAGAATGGGATATCATTCTTTATACAAATAAAGATTGATGAATTTGTGTATTGTTTGTGTTTTGGGGTATTGGGGAGAGAGTGCTTGCCAAACCTAATGTTGTGCATTAAAGTTTTTATGCTTTGAGCGCGCTCCAATTCAGACTCAAAACGAGGCGCAACCAGTTGCAGTAGCAGCACCTGACTGGTTTGTGTGTGTGGGGCTGCGAACCACTCAGGTGATTCATTCAAATGAAGCAGTTGCTGCTTCGGACATCATATGTCACGTGATTTTTCCGTAGCAAAGCAACGTTCGGAGCAGTGGTTCAAATGGAATTGTAGTTAATTCTAATTGTTTGAGGCACGTATCGAAGCTTCAGTGTCAGACTGCCATCACTACTGTGCGTGCAGATGCATCACACCTGCGGCCAATATTGATCAAGCTCTGCACGGGTGGTGACATGAAACTGTAGCTGACTCTTCAGGAGCAGAAAGTCCTGCTTGATGGACACTCTGGGACATCCTGAAAAGCCTTCACTGAAATTGAACCTCTCACCGTGAAGTTCTTGATAATTAGGTAAATGTTTTTTTTAGGTACAATATTCTTTGCAGCAATTTCCTTGAATGTGAGGCTATTTTGAAGCAAAATATTTTTTTTTAACTATTGCTAATTCAAGAACACAATGATTGGAAGCTCTTCTTCCCTCCATTTATAGTAATCAGTCAGCTTTTATAATCCAATCCGAATGATAGAGTGATTTTACCTGACTAGTACTTGTTCACATTTTCCCATGTGCTGATGATATGAACATTTGGGTTTTTGTTCATTTTTTTAGCCAATAAATATGTTTGCAATTATTTAAAATGCATCTGATCACATCTGAAACAATGTGAATCAACACCACAACAACTGAAGCAACTTTGCAAAACACAAAATTGTAGTCACTGCCAATAATTTTGGCCATGGCTGTAGATGTGAACATGTCTACAGGGTTTGACTCAGAAACAGGCAGAACTGAGCTTCTCTTAGCACACTAGAGGCAATGCAGTTGAAAGTGCCGTTACCGCCAAAGCCCCTGAGCAAGATGGCAAGACCTGCTGAAATATTTATCAGTGACAGCCACATTCACAGTTTAATGTGGCAAATCAAGCAAACAGAAGCTCAGCCGTGACTGCTTGTCTTGAGAGAACAATCTTCCAGAAGCTCAAACGTGCTTGCTTGAAGAACACACAAGCACACACATTTGAGCTTCCGTTTACCACATTTGATGTGCTCTATGTATGCGTTGAACAGTTTTAAGTGTAAATAAAAGCCTAAAGTAAATATAAATTAAATTAATCTGTTCATATAAAGTGATTGTCTTTTTAGAACTTGTTACATCATAAGAAGGATGGCGTCTACGCTAATATTAGTCTCTCTGTTTATCCGAGATTTACCGCAGTTTGCCGTATCCAGGCCGTATCCAGATCTGATGAGGGACCTGCGCCTGCACACGACGACAACGCAGTCCTGAAGTGTCAACCAGTCCTTTCCCTGTTACTGAAGTCAACGGGATCCCGGCCGTATCCAGATCAGATGGTGGACCTGCACCTGGTCTCATCCATGACGCATCCCTGAAGTGCCAGCCGGCGTGATGACTCCGACCTCCAACCAGATGGAAATTGATAAATAATCTAAATGTTCTGATCCAATCTGACTTGTAATGCTCCTGAATCATAATCATACACTGTTCGTTCATTGGCCAGAGGAGAACTGGGCCTGGTTTCTCCCAAGGTTTTTTCTGTCACCTGATGGAGTTTTGGTTCCTTGCCACTGTTTGCCTTGGATTTTGGCTTGCTTAGTTGGAGACATTTATTATTCAACAATATTACTGATCTGCCTTACTTAAAGGATAATTCCGGTATTTAACACGTTGAGTCTATATTGTAGTTTGTTTTGGATGAACAAGAGTGGACAACATTTTTTTGACAATGGTTCCTCTCTCTCGAGTTTTTGACTATAATAGAATTGGCCATGGACCCATTTAACATTGGAGTCAATGGGCATGTCCAAAAATGGCATTAAAACAGCCTTTAACATTAGTTTTCAAAACTGTGCAACTCACCGAGTGATTAGTGATGTTAGTTGATGTTCCAGAAACAAAAAGTGTTGCGAAATACAGTTTCTGTCGTGTTTTATTCGTCATTTTGTAAAATCCCATTGAATTCTGTTGAAGGACTGAGTGCTCGTTAATATAAATGCGCTACCGGAAACGGAAAGGGGGCAGTTTACATTTGGTCGATGTAGTCTTTTTGCTCGCTTCCGTTTCTCATAAGGCTAGCGAGCAGAGCAACTGTGCTCCGGGAGAGTAAGCGAAATAAACAAACACAACCTTCATTAATTGTTACTTGTAATATGAAGTTGAACTCGACTGTGACCGTGAGTGTCCCGCGAGACATAAACATCAGTTATCGCCATCAAGTGGTCGGGAGTGTGCTAACGCTTCAGATTCAAATATTGAGCGGAAGTTACACAGTTATGAAGTGTCTGAAAAAATAGTTCCACTATAGCAAAATAAACGGATTGGAATCATATATTGCGACGATATATTGTTTATAATCATCAACGAACACCACTAACCACTCGGTGAGTTTAACAGTTTTGTAAACGACCATTATTGGCTGTTTTAATGACATTTTCGGACATGCCCATTGACTCCAATGTTAAATGGGTCCATGGCCAATTCTATTATAGTCAAAAACTCGAGAGAGGAACCATTGTCAAAAAAATGTTGTCCACCACTCTTGTTCATCCAAAACAAACTACAATATAGACTCAAGGTGTTAAATACCGGAATTATCCTTTAAGGTGGACGATGATGCAATTTTCTTCTAGAAACAAACTTTGTTGT
This sequence comes from Phoxinus phoxinus, assembly GCF_949152265.1. NCBI lineage: Eukaryota > Metazoa > Chordata > Actinopteri > Cypriniformes > Leuciscidae > Phoxinus > Phoxinus phoxinus. The sequence continues at coordinate 7,431,087 of NC_136892.1, forward strand.
ATTATTTTCATGTTATCACTGTGAAGCTTGATTTGATATAATCTGTATTGTAAAAAGCGCTATATAAATAAAGATGACTTGACATGTAAATCCTGTGCTGACAGAGAAGGCTATGCTATACATGTTACATGAAGTGCACGTAACAATAAGAGGAGATGACATGACTCACTGTGTTTGTTGACTGATCCTACTCACCACAGCTTTGATGGATTTGTAAAAGGCGCGAGCGAAATAGATAAATAAAAGAAAAGCACACTAAGATGTATTGATGTATAAATAAATAAGATGGCACACTAACAGGCTAGCGAATTACTAGCGTGTTGTGCTAGCAACTATTTAGATTGAAGCGATGTCAGGTTAATATGTGATGTTGAGTAAGTTATATTTAGCAGTATTAACAACAGGAAATGATTGTTGATTTCACAAGATGACAAGATGATTTAGCAACTTGTGTTGCTAAATGGCATGCAATTCATTTAAAAATATATTTTTTCTTGGAGAAAATGCTGTATTACTGTTGCTAAAAATAAAGCTCTGTCTTATTATGCTATGTTAGCCACTTTACAAAATAGTATTGTCTCTGAGATATGGTACAAACATGTTACTCGTGGTAAATCAAGAAAACAAGAGATTCAGATACTAACCGTGTTCAGCTATACAACAATGTTTAGTTTTCTGTTGAAAAAGGTATCCAAACATTTCCTCATAAGTCTAATAATACACATAATATATTAAAGCGTCTTTGGTGTTTCCATTGTTTCTACAGAAGTAAAACTGGAGATCAAGGGTATAGTGGATATTAAGTCATTGACCGGCGACGCAATGACACAGGCCGTTATTCTAGTTAAAATTGTGCATTTCTCTGGATTTAAACATTGTTGGAAACATTTGGGATAATATAACAAGTCAACAAAATATAAAACATTGTTTTAGTGTTTTTTTTATATTTTAATCCAAAAATCTTACACATTGTGCCTTTAATGATTTTTTCCAAACATGTAAACACTCCTGTCCCATCTACCATTGTTCTGTCAACAAACTTTTGTTGAGCTACTGCTGTGTTGTGCTAGTCAGGATACTCAAACAAACAGAACAATGTTTTCACTTACAGAAAGTCAACCTTCTTACAGCTGTCTCTGCGTATTGAACTGGGGAAGGAAAATCAAAACAAAATCTTATATATAATTAACGTACGTCAGCTTTAAAAAAGAGTGAGACAGATTTCGTAATTCTAGATGGAACACAAGAGCCAAACCACCTGCCTGTTTTGTGGTGTGGTGACAGTATGAGCTTTCTCCTGCCTATTTTGAAGGTGTTAATTAAACACTGTTTGCTTCTGGGACGTCATTGTCCACTAACTCATTGGCCCCTCTTCCATAAATATATCCAAGGGCCCAAGGTCCCCTAGGCATCTCATCAAACAGAATGCCCTCCAAACACTTATAAATTCTAGCCCCTTCACTTCACCCCCATGCCCCACACACACCATTTCAGATTTATTGAGGCTTCAGGTTTACAGGCAACTTGCCTTCACACTAAATAAATGGCAGTGTTCTGCCAAGAGTAATAACCACTATGCTGATGCACAAGGAGGGGGAAGTGTCTTTGCTCTCTCCATCAGTCTCAGAGCACAGCCTTAATATTACCTGCTTGCTTCCAGTCCCAGGATGAGTGCTTTTACATACAAGTCATTCTAATGGAGTGTGAGGCCTTGCCATAATACAAAATGGTATGACTTTATGCTCCACTATACGTAGCAAGACATATAGGACATGTATTCTAAATGAGCATTTGCACTTCCAGATGTTAGACAATATATAGTGGCCTGGTTCAATGCCTGAGATTTCATTTCTCAAGGACAAAAATGATGTAAAAGTATGGTGAAGGTGTCTGAGAATGGCACTGCAGAAGGGCCATTTCTATAAACCACTGTAACTGTAAGAGCAATATGAGATTGCTTCAGACTGGCATTAATGTTGCATCAAAACACAGCTCACTTTCAAAGAATAAATAGTATTAAAATTGAAGATCCATTATTCTCAACCCCTTTCCCCGCCCCGCCCCCTCCATTTTTTACATTGAACAAAGAAACTGCACTCACAACTGCTTGGTAAATGAGCATGTATTCCAGCCTTGCTGCTTTTATACAACATAAATATTTAAGACACAAAATTGTATCATCATTATTCCTCATGTAAAAATATATTTCTAGAATAATACCGCTAGAAGATATAGTGCCTGATCTATGAACTAAGGTTAACAGTTCTCTAGTTCGCTCTATGTGTGCAGCGCAGAGATGTTTTCCTCATATTAACTAAATAAAATGTATTTTACTGGCCAGTCGACATCTAGACTCGTAAGTATCCATTTTGCAATATAGTATGGAACATAACACTTTACGATTCCCTCATAGCAAGAACAATTGATAGACTGTTTATTATAACTGCACACCTCAATATTGTTAATAGCATGCATGCCAAATAAATTTCTATACATTGCAAGTACTCTGTCTGTCTGCTTGACCAGTTTCACAATCTAAAGAGATTATAGACGGTCAATAAAAACGGTCTGCAGTTCAACATGGACACAAGTGCCACCTAGTGACAAGAAATAAAACATGAATCCATTGGGTTTTCAGTTAGATTCATATTTTATCAGTGTTTTTTATAGTACGCTACTGTTTTTATATTAAAACATTTAGGTAAGATTAGTCAGCACCAGTGTGGCTTATCTTGTTGATAAGGGGAAAAGGATATGACAAAGTGTAGGACAAGACTGCAGTTAAAAAAAAAAAAAAAAACTCTTAACCAGTTTCAGGTCTTTCAAACTGTCAGCTTAAATGTTCATTTTAGTATTTCATCTGGAAAAAAAAAACCTCTTTATCACACCTTTCTATTCATAGTCTAAGTGCCAGACTGTTCAGGGAGCTACTTGACATTCACAGAAACATTCAGTCTAGACTGAAAATCTGCATGTAAATTATGAAAAATGTATATAGCTGTTTGCGAGTGTGTCCCATGCAAAGTATTTCAGAGTCTATGGTGTTATAGTTTTGATTTCCAAACACACATTCCAAACTGAATTTAGTTGTGAGAAAAGAAACATTCAGTTAATATAACAGATAAGCCACTCTATATTCCATGCAGGTATTTACATTGTCATTTCAAAATGGCATGTTTATACATTCAGAGATTTACAGCTGAAGAAATAGCATCAGTGAAAAAACATCCATCACCTTTCACTCTTTGATTACCATCAAAATCAAATAGATAAAAAACAAAAAATTAACAGCCAATAACCTTTTTAAGAATGTGCTTTTTGTCATGTTGTCATAGTTTGTTCAGTGTATACATACATCAACAAAAGAGACCAGCTTGTAAAACATATATGTGTCTGTACGCATGACAATAAGCAGAAGCTGATGGATGAATTTAAACATTACAAAAGAGTGTAAAGAGTGGCAGACAGCACTAAGAGGGTTCATAATTCAAAGATTTGGCTGGAAACACTGAGACAGTACTAATTATGCACTGAGATCACAAAATGTGGAAGTACAGATATCCTGTTTTTGGTGTCCCAGTGATTTCCAAGAGGGGCAATAGGGCAGAAAAGCCAACGCTTTCGGTGGAAAAACAAAGGAATGAAAAAAGAATGAGGATTTTGCTTCCTATTATTCTCCTTATAATGCAGCCAGTTCTTGTGTCAGTTGCTCCTTCTCTTTCTGGAGTTTGATGATACTTTGTTTATTCTGTTCCAGTCGATCTTCCAGCCACTGCAGCAGCGGACCGCTTATGGCCGACATCTGACTGCACAGGTTTTTAGTGAACACTGAGAAGCACGCAAACATACAAATTACAAAAGCACAACTGTAAAAAAAATTCTTCACATTTATGCAAATAAATAATGTTAGTCCCACACCATACCCAAAAATACTTATATAATAATGATTTATAATTAATAAATTGACAAATTAAAATAATATTTTGCATATAACATAACTTGTATGTTAGACCCTATACCTAGGGTCTTAGGGTTAGAGTTAGAAGAGATAGGAGATAGCTAAAGCTACAAGCTATTGAAGAGATAGGAGATATCATTAGGAAACATGGAATTAGCTTTCACTGTTATGCTGACGATACTCAGCTGTGTATTTCTTCAAAACCTAACGAAACCTACCAATTCACAAAATTAACGGAATGCATAGCTGATATAAAAAATTGGATGACTAGTAATTTCCTACTACTAAATTCAGAGAAAACTGAGATTCTAATTATTGGACAAAAATAAATTACGTCATATGCTCTCATTGACAAATGCCTAATCTAGAACAATTAGTTCATGCGTTCATGACCTCAAGGCTAGATTATTGTAATGCTCTACTGGGTGGTTGCCCTGCACGCTTAATAAACAAACTACAGCTAGTTCAAAACGCAGCAGCTCGAGTTCTTACCAGAACCAGGAAGTATGACCATATTAGCCCTGTTCTGACAACACTGCATTGGCTGCCTATTAAACATCATATACATTTTTAAATATTGCTAATTACTTACAAAGCACTAAATGGTTTAGCTCCGCAGTATTTGAGCGAGCTCTTAACACATTATAGTCCTTCACGTCTACTGCGATCTCAAAATTCCGGCCAGTTAATAATAACTAGAATATCAAAATCGACTGCTGGCGGTAGATCCTTTTCCTACTTAGCACCAAAACTTTGGAACAGTCTTCCTAACATTGTCCGGGAAGAGACACACTCTGTCAGTTCAAAGCTAGATTAAAGACACATCTCTTTGACCTAGCATTCACATAATGCATTAAAGACTTCTATAACTCAATGTTAGGCTCCATAGATTAGGTCAGCCGGAACTGGGAACACTTCCCTTAAATCCTGATGTACTCGTTACATCATAAGAAGAATGGCATCTACGCTAATTTTAGTGTCTTTGTTTATCCCGAGGTTTTCCCGCAGCCTGTATTTTCTATACCGGTCAATGTTTTATGTCAAATTCTTAAAATTCCATTAATTTAATTATTAATATAATAAATAAAGCAATACATTAAACTAGATAAATTATTTAAATCAAATGAAATCAGTATCAACAAAAGGCATATTTGCACTGCAGTGGCACAAGCTGCATCTAGATGTATTTACACACTGTTTAATGCTGCTCAGAGGTGGCATGAATGCAGTTACAATGGCATTAATAATGCTATGAGAATGTTTTAAACAAAAAATGTTCAATAGAAAAATATGAAATTCTGGTTTAAAAAAACTAAGGGATACTTTATAATATTAAACTAAACTAAAACCGCCAGTAGGTGGCGGCAAGTCACTGTCTTGCTACATCTAAAATCACATACTCACGAGTAGGCACTTATTTTGAATAATTACTTCACAACCGTTGAAAAAGTACATTCTATATAGAATGAATGTGAGTAGTATGAATGGAAGACATACTACATTCGCCATGTTGTCATTATAATGTGACCTACAAACATCAGTTCACTACCATTCACAAGTGTCCACCGTATGCACACTGGAATCTCGCCAGAAGTAGGTGGTCACCCGGTTACTTTTTGCCAACTCTTTTATGAGTACCGTGAATTCGGACATACTACTCTTGGCACATACTGTTTTTCGCCTACTATATAGTTGGGAAGTATTCGATTTTGGATGCAGCCATCGAATCATTCATTGATTCATTCAGTAACAAAGCAAGTGGTTGTATTAATGAATGGTAATTGAATCATTGACTCTCCCGATTTGTTCAAAGCCTCAGATTCGTTCATTCGAAACACTCCTGTGCACTTTAGAGACGCACAACAGTTCTGCTGCGGATTCCACTGGATTTTGGAACTATTCTTTCTTTTTTTTTAAATAGAACAAACAACGACAATCCTGTGTCTAAAATGTACATTTTGTGATGTTTTGTTAAAATGTGTGGATATTTGGGGAAAATTGCATTCTTGCTCATATAATATATAATATATATTAAAAACAAGTTTTTTTTATGTTTTAGTCTTGAAGTGACTGAGTTTTAAATCAATCTCTTATGCACAGTCTGTTTATTTATATATATTTGTTCTTCATGCTAGTAAGAGCTAAAACACCACTTTTACAAAGATACATTGTCAAGAACAGCAGTAATGTATCGTGATTTGCTAAGGCAAGAGACTCTGCAGGCACCCTGTCATACGCAGGCTTCTTGTGTGGATTCAAGTCAAGTCACCTACATTTATATAGCGCTTATTAAAATACAGATAGTTTCAAAGCCGCTTTACAGTGATAATAGGAAATGAATGCAACAAAGATGCATTCAGTTTTGACCGCAAAAGATGAGGTAATATGATTGATGTCATGCATTTGACCTTTTGCGGCACTACCATTTTCCTGTTTATACACTAGAGACGGCATTTTGCCTGTTAGAAATGCATGCTCGGTTTTAAGGTGGGGAAGAATTAAATGAATAACAAAAATTCACATACCCCAGTTTGGGAACCACTGATCTATGTAATTTACATGTGCAATGTGTTTGATCTTTCTTATATCTATATTTTTAACAATCTACAGCTGCTTCAGACTAAAAATATATTGTCGCACATTAATTTGTGTGCAAAGACAATAACAAAATGAGAAAAACAAGTGTCATGATGATGAAAAATCAGCTTTGATTTTATTTACCCAAAACCTAAGTATAAAACCTATACTTATCTAAAACTTTAACCCCCGGTTTCACAGACAAGGCTTAAGCCTAGTTCCAGACTAAAATGTATGTTAGAGCTGGTTTAATTGAAAGAAACTTGCTCTGACAGATCTTAAAATATGTCAGTGCCGTTGGTTTGTCTCAAGATGCACACCAGTAATGTTTTCTTCTAAGGCATGTTTATAAAAACTACTTTAATGTCCTAATTGAACTAAGGCCTAATCCTGGCTTAATGTAAAAACAAGGCCTAACAGTATTAAATTGCTGCCGTGAAAGCACTGCTAATTCCTTTATGAAATACAAACTAGATTTTATAATTGCATTACCTGATCCATTATGTATCTTTGTGATTGGATCCAGATGAGTTAAACTGGGGGGAAAAGGAAATTGAGAGGAAAAAATACATATTGCATGAGGTCATAAGCAACCATTTACTATGTAAAATAATCTTAAATATAGCTACAAGGAAATATATCCATGACATTTTTTATAAATGAATTAAAGTAATCTTAAACAAGGAAATGGATAACTCTGGCAATGGCCTATACCTGTGAATCCTTCTGTATGTATCCTGTTCTTCTTGACAGAGGATTCTGGGCAGTTCCACGGCAGACTCCAGGCATACTTTTCCAATGGCTTCATGTGGGACTACATGGATTGGGATCTCAATCCGCTCATACCTTGTCATAAGAGAAGAGTGTCATTTCTATATTTATGATCAAAAACACTGCACAAAATACTTTTTCTAGCACACTACAAAAGGCAATAGCCCTAACTTGGCTTTACCATGTTTGTGAACCTGTTAAACAATTAATCAAACATTTAGAGTTATATTAAAACAAATAACTAGTCAGGTGGGGACTAGTTTTGGTTTATAGACAGAAGCTAATAATTTAAAGGCTTGTGTTTAAATGCCTTAAACTAGTTTAAAATATGCATGATGCATAGATCGAAGTTGCAAAATAAAACTGTAAAACATTATTAATTCATGAATGTGTTTTTTAAAATAAAAAGCAGTTATTTACTCTGAGCCTTTCTGGGCCTGTACTGACTGGAAACAGGTATACAGAACTCTACCGGTCTGCAAGAGAAACAGAAAGAGCAGCCAAGGTAAAAAATAATAATAATAATCAGAATTGTATTGTTTCCTGTCTAGATAGTTTGCTTAACATACCTTTGTGTTTTTATCTTCTATAAAGCATGAGAAGATGAGTCCAACAAAACCCTGATCCATCATCTGATACATTGCTTGAGTCCTAACATCTGTATAATGCAAAGATCAAGTCAAATTAAAAAAAATAAAGGGAATATAATAATGCATAATTAAATACATTAATAAATAAAAAACATTATAAATTAAAGAACACACAAAATAAAAAATATATATAAAAGATGATACTAACCAACATGTGATGGCCACACAGTAATGTGTGGATGAGAGTGGTACCAGCCCACAACCCTCATGGGACGTCCTGTCATCTCAGCCAACCTGTGCTTCATTTTAAGAAAATATGCTAAAACAGTATCTGGTCAGGAGGAGTACACTTTATTATAAATTGCATTGAGCAGTCATGTTTTAAACACTATACAGTATAGTGCGTAAAGTTATAGTTCACCCAAAAATCGTTGTTCCAAACACGTATGATTTCTTTATTCTGCTGAACACAAAAGAAGATATTTTGAAGAATGTTGGTAACCAAACAGAACTGTTTGGTTACCAACATTCTTCAAAATATCTTATTTTGTGTTCAGCAGAATAAAGAAATTCATAATATTCATACATTTCTAGCATATCAATTTGAGAGAAAAATGCAGAATATGTATTGCTCATTTCACATCATATTGGTTCTTTGTTTTAAATTGTTTTAAAATCCTAAAACTTTGCTTATTGCAAAGCAAAATTACATTTTGAGTTTCAACATGTCTCAGATATTTTAGACCCATGGTATGAAAATATATAACTATTTAATGTGAATTAACTAATAACTGGTTTAACTATCATATATTATAGTAATGTTTGTCGGTGACTCATTAACGAAAGCTACAGAGAGGTGCAGGGATGACGTCTGTACCTGGAAGACTAATTCGCCAATGGTTGCCTCTAAATTTTCCTATAGGGTTTTATAATGGGGTTTTTCAATTTATGTGTGAAGTAAAGCTTGTGGTAAACATAACTTGATGATACTTTTAAGTTTTGTTCTATAACCTAAACTGCACACACTCTTAAATTATTAGAAACAAATGTTTTCACAAATAAACACAACTGCTTCAAAATTTGTGTTTTCAGTAAGGTTGCGTTATTTACATTGTAGAATAAAACATCAAAGTATGGACAAGTTATGTTTACCACAAGCTTTATTTTACTCATAAATGGAAAACCCCCATTAAAGAGAATGGGAGCGTGACGTCAGCCACCCAATGCATTCTGATACTTTCTGACACTACATTAGAGACTGAGTGGTAATGGAGGTAGATGTTAAAACTAATATTATATAGTTAAAAACACTTACGAATGGTGAACGCTTGCTGTGTTATGAACTGTCACAGTAGCTATCACGACCAACGTGGAAAACGTATCACAAATGCAGAGCAATTTTTCAACTTACCAGCTGGGAAACAACACAACGGTAAAAGTAAAACGCAATGAAAATATACAACTTAACCAAAATGTGGCACATTTAATACAATATAAATTTGTATAAATTTTTTATTTATAACAGATATATTACAGATTCATATTTCTGAACTGCTTTAATGTGCAAGTACTCACACACCATAAATAATGTATGAAAACACGTCTGGTTAATTGTGGTGGCTCGTTGCGACCACTCTCCGTGTTTGTACAGTAGCGCTCCTTTGCTTATTGTTCAGCTTCTCTGTTCCATTTAAGTCCAGTTAAAAAATTTAGTAGGCTAGCGCTTTCACAATAAATCATTTCAGAGCTGCATTAGCTACAGAGGGCCATACTGTTGTGTTATCCCTTAATGCTTTAACATTAAGAAATTATGATAAATGTTGATTTAATTAATTATCCACTGGCTGAGACCAAGCTATATTTTATTTACCAGATAAATCAGTGCCACTTTTTAGTTATTAAAAAATAAACTGCAAAAGAGAAAACAATTTGGTCTCGGGTGTGGTCTGATAGAAGACGGAGATGTATGGAACGTGATGAATATGTGCAGAGTCTTGGCCGCACAACTGAACGCTCGAAGGCATTATAATATTATAATAATATTAGCCCATTTATTCTAAGTTAGTGCAAGCAGTTCTTTAAAAGTATTGACGTAAATACACTCTTTTTTTTTCTCTCTGGTGATTTGTATTTGTTATCATTGTATGCCCCTGAGTGTATCCAAAAACATGGCAGCGACTACCTAGAATGCAATATGCAATGAGGTAGTTAAAACCCTATCGGAAAAAATCTTTAAGGAAGCGAATTAGTCTTCCGTGTTTTGACGTCATCCCTGCACCACACTTTCCAACTATTAAGGCCGATTCACACCAGGAACGAGAACTATAATAAGGAGAACTACATTAGCGTTTACACCAGCAGACAGGTAGTTCTTCTGTCTATATCTTTATCGTTTATATTTATAGTTATCGTCATTTGTGTGAAGGGGCCTTTATCCAGTACAGTGTACAGAAATCTCCTTTAAAAAAAATGTATTAATAATAATTTATATATATATATATATATATATATATATATATATAATTATTATTTTGTTATTTACACACATGGCAGTGTTTAATGTATGCCACCATAGCACATGTCCTTAGAGAATATAGTGAAGATTGCAGAATGGGGCAAAACAAGAAATAGCCCTATATAACCCCCCAAAAATCCCCTTACACAGATCAAATGGATATATGATAAGTCTATCGTTCGTGAAAGGATATCTCCGCTTCAGTGGATGCTGCTGAAAGCTGCTCTGGGGAAATCTCCACTCTGTCTTTTCTCTTGTCTGATCGACGCAGAATGATGACAGAATGAATGTGCACAATGCGGTTTGTATCCACCTGATGGAGATAAGTCGTTTACACGGTTAGCCTACAAAGTTTCATAAACACACCAGTTGCAGTTCAAGCACATTTCTACAAAACAACACATGATAAACGCCAGATATTCAAACCTCGCCAATGCAGAGCCCCATTACTTCCTCCTTCTCCGTACTCAGAGCATGGTTCATACATACTAGAAATGCGTCTGACTCTAAATGTACCGCGTTTACTGCCATGATAAGTATTACAATCTAATAGTTAATATTTTGGTCTGATTTATTTGTTTGTTTATCACTGTCCAACACTTCCACGTCAGTAAAGCGCATGCGCTACATTCAACTCCTCCTCCTTCTTCTTCTTTGTTTTTAATGGCGGCTGGCTACCAGCGTGATGTGTGCATTTAGCGCCACCTTCTGCTCCGATATGTGGAACACAGTTCTAGGACATGTTAGATTCACTTATTATTTTTGTTGTGTTTGACAAGCGGATTTTTTCATCAGCAATTCAGTTTTTACCATGATAATTCTTGAAATCAGTAATGGAATTTCTACTAGCAACAATGGTAATTCTTGATATCAGGAATTTTCACAAGTAAAAACACAAATAGCCTACATAATCTCTCACAGAATTCTAATAACAAAAACTAAATTTCGACTATTAGTAAAAGTGTAATTCTTTATATCTGTAATTATTAAATATCACAATAGTATGCCATTCAAATCCAATTACAGATATAATCATTTCTTACACTGAAATTATTTGACATATCAGTAAATCACTCTTACTTGTAAATAAAAAACATAATTGTTCACATCAATAATTAGGATGTTGATTTGACAAACATTTAATTTGGAATAATTAAAATGATCAATCTTCTATGACAATTGGGCTAAACAAAATTGTTTTGTTGTTATCACAGTTGCTAAATGATGAAGGCTATACGAAGACAGCTTAATACCACCAAGATGTTTGAGACTATATGCAAGGCATAAAGCAGTCAACGGTTAAAAATATAACCACAAACTTTTTGTAAAATGCAATAAAATCAAGATTTTTTTTTTGCACATTTAATTGTTTGACAATTCTCTCATGACATTTGGCACAACGTGATGAGCCATGATGACCCATCTTTGCTTTCACACTCGATAACGATCCCCTCGTCTATATTAATAAATTCACCTGCTTATTGAGGACTGTTTCAAAAGAGTTTAACTTGGAAAGATCATCTTTTCACTTTTATTTAGCCTCTGTCCCAACTTGTGATGAGTGTGTTGCAAGCATTAAAATCTAAATGTGTTAATATTTACAAAATACATTTAAGTTGGTCAGTGAAAACTTTGAAAATCCTTGTACTTTTGCCATTAAATAAAGGTTAAAGAGAATGAACATATCACAGATTCATGATTTTATTGCATTTAACAAAATGTCCCAACTTTTCTGGATTTGGGGTTGTATGTTTTGTTAAATGGTGTTTAAAAACATTTACATTTAGTCATTTAGCAGACGCTTTTATCCAAAGCGACTTACAACTGAGGACTACAGCAAGCGAGTCATCGTGAAGAGGCAAAAATAACGCAAGAAGTGCTCAAAATACAAAGTTCAGGCATTGCTCAGAGTAGCATAAGCCAAACAAGGGAGGATTAAAGGAAAAGTTTTTTTTTTATTTTTTTTTTTATGTCAAGTGCTCACGGAAGAGATGAGTTTCCAGTTGTCTTTTGAATGTAGTTAGGGATTCTGCATTCCGGATTAGGGTGGGGAGATCATTCCACCAGCATTGAATCGTGAATGAGAATGTTCTGGAGAGTGATTTTGTGGCTCTCTGTGATGGTACCACGAGCCGTCGCTCATTGACCGATCACAGGCTTCTGGTAGGGATGTGGACTCGTAGTAGGAGGGAGCTAAGCTTGTGGTCGATCTGTAAGCAAGCGTCAATGCCTTGAACTTGATGCGAGCAGCGAGTGGTAGCCAGTGCAGAGAGATGAACAGAGGAGTGACGTGGGCCCTTTTGGGCTCGTTGAAGACAAGACGGGCTGCAGCATTCTGGATCATTTGTAGAGGTTTGGTTGCACATGATGGAAGTCCAGCCAGAAGAGCATTGCATTAATCAAGCCTAGAGATAACCAAGGCCTGGGCGAGAAGTTGTGTTGCATGCTCAGTTAGGAAAGGCCTGATCTTCCTGATGTTGTGCAGTGAAAACCTGCATGATCGAGCTGTCTTTGTGATGTGGTCTGTGAAGGTCAGATGCTCATCAAATGTTACTCCAAGGTTTCTGACCGACCTTGATAAACAAATAATAATATATATTTGTAGAGGTTTGATTCATTGTCCTTAAACTTTTTATAATAAACACTATTGGAATGACCATTTTGAGAATATTAATTGGGAATTGATTTGGATTTATAATAACAAATACTGTGTCGTCAACATCAACAACAACAAAGTTAGTGATCCTATAAAACTGATCTTTCCAGAATCCTGTGCATTCTGTAACCTTTGTGCGGTAAAGAGACTGTCATTCCACGTCACATTAAAATACCAAGCATTATTCTCCTGGTTAGACAAGTATGTCCAGTTTCCTCTTACTGGACGGCAACACAGTTCCTTAGTGCACATATCAATAGTAGTCCTCTATCACAATTGACAACAAGTCGATTAGCGGACGATACAGCTTTCTTAAATTATTCGTCACAAATTCCAGTGGCTTTTGGGTATTCTTCAGTCCTTTTCTGAAGCCTCTGGATTAAATACATTTTAATCAATGTGAATTGCTACCAATTAAAACCTGCTCTCTTGCTTCAATTGAGGATATGTTACAAATAGGGTAACATATCTATATGTATACAAATTACTAAAGATGAATATAGGTGTTCAGCAAACTGCAAACCTATTATTACCAAAAACACACAAAAAAGGGATCTGTCCTTAAAAGGCAGAACTCTCTAACGGCAGAGGACTGTCTCATCTGGCCTATGCAGTCACTTTTTGTGGACAAGCCCACTTCTAAATTAATTAATGAGGTTTTAATAAAATAATTATGGAAAAATAAGTCTCATTATATGAGAAAAACAGTGTTTTTATAACAATGAACCATTAACCATTAACTTTTATAATAATGGTGGTCTGAATTTTATTGATTTTGATTCCCTCAACAATACATTTAAAATGAATTGGCTGAATCAATATCAAACTATTTGGAATGCTTTTCCTCAACTTGTTTTTTCACAACTTGATGACATTCATTTTCTCTTAATGTGTAATTATGATATATCCATGCTCCCTATCAAACTCTCCAACTTCCATCATCAGGTTCTCTTGGGCTCTAATTGATAAACATCTCATTTTTACCACAGAGATATTTGGAACAATAAGAACATCTTATTGAAGAATAAATCTCTGTTTTATGATAATTGGTTCAGTAATGGTTAATATTTGGTGGAGCAGTTGTTTAATAAGCAAGGTCTTTTGTTCAGATACTCAGAATTTATTTCCAAATACCAAATGCCAATAACCCCAAAATAATTTGCTACAGTGGGAGCCGATCCCTCTGGTTTATGTGCTTTTTAAAAACTGTAAATACTCCTCCTCAGTACTGCATCACTTCCTAAACCTGTGATACTTCTGTTGGTCAAATCTGTTTTTCTGAGTCGAAAGCTAAAAACTATCAAATAAGATATTTATTTCTTAAGAATTTGTATTTAAGAATAAAATAACTTAAGAATTCCACCTGTAATTTCCTTTTGGAATAATTTCACAAAAAAAGTGAAAGAAATTACCTTTAAGCACATTCTATTCTGTTACGAAATGTATACGAAGATTTAAAGCTGACATTGAGCTGACATGCTCTTTTTGTTTAAATTCTGATGAAACAGTTGTTCACTTATTTTGGCCACACTCAGACGCTTTGGAATGTTATTGGTGTATTTGTCAAGTGTGAGATTTTGGCAGGCTTTTCAATACATATGAGAAACATTATATTTGGGTATTCAGACCCCACAAACGAAAATATCTGTTTTGCTATAAATAAAAATAAATAAAAAAATCCTAAGCAAATTTTACATTCACAAATGCAAATTTTAAAACTGTAAACTGGTCTTCTCTGTCTTCTTAAAAGAAATGGAAATTTATTTAAATGTGATTTCAGTATCTATCATCAACGAATAAGAAAGCTATATGGACTGTTAGGATTTGCTCTGCCTTTGATCTCTTCATGTGAACATTTTTATGTGATGTAATGGCCCCCCTCTCTCTTTTTTATTTATGTAGGCCTATATATATTTTTATTTTTCCTTTCTTTTTTGCTGTTGTCTCCTTTATTATAGTTGTGGATGTATGCTTTATTCGTTTGTATGTTCCCGTTATCTGCAATAATAATAACATAAAATAAAAAATATATTCTTCTGACGTCTGAAGATGAGAACGTGAAGGAAATTTTACAGCTCATTCAGTCAACTGACGAATAATGATTATTTAATGCGCAACCTTATGATTTGAAATTAGTTTGAGGAGAGAATGTTTGAGCCTTTTTGAGTGGAATTTTCCCATACCGGAAGTACCACCTATAATCTTTCAAACGAACGTATATACTGTCTATGAAACGAACGCAGTCGGCTCGTTAGCTCGTTAGAAGAAAAAAAAAGTTCGATAGGCTCTTGTTTTTCAACCGGAAGAAATACATTTGCAGAGTCAGCGGCGTCATTGTTCATGTGCTGTTTACAAGTGTTTGACGGATTTAACTGGAATTATTCCTCAAACTGGAGCTCGGTTGTTCATATCCTAAAATAAGATGTCACAGAAAGATCCATGTCAAAAGCAGGCTTGTGCCATACAGAAATGTTTACAAGGTAGCAATGTTAAGTTAACCTTGCATGAATATCGCAGGCTGATGATTTGAAGCATTTAATTTTGTGACTTGTATTTTAACAGCCAACAAATACATTGAAAGGCGTTGTGAGGATGTGATTCGAGACATGAGGAAGTGTTGCGAAGTCCATGAAAGCTCTGTCTGCTGCTCTGGATTTGCCAAGGAACACAAATCAAAAGACACTAAGACATTAATTCAATAGAAGGATATTAAGTATATGTGTGTATATTTGCTGCAAGAGATCAATGTTGACTTTTAAGGACATGTGAAATACAAATTTATCAGACTATGTAATTGTGTGGATTTAACAGTCATTCTTCTCCTGTCTCTAATATATTACAAATTGAAACTTTCATTGAATCAGTGAGCTGCCTTTGGCTGTCACCATTTATTCAACCTAGTTGTACAGTTTAGTGAGAATATTGTTTATTCATTTAACATCTAGTGTCCATCAGAGTAAATTTCTTTTTTATATATATGTTGTTTATAGTTCATTTCATGTTTTATTTAAGTGACACTGAACACCAGTTGGTCAAGTTAAGATTTCCTAGTTTGAAAATACAGCAGGGATTTCTATAATTTGTCACATGAAACTCAGATCACAAAATCAAAAAGAAACTGGAATATCATATCACAATGTGGTAAGCATTAGCTGTAATTTGGCAAAATAGAGATGGATTTCATAAACAACAGCAATAAAAAGAGAAGAAAGGCAAACCAGCATTGTTTAAAACCTGATTATCAATTTACATTTAACATTTCTGCCATTATCAGTTAAAATTGCACATTTTATTGACCCTTGGTCTTTTAAATAATGTCCCGATTTATTACAAAAACAGATCAAGTTTGTACAGTTAAATGCACTTAGCTCAGGAACCATATTTCTGCAAGTTTAGGTATGGGTTTTTAACTGGGGCAATTTCAAATGTTGCAACTATTTACATAAACTGACTTAAGTCATTTTTCAGAAATTGATTGCTCCAAAGTAATACAGCAAAATGTTCAAATAAATAAATTTAACAGGTGTTAATTACAACAACAACAAAAAAAAAAGTGTACATTCAAAAACTGAAACCATAGATTCTAGCAAGCTTAAATGTTTTCTTATGAACACATAATCTGATAAATAGAGAACTAATAAAGGTGTGCCGAGTTAAATACAAGCTGTGAGTTAAATACAAGCTGCAATATCAGACAAAAGCTGTAATCTGCTGTATACATAGTTAGAAGACATCCTCAGAGTATAAGATATCAATGAGAGAGCTCCTATGAAGCCAGGCCAATCAGAAATCCTCCAGCAAAGCCCCCTGTGAGAACAATGTTCTTCTTGACGAATACCTGCACCTATATGGAAAGAGAAAATTGGACGTAATTAAGGGCTGTAAATCAATGACAATAAGCATTAAGGGATGTTTACACTTTTCGTTCCATTGACTTCCATTCTTTTTATGCATGTGAATGTGTGACATAGAAAAACACAAGCTCAAGTTTTATGGAGCTTATAATATAACAAAATTATTTGAATTGTGTAAATTTGAATTATTGACAAGTGTAATCTAACTAAATTTAATATTGTTTGGGATTTTAAATAGTTCTGAATTTGATTTCTTTAAACGAATATTGAACATTTGAAATTCAAGGAATTGAAATGTTTTTATGGCTGAATTTTATAGACATGTTTTTCAAACAGCTGGGTTTTTTTGTTTGTTCTGAGTTATTAGACTGTATTTTTTTTAAAATGGATATTTGCAGATTCAAATTTTCTAGACGAAGGAGAAATTCGGAGAGGAGTGGACTCGGGTCCCGAGATCGCTACTGCGCGGACTCGGGTCCCGAGATCGCTACTGCGCGGACTCGGGTCCCGAGATCGCTACTGCGCGGACTCGGGTCCCGAGATCGCTACTGCGCGGACTCGGGTCCCGAGATCGCTACTGCGCGGACTCGGGTCCCGAGATCGCTACTGCGCGGACTCGGGTCCCGAGATCGCTACTGCGCGGACTCGGGTCCCGAGATCGCTACTGCGCGGACTCGGGTCCCGAGATCGCTACTGCGCGGACTCGGGTCCCGAGATCGCTACTGCGCGGACTCGGGTCCCGAGATCGCTACTGCGCGGACTCGGGTCCCGAGATCGCTACTGCGCGGACTCGGGTCCCGAGATCGCTACTGCGCGGACTCGGGTCCCGAGATCGCTACTGCGCGGACTCGGGTCCCGAGATCGCTACTGCGCGGACTCGGGTCCCGAGATCGCTACTGCGCGGACTCGGGTCCCGAGATCGCTACTGCGCGGACTCGGGTCCCGAGATCGCTACTGCGCGGACTCGGGTCCCGAGATCGCTACTGCGCGGACTCGGGTCCCGAGATCGCTACTGCGCGGACTCGGGTCCCGAGATCGCTACTGCGCGGACTCGGGTCCCGAGATCGCTACTGCGCGGACTCGGGTCCCGAGATCGCTACTGCGCGGACTCGGGTCCCGAGATCGCTACTGCGCGGACTCGGGTCCCGAGATCGCTACTGCGCGGACTCGGGTCCCGAGATCGCTACTGCGCGGACTCGGGTCCCAGAACTATTTAAAATTTCACATAATATTAAATTTTGTTAGATTACACTTGTCAATAATTCAAATTTAAATCATTTTGTCATATTATAAGCTCCATAAAGTTTGGTGAACTCTGACCTGCGAATTCGTATCACATGAAGACGTGTGACTAAAAGGAGATCGATACATCATGGCGTGACTTCTTAGCTGAATAAAAAAAAAAAACAGCAAACCGTAAAGCTGCCGGTTTATAGTTTTCCAGTAAAATTTAATACAGTGGGCTACACAAATATTGCTTGGTAAAAATTAGCAAAGTTGACTGAAAATTAGTTTTTGCCATTTCTCCTCTTAGTCTTTCATTTAAAATATTCACAAAAAATAACCTTTAATTGTATTTACATTTTAATGTGGAATAAAAATATATATTTGTTTTTCTTTAAAATGTGTGACAAAATTATTGGCATCCCTACAACTTCTAATGAGTAGAACTCCTACTGAAGTATATTCCTATTCATGTGGTACGTTTTTTAGTTCACCTCAAGTCATGACTTCCTGTTTAACTGGGCTCTAAATATGTAGTGACAAGGGCCAAATTCCTAAAGTCATCCATCACTATGGGAAAGACCCGAGAATACAGTAATGATGTGTGACAAGTTTGTTTAGCTGCACAAATCAAAAATGGCTATGAGATAATAGTTTAAATGTTGGAAGACTCATGTCCACTATTTGTGCAATAATTAAATTAAGTAGTTTAAATCAACTGGAGATGGTAACAATCTACCTGGAAGTAGGTCTTATCTTATACTATAAGAATATCCTGTAAGTTTCAGAACTGAAAACTTCCTTGTTAGTCGAATAAAAGCTTTTATTGACACCAGGCACAGCGAACGACAGGTTTTTCAAAGTGGGGATCTATGACGTCAAAGGGTATCAAACACCGCCTCCGCACAAGATCAACGCCTACTTTAACACCGCCTGTTTAGCCCCGCCCACCGATTCACGCATTACATGAAACTCATTATACGGTAATATGCAAAACTGTTATCCAATCATAGCAGTCAAGTCAAGTCAAGTCATCTTTATTTATATAGCGCTTTTTACAATACAGATTGTATCAAAGCAGCTTCACAGTGATAACATGAAAATAATAATAAAAATAATTTCATCATCGTCCACCTTTAAGGCAGATCTATAATATTGTTGAATATTAAATGTCCCCAACTAAGCAAGCCAGAAGGTAAGGAAACAGCGGCAAGGAACCAGTGGGCGTTTACTCCCAAGTCTTCAATGCGGCACGCCCATAAAAACCGAGCGTTTCGGGAGCTAGGCTCAAAACCAGGGTAGAAAATAGCCTATTAATTTTGATGTTTTTGAATGTAAAAACCAAGCGAAAGTCATAAGTTGACCTCAGACAACAATATTTAAAAAGCCAGTTCATGACCCCTTTAACAACATAAATTGATTCAATTTTAAAATAAAAAACTGCTTATTCTTCACTATATGTATGAATTAAATATACAGATTCTTATTAAATCTACAAAAGTTATTCAGTCAAGTGCATGGAGTGATTTTCTCTTTTACTGTTTGATTAAAGGGGAACACGGTAACTAGCAATTTCTTCGCTGATTTTCACTTTTGTTGTTGTGTGTTCTCTTACGTAGAGTTCTCTCGTACTGCGTCGAAGAACGCTACGGGAAAGATATTTCTTTGTCGAGATTGAAGCCTAAAATTAATCCTTAATTTTGTAATATTGTAAAACGCTTTTCTGAAGCATACAACCTAGGCGGAGCAATACAGCTCACCCATTGGCTGCTCTGCCAGAAAAGCACAGCCTATGCGAGGCCAGAGACGCTGACCAATGAGGACGCTTCGCGCCCTTCTGCGTCACCTCCCGCCCAAACAGGCGTGGCCTAGGCCTATAAATACGAGCATAGCTGTCTAACACGTCAAGTTTCTTAAATTCACGAAGCTGCACGCATCGTTGGATTGGATTCGAGCCGCCACAGCCGTTTGGAACAAGCACCTCAGCAGGACGCGCCTCTTACCTGAAGCCGCTGGTCATCGCCGCCTTCAGCCGCCGTTCCCTGCTGCGCTTCTCCGGCGTGGAATATCCTTTACATTATGTGTGTGTGTTTTGTGTGTGTGTTCGCCGTCGCGTCACACAGTTTTTCACCACTAAAGAGTCGAGCGTCTTTTTCAAGATGCCTCGCACCTCCTGTGGCTCGTGTAGAGCCCCGCTCAGCGACGGGGACCACGTGCTTGTGTTTCCTGCCTGGGTATGATCACGCAGCTTCAGCTCTCGTCGATGGCGGCTGCCATCACTGTGATTTGATGCCTACGGTGACTCTGCGGACTCGCCTGGCGTTCTTTACTGAAGCTGCATCTTTCCGCCCGCTGTAGTGCCGCGCCGTGAAAAGCGCCGTGCTCAGCGGAGCCCGGAAAGCCCCGTTTTCAGCCAGGATGCGCACTTCTGCTTCGAGGAAAGCTACAGTGTTAAAATCCCGCCACGGCCGGATTTCACTAAAATGTCTCGCTCGCACAGTCCCAACATACGCGACCGTGCCAGTGTATTTTGCAGTCACCAAATCGGCATCAATGCTCGTTTGCCTGCACACGACGCCCCAGGTAAATCTGAAAATGTATTTTCTGGTGTCCCGGCCACGGCCGATGGTGTAATGTGTGTATCCGTAATGCCCACGACCTAGTGCCCATTCGTACACACAAGCACAGCCCTACACAATACAGGGCTTGCACACATAAAATCGACTCGTGTCGATTGTGCAATACATGTAAGTTAGTGAACGTGCCCGCTTTTCAGTGCCCACAATCACTACACACTGCATGTCCCGTGGGTTCTGTAAAAACGAAACGAATGCACGGTCAGTCGGTTCTGATAGACAGTACTCTCTGTGCTACACGGTGTCCCGGCCACAGCCGATGATGTAATGTGTGTAACTGTATGCCCACGACCCAGTGCCCATTCATACACACAAGCACAGCCCCACACAATACAGGGCTTGCACACATAAAATCGACTCAATGTCGATTGTGCATTATATGTAGTGAGCGTGCCCGTTTTCAAGTGCCCACAATCACTACAAGCTACATGTCAACATGGTTTCTACGGAGACCGCGTGCTCTCTCTCTCTCAGCTGAGAGAGCTGAGCGCGCGCGCGGGCTGCCCGCTCGATAAGCGCGCCCCCGCATCACGCCATGTTACAGCACACGACTGCTCTCGTGTCGCCGCCATTTCGCGACCAGAGCCCGGTTTTTCAACCCGTGCAAGCACAGCCCCGTACAACACAGGGTCTGCACACATAAAATCGACTCAGGTCGATTGTACTTTACATGTAGTGAGCGTGCCCACTGTCCAGTGCCCACAACCACTACACACTGCACGTTCCGCGGTTTTTCTGTAAAAACGAAACCAACGGACGATCAGTCAGTTCACAAACACAGTATTCCCGGTGTTATAAATGTGCCCGCTACCACGCGCCCACATTTATTCACAAATATACGAGCCCTACGGGCAGCCCCGTTCAACACAGGGTTTGCACACTTAAAATCGACTCAGATCGATTGTGCTTTACATGTAGTAAGCGTGCCCACTGCCAAGTGCCCACAACCACTACACACTGCACGTTCCGCGGTTTCTGTATAAACGAAACTAACGAACGGTCAGTCAGTACACAAACACAGTGTCCCCGGTGTTATAAATGTGCCCGCCACCAAGCGCCCACGTTTATTCACAAGCATAACGAGCCCTACGGGACTCGTCCCGCGCGCTCTCTCTCGACACAGAGAGCCGAGCGCGCGCGGGATGCATACTGTGTTAAACATGCCCCCCGCCTCACACGCCACGGCGTCCATGTCACAGCACACGGTTGCTCTCGTGTCGCCGCCATTTCGCGACCAGGGCCCAGATTACATTCAACCCCTAGTCACACGTGCAGATGCATGGGAAAGACTTCCCGGGGTCTCAGAATGGGTGCTAGAGACTATAAAAAGAGGCTATTCGCTACAGTTTCATCGCAGCCCTCCCCGTTTCACGGAGAAAGTCGAAACCACGGTGAAAACAGAAGTAGCACATCTACTTCGAGCCGAAATAGCGAAGCTATTGAGCAAAGGGGCCATAGAGCCTTTATCTCAGAGCGAAGGGGGTCTGTACAGCAGATATTTTCTGGTACCGAAAAAAGACGGGGGTCTCAGACCCATTTTAGATCTCAGGCATCTGAACAAAGCGCTGACAAAGCGAAAGTTCAGAATGCTCACGACCAGAAGAATCCTCGCGCAAATTCGCCGAGGAGACTGGTTTATGGCGATAGATCTGAAAGACGCGTATTTCACATACAAATTGCGTCACGTCACAGGCGATTTTTGAGATTCGCCTTCGAGGGCCGGGCATATCAGTACACAGTCCTGCCATTCGGCCTGTCTCTAGCACCTCGTACATTTACAGTGTGCATGGACGCGGCGCTGGCACCCCTGAGACTCCGAGGCGTTCGAATTCTGAACTATTTGGACGATTGGCTAATTCTGGCTCAATCGCCGTCAGAACTCGCTCACCACAAGACACTAATACTCGATCACCTCGAGTGCTTAGGTCTGAGAGTCAATTGGGAGAAAAGTTCACTGTTTCCCAGTCAAAGGATCTCCTTTTTAGGACTGGATCTGAACTCACTGTCTATGACAGCACGGCTGTCATCACAGCGCAGGCGAAATACCCTGCAAATGGCGAAATCCTTCCGCAGCGGCCACATAGTGCCACTCAGGAGATTTCAGAAAATGCTGGGCCTCATGGCCTCAGCCTCAACAGTGCTGCAGTTGGGCCTGCTGCGCATGCGCCCACTACAGTTCTGGTTGAGAACGCGCGTACCGCGCCGAGCATGGTTACACGGTCGTTATCGCCTCAAGGTCACTCAGGAATGCATTTCAGCCCTGACACCATGGAGAGCGTCAGACTGGTACCGGTCAGGTGTAAGCCTGGGGACTTCCTCGAGCCTGAAGGTGGTGTCCACGGAGGCGTCCACCTCAGGCTGGGGAGCACTGCTCGACGGCAGACCGCTCTTTGGCCAGTGGGCAGAGCGGGCCAAACTACCGCACATAAACTGCCTGGAAATGATGGCGGTGGACTTTGCGCTGAGGCGCTTCTGTCCCCGGATAAAAGGACACCACGTCCTGGTCCGCTCGGACAACATGTCGGTAGTAGCCTACATAAACCGCCAGGGTGGCCTGAGATCCCGAAACCTATTCAGGTTAGCGGAACGCATACTGGTGTGGGCCCAGCACAACCTGCGCTCGTTAAGAGCAATGCACGTGCCAGGCCACTTGAACGTAGGCCCGGACAGACTCTCACGGAACAACGTTCCTACGGGAGAGTGGTCCCTACACACACAGACAGTGCGTCTGCTGTGGAAAACGTTCGGCAGAGCGGAAATAGACCTGTTTGCAAACCAGGAAAACGCTCACTGCCCAGAATTCTTTTCGAAGAGCACGAACGCGCTGGCCAGAGTCTGGCCCCGCCGTCCGCTCTATGCTTTTCCTCCTGTCTCACTCCTGCCTCAAGTGCTGGAGCGTATCAAGGAGAGCGGATGCTCAGTACTACT
This sequence comes from Phoxinus phoxinus, assembly GCF_949152265.1. Classification (NCBI taxonomy): domain Eukaryota; kingdom Metazoa; phylum Chordata; class Actinopteri; order Cypriniformes; family Leuciscidae; genus Phoxinus; species Phoxinus phoxinus. The sequence goes on from NC_136892.1 coordinate 7,454,796, forward strand.
AGTTGCTCCATACTGGACGAATCAGACCTGGTTCCCAGCTTTGATGCGACTGAAAAGTACTGCCCCGTGGCCGATTCCAGTGAGGAGAGACCTCCTCTCACAGGCCAAGGGCTCGATTCTGCATCCTCACCCCGAGCTTTGGTCCCTACACGTATGGGCCATAAACGGGTACCCGCTAACCTCCCAAGAGGAGTGTTAGACACGATCGAGCAAGCTAGGGCTCCGTCTACTAGACGACTCTACGCTTCCAAATGGTCGGTGTTCTCTGGATGGTGTTCAGATCAAGGTCTGTCACCACTTCAGTGTGGAGAACCGGAGATTCTCTCCTTCTTGCAAGAGCTATTGGATAAGGGAAGAACCCCATCCACGCTCAAAGTCTATGTGGCTGCCATATCAGCGTTCGTTAATCCAACGCTTGGCCGTTCACTAGGCAGGAACGACCTGGTGGTCCGCTTCCTTAGAGGCGCCAGGAGGTTAAACCCTCCAAGGCCTCCCTCAGTCCCCGTTTGGGACCTTTCTACAGTGTTGAACGCTATGAAAGGGGCCCCTTTCGAGCCTATTCACTCAGTTGACATGAAACACCTGTCTTTCAAGACCGTGTTTCTTTTGGCTCTCGCTTCAGTGAAGCGTGTGGGAGACTTGCAAGCGCTCTCAGTGAGAGCTTCTTGTATGGAGTTCGGGCCAAACGACTCTGTAGTCGTATTGAAACCGAAGCATGGGTACGTGCCTAAGTCCCTCAACACACCGTTCAGGGCTCAGGTCATCTCCCTGTCGGCCCTGCCGGCCTCAGAGGACGGAAATAGCTCCCTTTGCCCGGTCAGGGCATTAAGAGCTTACGTGTCCCGCTCCGCTGTTTTTCGACAGACGGAGCAGCTCTTTGTTTCGGTCAGCGGACGCTTCAAGGGGCGAGCCGCGACGAAACAGAGTCTGTCTCGATGGGTAGTGGACGCCATTGCGCTAGCCTACGCATCTAGAGGTTTGGAATGCCCTTTGGGCGTCAGAGCACATTCCACGAGAGGCATGGCCTCTTCATGGGCTTGGTATAGCGGAATCTCGTTACAAGATATCTGTATGGCGGCAGGCTGGTCCTCCCCGTCTACATTTATTAGGTTCTATAACCTAGAGGTTCCTGCGTTGCAGGCTAAACTGCTCTCGGTCTAGAAGACTATGTATAAGTACTCCTGCCCCGCGCTGCGGCCCAGGTCACTTCAATGTTAATATGTATAAGTGTTCCTGCCCCGCGCTGCGGCCCAGGTCACTTCAATGTTTAATATGTATAAGTGTTCCTGCCCCGCGCTGCGGCCCAGGTCACTTCAATGTTTAAGCATCACTCACTGACAATGTGTCCCATGAGCATGCTATTACCCCTCATATATATCTATATTTACATATATATGCTATTATGCCTTAAGAGGCACTACTATAAAGGGATGATGCTATTTTAGCCGCTCTCCCTATACTTCTTGGGGTAGGCACTTGTATACCAGGGCGCGCGCGCCCTTAGGTGTCTGTGTCGGTCCAAGAGCACGCACGGCGGTTTACATAGGGTTCCCGTAGCGTTCTTCGACGCAGTACGAGAGAACTCTACGTAAGAGAACGTACTCGGTTACTAACGTAACCTCGGTTCTCTCTAGAAGAGGGAACGAGTACTGCGTCTCATGGCCGTGCGTGTCCACGCTGCGTCGCTTCATTGACGAAAATCGGCGTGTTAGACAGCTATGCTCGTATTTATAGGCCTAGGCCACGCCTGTTTGGGCGGGAGGTGACGCAGAAGGGCGCGAAGCGTCCTCATTGGTCAGCGTCTCTGGCCTCGCATAGGCTGTGCTTTTCTGGCAGAGCAGCCAATGGGTGAGCTGTATTGCTCCGCCTAGGTTGTATGCTTCAGAAAAGCGTTTTACAATATTACAAAATTAAGGATTAATTTTAGGCTTCAATCTCGACAAAGAAATATCTTTCCCGTAGCGTTCTTCGACGCAGTACTCGTTCCCTCTTCTAGAGAGAACCGAGGTTACGTTAGTAACCGAGTACGTTTTCTCAACAAGCTCCCCCTACAGCTGTGGGGCGTATATTCCACAACACGGTCGTAAAAAAACCTGACTTGCGGCACCCTCCTCCCCCTTTCTACCGCTGCTCATGTGCATATGTTATTATCGGAGCCGGCCAACTTTATCGTGTGGAACTGTGTCTACCGAGGTGGGTAATACATCATACACAGTATCATAGAACATTGACATGTATGTCGAATTGCCGTAAAGCAGTTAGTGTTTCTCGCTCGTTCTCGCTTCTCACGAGACTTCCTATTTCCAACTTACCGGGACGTTAATCCCCATGTTGCAAGGTTGGTTTTCCACCTGGGAACGCGGGGGGAGTATTTTGTGAGCGGGATGTTCTGGTGAGCATTTTCAGCAGAACAGGTTATTTAACCATCTAAATGATTTCTAAACGGTTTTATTAAGTTGAAATAGTTGCCAAGTTCCCCTTTAACATTAAAGCACACAGACGGAATTTAGGTTTAATAGGCTGCTGTCACTTTAAGAGCTGCACAGAATGCAGCCTTTCCTTCTCAATGGTTTACTCTACTTAAGACATAACCAACCGTGTTACGTGAATACTCACCAAGATGGGCATTTTGACTACATTTTGGGTGTATTTGGCCATATAAGCTGCGGAAGAGAACTGAATTGTCCGAGAGACGGCTTTCTGTGCGCAAGTACTTCGCTTATTGCATTTAAAAACATTAAACATGTCACATGTATGTAGCAGTCATGTGTCCAGTCTACTCTCTGCTGTCTGTGTCGACCTAAAACTTGGGACTTTTTGTAATCTTATGGAGTATTAAAATTATGCAGTTATCACAAGCCGTTGCGATCGCCGGCACGCTCACTTGCATATTTTCCTGATAACAGCGGAGTCCATCAACACCCCCGAAAGCTTGCACAGTCCTAACCACTTCCTAGGTCCACATTTCACTCTGTAACATTAGGCCTAGGTAACACTCTGCTTACATATGAGATTTCTTGTTTCTGCTGCTTCTCTGCCCATGTTTTGATCTGGAGATACTGTACTAAGTATTAACATAAACCCCTGGTTTCACAGACAATGCTTAAGCTAGTCCCAGACTAAAATGCAGGTTTGAGCTGTTTTATCTGAAAGCAACTTCCACTAACATATCTTAAAATATGTCAAATCATTCTTTTTGCCTCAAGATGCACACCAGTAATGTATTTTTCTACGGCATGTTTATAAAAGCTACTTAAATGTCCTAATTGATCTAAGGCCTAAGTCTGGCTTAATCTAAACCCTGTCTGTGAAACCGGGCCTAAGTGACATGGCATCTGACGCACAGGAGCCAATGGCACGTCACTATGCGCAGAGGTGGACAGAAACAAAGTACATTTACTTGAGTAGTGTACTAAAGTACACTTTTTGAGTATCTGTACCTTACTTGAGTATTATTTTTTTCTGGAAACTTTTTACTTTACTACATTTTAAAGACAAATATCGTACTTTTTACTCCACAACATTTCTGTCAAGGTCCTTGAGTAGAAAGAATTAACATCAGTCAGGGATGATTTGGGTTGCAGAATTTTGGTTGTAAATGAAAGTCGGGTTGACGTCAGATTGAACTCAACATCCAACGTCAGACAGATGTTGGATTTTGGTTGGAAATGTAAGTCTGGTTGACTGATGTTGATTTCTGACGTCAACCTGATTTTAAACCACAATACAGCATCTGTCCAGCGTTGGAGATTACTGAGATTACAATCCCACTACTGGAACTGTGTTCTATGAATAAATTTGATATTAATATGAGGGTAGGTCAACAATGCAACAATAAAAAAAACAATGCATTGACATTTACTTTTATACTTTAGTACTTTTAAAAACGAGTACTTCTGTACTTTTAATTAAAGGGTTAGTTCACCCAAAAATGAAAATAATGTCATTAATGACTCACCCTCATGTCGTTCTAAGCCCGTAAATTCATCTTCGGAACACAGTTTAAGATATTTTAGATTTAGTCCGAGAGCTTTCTGTCCGTCCATTGAAACTGTATATACAGTATACTGTCCATGTCCATAAAGGTAATAAAAACATCATCACAGTAGTCCATGTGACATCAGTGGGTTAGTTAGAAGTTTTTGAAGCATCGAAAATACTTTTTGGTCCAAAAATAACACAAAATAAGACTTTATTCAGCATTGTATTCTCTCCCGGGTCTGGAAAGCTCAGAAAGCTCTCGGACTAAATCTAAAATATCTTAAACTGTGTTCCGAAGATGAACGGAGGTCTTACGGGCTTAGAACGACATGAGGGTGACTCATTAATGACATTATTTTCATTTTTGGGTGAACTAATAACCCTTTAAGTAAAAATTGGTCTTTACAACTTTGACTTGTAACGGAATAATATTTGACCAGTAGTATCTGTACTTTTACTCAAGTAAGGAAGTTGTGTACTTTGTCCACCTCTCCGGTGGCACATCCGGTCTTCATTGGCGTGTGCCAGTGGATAGTGGCATGTGTCACTGACATTATCGCGACACACTGACATGACACCTGACTGACACGAGTCGCGGAACATGTTGTGACACCTCCAGTGACTGACAGATTAATCGAGCACCTATACTGGCGTAATTGTGACACAAAATAAATAAATAGCCTAATTTTGTGATATTTTTAAATATCAATTAAACGCATTAAAGTCAGTAATATTTTTTCAAACATGTTATTTGTGTCATGTCTGTATTTGATTGGTATGTGCCACTGAATGTTTTGTAATAGTATGGTCTATGCAAATGTGACGTTGTGAAATGCCCATGCTCAGTTTTCAAGTCATCCTATGTAAGTCACAAAGCAATGTGCTGCATTAGCAGTTGGATCACAGGAGTTTATCCGAGGGTATGTTACCATGGCAGGTTATATTAAGCGTGGTGTTTTTTGAAACCAGCGAAAATTGCAGGTTACCGCTACTATTCAGAAATATATATTTTTTAAATGTATTTTTTTAAGTGATTAAACCACTTTTTGTCAAAGTTAGTATTGTTGCCATTTCTTTGGTCAGACACTTGCATGTGTCGTTATATTATTAATATATCATTTTTTCCAAAATCAACTCAAATGGAGTTACAAGGTTTTTCACCAGCGAATGTTGGAGATTTCAGTTTTGTCCATCATTAGCCTCTGAGACAGTAAGTGCATCGCATTAAGTTATGATCTACTTACAGGTTACAAAGGTTAATGTAGTTATGTGGGCGCTCAGTTTTTACTGTTGTTTAATATATTTGGCAAAAAACTTTGTCTTACAAAAGGCGAAGTGTTATAATAATAATTTGTTACCTCAAAGCGCTTTGTTATGCACAGGCTGTATTAGCTATGACTAGACTGCAAATACCAGATTAAGATACTCTCCTCCGCTCCTCAAATACATAAAACATTAGCCTTTAGTCACACATTGTCTTTTGAATAAAAAAACAGCTGTACTTATTCAAAGACTCAGACAATAAGAATTTGCTTAAATAAAATGCTGACTAATTTTATGTGAATTTTGCTAATGTTGTCATGCCAATTAAGCACATGAAAGTTGTATATACACAACAAATGTATATAACAATAAAGTATTTTCTTACTTCATTAAATTTTGTTCTCATCTCTTTGGGGGGCTTGTCTGAATTCAGCTTCAGTTGCTTCTTGGCCATATTCACATCATGCTCAACTCTTTTCCAGTCTACTTTAATGTAGCCTGTGTGATGAGCAATCTGAAAGTACATTTGAAGATTATATAGTTATATGGTGCTTAAACAGTCAAAACAACAATTAAGATAAGCACTTGGTCGATTTTTTTTTTTTTTTACAATTTACCTGGAGCAAAAAGAAGCCACCACCTACAGCTGATGCTGCAAGCTTCCCAACTTTCTGAAACAAGTACCCTGCGCACCTGAAAGACACACAGGAGTCCGTGGTTTGTTTATACTGTACTCAGTGCTTTAATGCACATTACTGTTCATATAATGACTTACCAGCCAGTCACTCCACCAATGGCCAACTGTGTTGCAACAGAGTACTTCTCAGCAGCTGGTCCAGATTGATTTTTGCCAAACATTTTGTTCCACCACCTTTGTTTCTTCACATGCTCTGCCAATTCCATGACATCAAAGGTTTCAGTGTCTGTCAGAAAACAGTTAAGTGCATTCAGCATATTTAAATCTGCTTGCAAACCACATGTTTAATATCCCAGAAAATGCTCTTTCATCATTGTGGCCCCCACATTGAGACAACTGTTTAACAAATAGATATTTTTCTAATGTTTTAAAGACATGATAAACACACCAAAATGCACTTTTGTTAAAATATTTTTTTCAAAGAAATAGCAGTAAAAGGTTATATAAAACTACTTAGTAAGGTTTTCTTTTCAAGAATATAATTTATGTTATGAAACTTCTTCTTAATATTATGATCAGTTGGATCATCCTGACATTTCTCATCATCAAAATTGAAATTTAAAAAATATTTAAGTCACTGCATGACATGTACATCCTTATTCCTAACATCTTGTGTCATACACAGAAAGCAACATTCAATAAACAAAGGCTACTTTCATTTTCTATTCTGGGCAGAGACTGACTAATACAAAACAAGGTCGAGGAGAAAGGCAGTTAGAAAACCCGGAAAAACTCAACCACATTAAATGCACTGCTTTTGTTCTCCATCAAGGTGGGATAATAGACTTTAGATACAGGAGCTTAATACAGGAGATACCAGAGGGAACTGTGGGAAGTCAGCGTCTTCACGTGACTGTAGCCTTGGCCAAAGAAGTGACCTTGCTGGACTTCAGACATAAGCCAGACACAAATAGCACACCACTGCAGCCAATACACGGACAGACCACAGTATCACTTTCAGACAGATTTGAAGTAAAGAGACACGTTTAAATCGAATCTGCAATGCAATGTTGAATCCCCATCAATTTGAATTATAAAACCATCAAGTTTGACTAGGCACAACAATACTAATACAAAAACTTTTAGTCTTTGACAGCATTAATCTTTAGAATCTGTTTTATTATTTTTTGGAGCTTGTTTAATTCAATCTGTCAACCAAATGTTTCTATGTCCCTGACTGAACGATTTCAAACAGAGTTTTGGGATGTATATTTTGCTGTTTAAGTAGACACATTCAGAGCTTCTTTTAAAACCTCACGTAAAGGGTTAATTTGGAGGGGTATGTGCGGTTAATGACTCATACCACAGATGTTAATTGGTTTTGCATGTGACTTTCAGGCCTCGGCTAATGTTAAGATAACGAGCGTCTTACTATGCTTTAAAGGAGATATAATTGTGATATAACTCTCTTCATCGTTTCAACTGTTTCTATAACTTACGCGTTTAAAATGGGTTTTAATGTAAGTTGTACTATATACTGAAGGACGTGTTCATATGAGTTACGCATGTTCTCGTAATGTAGCAGACCTGAAGATCGTTTCTCGAGGACTAGGTTTGCTATAATGTCAAACAGAAAAATTAAGTAATGTACAGCCTAAAATGTGTATAAAGTGATAGAAAAAAGAAAGGCATAGTACATACCCTTTTCAGACATTCTGCGTTATCTTCTTCTTCTTCTTCTTGTTTCTTGGTGGATCGCTCTTTTGGAACATTACGGCCACCTACTGCACTGTAGTAGTAACGGCACTCCCATGAGCGTGGAGTGAGACAGGGCTGCTGCTTAAAGGGATAGTTTACCCATGACCTCAAAAATAACAGTTATGTTAATAACAGTTGCCCTCAGGCCATCCAAGATGTAGGTGTCTTTTTACATTATAACCTGTAATTCACAGCCTCTGCAAACGGACCTGAGCGCGTTCACTGCAGTCTGTCATGTGAGCTTCCTGACTCATAATGATATAAAGCTGAGATCAAAGTCAAATCCCCTGCAATAAAACAATAAAACTCACTAATTTCTAGAGAAGATATCTAATGAGCATCTGGCGTAGAACCTGGAAGCGCTGCACTGTATTCAGGGTTTGAAGTTAACTTTTTCACTCACCACCACACCAGCCAATTTACCAGCCATTCAGAACTTTTACAAGAAAGAAAGAAAGAAAGAAAGAAAGAAAGAAAGAAAGAAAGAAAGAGAAAGAAAGAAAGAAAGAAAGAAAGAAAGAAAGAAAGAAAGAAAGAAAGAAAGAAAGAAAGAAAGAAAGAAAGAAAGAAAGAAAGAAAGAAAGAAAGAAAGAAAGAAAGAAAGAAATCAACTAGATTAACTATGTACTAATTCTGGCTTCTAATTGTTTACTTCTGTAATTGGCATGATACATTTTTACCTGAAAAAATAAAATGTTAGATTTTATTTATTCTGTATTATTCTGAAAACATGAATTCTAGTAGATTAGAGTGGAGTCTGGTATTACCACAAATCTGTGATCAGGATAGATCATACCGAAGGCCCAATGAATGGAGAATGGAGCACATTATCTAGCAAGTTGTTTTGTGACTATAAAAAGTTAAACTTTTTGTTATAATCAAGCAGGGCTGACTTAAAGGTAAATAGTTCACCCTGCATCCTCTGTCTAAAATCAGAACTGAGAGTTTGTGTCGCATGAACCGGCCGAAATATGACTGAATGATACCGGGTCCCCTAATGAACGAATATTTGAAAGTATGGGATACCCAGAATAATCAATTATCTAAATTAATACATAACAAATATTTATGATTAGTTCTTAAACGGAAACACAATCTAAATTTAATAATCATTTGAAATTGGACTCAGATTAAATGGTAAATGGACTGCATTTATATAGCGCTTTCACAGACCCAATGGCCACCAAAGCGCTTTACAATATTGCCTCACATTCACCCATTCACTCGCTCATTCATACACCGATGGTGGTGTCAGCCATGCAAGGCGATCCAGCTCGTCGGGAGCAGCTGGGGTTAGGTGTCTTGCTCAAGGACACCTCGACACTTGGTCAGGTGGAACCGGGGATTGAACCACCAACCTCCCGGTTTGTAGACAATCTACATGAACCACTGAGCCACTGCCGCCCCAGATTAAGCTCCAAGATTAAGCTTGGAGCTAAAGTAAAATTGAAACTAAATTAAAAAAATGAAGTGAACTCCACCAGAGCGCTGAGTTTAAACACTGAGTTTAGGTCAATTGATTCAACTGTGTGATACCCTCACGAGGATGGACCAAAATTTCTGACATGCCTGTAATTCATCCAACCATCCAATTGCCAGTAGGGAGAGGTTTATTGCCTCTCGTTTCCCCCTATACACTGCTCAAACACTACATGACAAACGACGCACAACAAAACTGAAAAACCGGGCAACTCAAAAAGAGAGTCGCACAAGTCAGAATTCGGCTCAAAATCGGATGAAAATCGCACAGTGTATGCCCAGCAGCAGCCCTGTCTTACTCCATGCACTTTTGAATACTACTACAGTGCAGTAGGTGGTGGTAATGTTCCAAAGGAGCGATACTCCTACATCTTGGATGCTATTCCAAGTGAACTATCCCGTGAACACGTATTCACTTTAGGATAACCGCATACTCACTCATCACAGAATAACTATCTAGGTCTAAAATCACCTCCACTATAAACTTTATCCCAGTAGTGAATGAACTGAGATATACGCTCGTAGGGCCTTTATACCATAAAAAAAAAACAATGTCCTGTGGAGATTAGAATTTGTCCAAAAATAGTGGAATCCGTTATTGAGCCAATTGCCCTGCGTGGCAGTAATATGAGGGGTCCATTCATTGACAAATTCAAATCAAGAATTATAAATCCCAAGAGTTGAGCAAAGGAAATAGTCCCCTCTCCCATCTGGTCCAGAGCTTTAGTCCTGAAGTTTTTAACATCTACTGACCCCATCACAATGATAATCTGGACCAGAACAATACAGTCAAACTAATTAAATCCAGCCAAATTACAGCACAGTTGAAACAAAATTACATCACTCATTGGCAGGGGCAGTTCTAGGCCCTTTTTACGGGGGCCCTATCTGTCGTCTCAGCCCCCCTAAAACTATACGACGTCAACAGCATAGGAGAATGACGTGCAAGAGGAGAGATTGCTGAATAAAGTCGTTACTTTTGTTTGTTTTTTTGCGCACAAAAAGTGTTCTCGTCACTTCATTACATGAAGCCAATCAGTATATATGGGGATGATGTGGTCATGATGATGGACTGAGGCCAATGGGTAAATTTAGTCAGGATGCCAGGGTTACACCCCTACTCTTTTTTCTAAAGGACATCCTGGGATTCTTAATGACCACAGAGAGTCAAGACTAAAGACTTCGGTTTGACGTCTCATCCGATAGACACCTGAAGCGCACACAGAAAGTTCTCCAAATAAAGCACACTCTTAGACAGCACACAAGTGCAAAATTTAGTTATCTTTCATGTCGTCTAGAACAAATACTCACAAAATTGTGTCAAAATGCCATTTTAACAAGTATCCACATAAACACAGTCTTAACTAAATTTAAACAGAAAATATCTGATGTGTGTCAATATAAGGTGACATTATTAGGTGTTAAAGTGACAGTAGCCTCATATACCTTCTGTTTTCATAATGTTAATCAAACAATAAAAGAAAGAGAGATAAAGACAGAAGGTTGAAGGAAGAACAAGAAGATGATGATCAAGTTTCAAAAGTCTTTAATAATCCACAATTGGAAGTAAGAGCTCAAAACTATAGGTTTTCACTGTCGTCTCCTGTCTGCCTGGGTGAATTGCATTTGCAGCTCTGTATAGCTTTGTTTTTAAATTCTATTTTCTATCTTCACTGCCCTTTACATTGCTTACTATAATTTAATCATCATAATATATCTGATATCATCTAATATTGTCTGTCACATTGATCTGACATCGCTAGCTGTAATCTAAATCGATTAGAACATCAAACAGGTTCTCCCCACTCAGTGATGAATCCTGTTGAAACACATCCTGATTACACGGAATAGAGACACCAGACACCACAGTCACATGTTTGATGGGAGCCAGAGCGCCTGACATAAAAGCACATTTAAAAGTGCTGGCTAATGCTCATTGTAAATTCTCTAAGATTATTATTCACGTCGGCACTAATTACATCACATAGAAACTCTTTCAACTAGATATCCTCATATAGAGACTGTGTCTTATCCACGAACTAGGAAATACAAAAAACTCCTAAACCCATTTAAGGGTAAAAATGTAATTGATGTTCAACAAATAAAAAACAGATATAATACAGATAAAAAGAATGATAAAGCTCGGGTTGCTGGATATTCGATTCATTTCTTCAAAAGCACTTACCGTATTGTTATTGATATGATTACAGATCATAAACTAGATGTGCTGTGTTTGACAGAAACCTGGCTAAAACCAGACAATTACATTACTTTAAATGAGTTCCCCCATTTTTATAAGAATGGTTTTATATCAAATTCTTCATTAAGACCATGGGGAGATATTGTGTTTAAATAGTGAATCCAGTTGTTTCTCTTTGGAGAAGCCTTTTATCATGATCTCCTCCTCTAGACGGTTTGTTGCACTCCACCCCAATATATCTGAGGGCGCTGACATTATGCCCAGCTAGTAGACCTGTGCCTAGACACGACCACACACGCATTCCTGAAGTGTCCGCAGAGATTGTGTCGACTAGACTCTCCCTTGTGAAGGCCTCATCGACATGACAGCCATCGGCACTGATCCTCAACAAATCCATTTCCATACCGGCGCGATGACTCCGATCTTAAATCAGATGGAACTGGATAAATATTCGGAATGTTCCGATCCAATCTGACTTCTAACCTGTAAAGCATGCCTGAATCATAATCATACACTGTTCGTTAGTTGGGCAGAGGAGAACTGCCACCCCCCAAAATTCCATTCATTCATTTATTGCTATAGGAGAGGAAGAATTGTCTAAAATCGATTACATGTATGTAAGACCCTATACCGACTAAGCTATTGAAAGAGATGCTTCTTAATATCATTTATTCATCTTTGTCTCTTGGATATGTACAGAAAACTGTTAAGCTGGCTGTTATTAAACCTCTTATTACAAAAACGCAACTTGATCCTAGAGATTTAGTCAATTACAGGCCAATCTCAAATCTACCTTTTCTATCAAAGTTACTAGAAAAGGCAGTATTCTCAAAACTATGTTCCTTTTTAGAAAGAAATGAAATCTGCGAGGATTTCTAGTCAGGATTTAGACCGTACCATAGTACTGAGACAGCTCTCATCAGAGTTACAAATGATTTTCTCGAATCATCCGATCGTGGTTGTATCTCTCTATTAGTGTTACTCGATCTTAGTGCTGCATTTGATACCATTGACCACAATATTTAATTTAAATAGACTTGAAAATTATGTTGGCATTGCATTAGCATGGTTCAAATTATCTGACATTTATCAGTTTGTAGCAGTAAACGAAGAGATGTCTTATCGATCAAAACTTCAGTATGGCTGTCATGATTCTGCCCTCTTGTCCTTGTTTTTCTCTAGTTTTGAGGCAGGATCATGACAGATCCATGTTTTGTGTTCGAGCACATGGCCTCTCGTTTGGGCTGTCTGCTCTTGTTGTCTCGTCTCCTTACCCCGCCCCCTTGTTCTTCTCGTTTGTCGTTATTGCTTAATCAGTGTCACCTGTTGTCCTTATCAGTTTCTCCCCTATTTAATCCCCTTGTGTTTGCTGTCCTGTGCTGGATCGTTTTGTATCCTACCTGTGAAGTATCTCGTCAAATGTTTTGTCCAGTGAAGTTTAATCTTGTATTAGCTGTTTGTTTATTGTCTAGTTCTCAGTCTAGTTATAGTTAACCTTAGTAAGTCTAGTTTCCCTCACCTGTGTTATTTGCCCCCTCATGGGTTTTGTTTTCCCCTGTTTTCTGTTTCTAAAAGAAACTGTGATTCACGAGTTCACACTTACAAATAAGTCAGATGGAATAAATGGTATGCATATTTGGCGTGCTGTCCGAGGAGAGGGCTCCGGGCTCGGTATTCGGCCCGAACCCAGAGTACTCCCCCCGTATTGCTGGTTTAGGAAGTAACCAGGCGAGTGTGAGGAGATGGGGTGGTGGAGGGATGCTGAAAAACTGTCGAGGAACATTGGTGAGTCAAATGAGTATGTATATAGGTCTCCACTCATGCTGATTGGATAGAAATGTTGATTACTGATTGTTGACAGCTGGTTGGAATGATGTGATAATTGGATCAATTATTTGAACGTGCTCCTCCCGAACTTTGCTTATAAAACATCATTTATTTATTACTGTCTGCACTTGGGTTCGTTTCTGAAAGTCGTGACAATGGCGTACCACAAGGCTCAGTACTAGGACTGTTGATGTTCACTCTGTACATGCTACCCTTAGGAGATATCATTAGGAAGCTTGGCATTAGTTTTCACTATTATAATAATAATATAATTAATAATAATTCGTTACATTTATATAGCGCTTTTTCTGAGACCTTAAAGCGCTTTACATAGAAGGGGGGAATCTCCTCAACCACCAGCAATGTGCAGCATCCACTTGGATGATGCGACGGCAGCCATATTGCGCCAGAACGCCCTCCACACACCAGCTTACTGGTGGAGAGGAGACAGTGATGAAGCCAATTAGTATATGGGGATGATTAGGAGGCCATGATGGACAGAGGCCACTGGGCATATTTTGGCCAGGATGCCGGGGTTACACCCCTACTCTTTTTCGAAGGACATCCTGGGATTTTTAATGACCACAGAGAGTCAGGACCTCGGTTCAACATCTTATCCGAAGGACTGTTATGCTGATGATACTCAGCTCTACATTTCTTTGCACCCCGACGAAATGCACCAATTCACAAAATTAACGTAATGCATAGCTGATATAAAAATTTGGATGACTAGTAATTTCCTACTACTTAACTCTGAAAAAACAGAGTTTCTAATGATTGGACCAAAAACCTCCACACGTACTAACCTAGATTACAGTCTAACAATTGATGGCTGCTCTGTCAAGTCTTTGTCGTCAGTTAGGAACCTGGGTGTGCTCTTTGATATCAATCTTTCATTTGAAAGTCACGTTTCTAGCATCTGTAAAACCGCATTCTTCCATCTTAAAAATATATCTAAATTATGACATATGCTTTCAATGAAAAATGCGGAACAGTTAGTTCATAGGTTCATGACCTCAAGGCTAGATTATTGTAATGCTCTACTGGGTGGTTGCCCTGCACGCTTAATAAACAAACTACAGCTAGTTCAAAATGCAGCAGCTCGAGTTCTTACCAGAACCAAGAAGTATGACCATATTAATACATGAAGAATGGCATCTACACTAATGTTAGTGTAATGACCTCAAATTGTTATTTCATTTATTTCATTTCCTTGTTTATTGTAGATAATTTGCACTAATATAAATGTAAAGGGTATACATATAGAAAGCCTCAGAAAATATGTAACAAATACTCATCTGTTCAGTGAGTGGCCATAATGTTGCCTGTGTGGGAAGCTACGCTGGATGAAATAGAGAGTAAATTACTCGAGTTATCTGCTCGAGGTGGGCCAAGCCAGACTGCACCCACCCCTGGACCAGGATCACCCTGAGGAGCGCGTCAAAGGAGGAGGCAGAAGACAGGAATAAAAAGAATGACAAGCTTTATTTAATATATAAAAGTAATTTGAAAATCCTAATCTAAAATCCTCTTCCTTCCTCTTCCCAGGAATCCAAGGCGACACCGTGGTAAGTGATGGACCGGTGGGTAGGTCAGGGGTGGGTCAGGCTCACTTCCTTCTGGCGCTGGTGCCAAACTCACAGTGGTAAGTACTGAACCGGTGGGTATCACAGGTGAGTAGATGGTCAGGCTCACTTCCTTCTGGCGCTGGTGCCAACTCCCAGTGGTAAGTGACAAACAGGTGGTTATTACAGGTGAGTAGGTGGATCAGGGCTCACTTCCTCCTGACACTAGTACCAGACTCACAGTGGTAAGTGACGAACACCACACAAGGGGCCTCCGGGCCACAGCAACCTCAGGGTCGTCGGCGGAGCAGAACTCTCTTTGAACAGGCCGGATCAGGACCTCCAGCAGAGATGTACAGTTCTCACGTGGGTTATAAAGGGCGGGCACTTCACACCATACAGGTGGGTTTCAGGGCTGCAGCAGACTCAAGTCGCAAGCTGAGCGGGGCTTTCGCTGGCACAGACAGAATCAACACTTCAAATAGAGGTGAACAGCTCTCACATGGGTTGCAGGGGACAGATACTTCGTACCTTACAGGTGGGTTTCAGGGCTGCAGCAGACTCAAGTCGCAAGCTGAGTGGGGCTTCCGCTGGAACAGACAGAATCAACACTTCAAAATAGAGGTGAACAGCTCTCACATGGGTGGCAGGGGACAGGGTCACAAGCTGAGCGGGACTTCCACTGGGGCAGACAGCACAAAAACTTCAAGCAGAGGTAAACCGTTCTCACGTGTGTTGCAGGAACAGAGTCACAAGCTGAGCGGGCTTTCACTGGAACAGAGGGAATCAACACTTCAAATAGAGGTGAACAGCTCTCACATGGGTTGCAGGGGACAGATACTTCGTACCATACAGGTGGGTTTCAGGACTGCAACAGACTCAAGTCGCAAACTGAGCGGGGCTTCCACTGGAACAGATGGAATCAACACTTCAAATAGAGGTAAACGGCTCTCACATGGGTGGCAGGAGACAGAGTCACAAGCTGAGCAGGGCTTTCACTGGGACAGACAGCATAAAAACTTCAAGCAGAGGTAAACCGTTCTCACGTGTGTTGCAGGGACAGAGTCACAAGCTGAGCGGGGCTTTCACTGGAACAGACAGAATCAACACTTCCAGTAGAGGTGAACAGCTCTCACATGGGTGGCAGGAGACAGAGTCACAAGCTGAGCGGGCTTTCACTGGAACAGACAGCATAAAAAACTTTAAGCACAGGTAAACAGTTCTCACGTGTAGTGTGCACACGGGGGCTTTTCCTTCTGACATCCAACAGGTGACTACAATCGATCTTACTAGGCTCTTATGATGAACGGTAGACCAGCATGACACATGGGGAGTGCACGGCGATAAAAGATAAATCTTCCACACACACACGACAGTCCAACTCCAAACATGCAACGTGATGGGAAATGTCAATTCCAGCACTACAAATCCACTCTTCAAGTGCAAAATAAGGCCAACACTCAACCAGAGGTCACGATCTGAAGAGCCGATGATCGTCAGAGTTGGGACAGATGTTCTGAATAATTTCCCCACCACTACAAGCGGGCTTCACTTCGCTGTTTCCAATGGCCAAGGAGGAGGCAAGAGATCGACAAGGAATCAGTATATTTCACTCAGTGCGAGGTGTACAATGTGATCCAAGCACTCCAAACCAGTATCCAATTTAGTGTAGAAAACATGCGTTTATGAGATTCAATTTGTCAATCACTCATCTCACTCTTTTCCAGTCCAGGCGACAAATTCCACTCTTCAAAAACTGCCCTCGGATCACAAACATTTCCCAACGGGAGAGAACCACACCAGATCGACGCGGGAAGACAAAGAAACAACAACACAACACGGAGAGAGAACACCCAGCCTTCTCTTCCCCTTGTGTTTTATCCTCTCCAAACACTGGCGCCACCTCAATCAGACACTCAGAGTGAAGTCCCCACACCTGTTGCCAATCTGCTGTTTAGTTGTCATGACGACAGACACACACACAAGCCCGGGGACAGTGTTACGCTAAAAGTGCCCCGGCGGGAACACTTCTCTGGTGGGAATAGTTCCGGGGATTATTTGTCACCCCGTGACACTTCACAACTGAGAGATTTGTGAGAAATGTTCATGCTAAATGTGGGGGAGGATGAGACACACACGTCTCGCGCGCTGAGAAGATGCATTCTGCAGTATTTGGAGGGAGATGATGTTGTTTTACTTGAAGATGAAGGACAGTTTGAGAAATGTTGACGAAGAGGAAAACGAGAACTCATCTAGTGTAGAGGTTGAAGCAAGCAACGAGGGGCAGCGAAAAGTTGACCTGGAGCACCACTCTGTGGGCGTTAGTGGAATTGCATCAGAAAAGCCTGTAATAATCACTGCAACAGAATCACGATGTGCCAGAACAGACAGAAAAATGCCAAATTCATCAGCTTCAGGAGAAAGTGTCACACTAGTGCATTCAGTGTATAAAAAATAACTGTGAACCTGGCCAGAGAGACAAATGAAACTTTACCAGCCTGGACAGACAGATCCACAAGGCATGCAAAAGAGGTTATGAGGGAGAAATTGTTGAGGCAGTCATTCAAGCCATCATTCCAGGTGTCAGTTTGAGAAGTTACCTAGAGAGTAGAACAGACTTAACATTACCTGCCCTTAAACAAATTCTCAGAGCACATTTTATTGAAAATGATGCAACTGAATTGTATCACTCACTCACACGTGCAGTTCAAGAACCCAAAGATCCAGTTCCTAGTTCGAGCCATGGATCTCAGACAGAGGGTTTTGTCAGCATCTGAAAATGTAAAGACAGGATTAAGATATAATTATGAACTAATCCAGAATCAGTTTTTGCAGACAGTTCTGACTGGCCTTCATGATGACACCATACGCACAGATCTAAAACCCTACCTGGAAAACCCGCTGGTGGAAGATGAAGTGCTTTTGGAGAATGTCATATAGTCTGGAGCTTGAAAGAAAAGCAAAGTTCTCAACCACACGACCAAAAATAGCCAAGGTGGCCACAGTTAGGGAGGAGGAACAGGCACATGCTGAACAAGATAAAGGTGTCAGTATGAAAAAAGAGAAAGCTCCAAAGCCTAACACCCTGATGGAAAAGCTGGATGTGCGAGACAAAGTGATCTGTGAGGCAATCCAGAGCCTTACGTCTCAAGTAGCGAGCCTTGCTCAAACATCACGACCTCAGACAATCAGAAACGGTAACCAGAGATTCACTCGTAATCAATTTCCACCTGTTCGAGCAAACACCAGACGCTGTACCCAATGTGAGCAGTCCAACCCAGAGGGAAGATGTGAACACTGCTACAAGTGTGGCAGCAGTGAGCACTGGGCAGCAGGTTGTCGGAAACGAACTGTGACCAATGTGACGTCAATCAAGATTGAGATTACATCAGACATCATCAAAAGCTTACCAAGAGCTTGCTTATCTGAAGGACCATGGTCGAACAAACAGGAGAAAACGGCCAGTTTGGTGGGACGCAGATGCTTGGTGCAATGTTCTCTAGGAGGTGTTAATACATCAGTGCTTTGGGACACGGGGTCACAGGTTTCAATTGTGGGCTCAGAGTGGAAGAAGAGACATCTTCCTGACGCAGAAGTGAGACCAGTGAGAGAGCTGCTTGAGGAGGGAGAACTCAACCTGACAGCGGCGAATGGGACGAGCATACCATATGAAGGCTGGATGGAAGTGGAGTTTTGTCTGTCTGGAAACACTGAGACTGAAGGAAGGGCCACACACCTGCTGGCACCAATTCTCATTGCATCTAGTGAATTGGAGAAACAATAATCGGCTTTAATGTGATTGAGGAATTGGTCCACGCTAATGCAGCCCAGCAGATTTCCAGAGTTCATCTCTGGAAGTTAGCCCTAGGAAAGCAAAAGCCGTTCTGTCACTCCTGACGAAACGCAAAAACAGCAGCGGCTGTCATATTGCAAGACTTGGAGGAAAATCCATCATTCTTCCAAGGTGCACGAGAGTGAACGTCAGTTGTGGCAAACTGAATAAGGCGGTTACCCTTGGAACGCACGTGATGCTGGAACCTGATTCAGAAGTACCCTGGCCTGCAGGTATAAAGGTAAACAAACAGCTTATTCAGATGCCTTGGAACGATAATGACAACATTACAGTGATGGTGGAAAATACCACGGAAGAAGAGGTGACACTTACAGCACGGACTGTCCTGGGGTGGCTGCATACAGTGGATGCCATCCTTCAGCTGGAAGTGAAACCACCACCTCAGTCTGAATCCCAATCTCAGCTATCACAATGTTCAGGAGAGTGAAGGATGGGACCCTCCAGTGGACCTCAGTCACTTACCTGGGGAACAACAGGAACGTGTGAGACAGCTGTTGAGAGAGAATAGTGTAGTGTTTGCTAAGGATGACTGGGATACTGGATGTATTCAGGACCTTAGAATGGACATTTGTTTGAAAGACAAAATCCCTGTACAAAAGACGTACAATGCAATCCCACGACCCCTGTATCAAGAGGTGAAGACCCACATACAGAATTTACTGAGTCAGGGGTGGATCCAAAAGTCGACATCCTCCTATTCCTCGCCGGTTGTGTGTGTGAGAAAGAAGGATGGAAGCTTGCGTCTGTGTGTGGACTACCGGCTGCTCAATGAAAAGACACACCCTGACCGGCATCCCATCCCACGAATCCAAGAGATCCTAGAAAATCTACTGTGCTGGACCAGGGTAAAGCCTATCATCAGGGCTTCATGAGTAAAGACAGTAGGGCATACACAGCATTCATAACACCCTGGGGGCTCTACAAGTGGGTACGCATACCTCTTGGCCTCACGAATGCACCCACCGCCTTTCAGAGATACATGGAAGAGTGTCTAGGAGAGTTAAGGGATGATATCTGTGTTCCCTATCTTGACGACGTGTTAGTCTTCAGCAAGGACTTCGACCAGCACCTAGAGGACTTGAAGAAAGTACTACAGCGACAGGATCAGTGTGGTATCAAGCTAAGGCCAAGGAAATGTGACTTTTTTAAGCGGGAAGTCTGCTATGTGGGCCGCATCATCTCTGAACATGGGTACAGCATGAACCCCAAAGAAAAAGAGGCTGTGCAAGCACTAAAGTGGGAAACACCTAGCACTGTTCGTGAGGTGAGGAAGCTCATGGGTTTCCTTGGTTACTACAGATCATACATTGCTGACTTTGCCAGAATTGCCAAGCCTTTATATGAACTGTTGACAAAGCCCAGCATGTGCAAGACGAAAGGCTCCAGAAAAAGAGGGAACTCTTCCTCGCAAACACCTCCATCACTGCCAGTAGAGTGGACAGGGAGACATCAGGAAGCGCTGGAGAAGCTGATCGCGGAGTTGTCAAGGCCACACATTATGGCATATCCAGACTTTGAAAAACCATTTGTCCTTCATGTTGATGCGTCAGAAGAAGGGCTAGGAGCCGTATTGTACCAACGACAGGGAAGTAAACTCCGGGTAGTTGGTTATGGGTCTCGGACTCTGACCCCTGCCGAAAGGAACTTCAAGCTGCATTCTGGGAAGTTGGAGTTCCTGGGACTCAAATGGGCAATCACAGAGCGTTTCCGTCACTACCTGTTTCATGTGCCACACTTCATTGTCTACAGTGATAATAACCCATTTACATATGTCATGAAAACGGCAAAGCTTAATGCAGCGGGGCAACGGTGGGTTTCTGAGCTGGCAGACTACCGTTTCACTTTGAAGTATAGACCAGGAACGGCAAATGGAGATGCAGACTTCTTATCACGGAGACCAGTGCCCATTGAAGTCACAGTCAGAGAGTGTACTCAGGAATGTGAGCCAGAAGTTCTGGGATCAATCAGGGAAGCTCTGAAAGCACAACGACGTGGAGAAGTGGACTGGATATCTGCAATCACTTGCAACATAGATGTATTACCGGAGGAGCTGAAAGCTGGATCAGAGACCAGTCAACGGCTTACACCTCAGGATATCAGGAGCGCCCAGTTGAGTGATCCAGTCTTCAGCCGAGTATTTGATTTGAAACAGAAACAAATCTATCTCAAACACAAAGACAAATTGAAGGAACCGGAAGAGGTGAGACGACTCCTACGAGAATGGCATCACCTGCAGATTAATGAGGAAGGTATCCTGCAAAGAAAAATAATGACCAGAACTCAGTTAGTTGTCCCAGAAAACTTGAAAAGTATTATATACAAGTACTTGCATTAGGACATGGCCCACCTAGGTGCCGATCGTATGGTGGCAGCAGCGCGTGCACGTTTCTTCTGGCCGAGAATGAGAGAAGAGATAGAGCATTATGTCACCAGAGTGTGTTGATGCCTAAGACAAAAGAAACCAAATCGGATCACCAGAACCCCAATCAAGAGCATTGAGACAACAGGTCCGTTTGAGATGATCTCAATTGATTACCTGCACCTGGAGAAAAGTAGAGGGGGAGCAGAGTATATCCTTGTGGTTATAGACCATTTTTCAAAGTTTGCTCAGGCTTACGCCACCAGAAACAAGTCTGGAAAGACAGCAGCCCGCAAGATCTTTGAAGATTTCATCATGCGCTATGGTTTTCCTGCAAAGATCCACCATGACCAGGGGAGGGAGTTCGAGGGAGTTACTGTGGGATTAGGCATTCATGTACAACTCCCTACCATCCCCAAGCTAACCCGGCAGAGAGGTTCAATAGGACACTGTTGGGGATGTTGAGGACCTTAGAGGAGACAAAGAAGTCTAATTGGGCAGAACACCTTAACAAAGTTGTCCACGCCTATAATTCTATAGTGCACGAGTCAACAGGATTTTTCCCATTCTTTCTCCTTTTTGGCCGAGAGCCAGTTCTTCCAATTGACCTGGTGCTCCCCACAAAGCATGTAAAGGACACTCGGTCTCACACCGACTACGCTGAAAAGTGAAAAAGGTCTATGCAAGAAGCATATGAGATTGCAAAAAAGAACATGAAGAAGGCTGCTGCAAGGGGGCAGAGAAATTACAATCGGAAGGCATGGAGTTCTGTCTTGGAGCCAGGTGATCATGTGTTGGTGAGGAACCTGTCAGAAAGAGTCGGCCCAGGAAAACTGCGAGCGTTCTGGGAAAAACAAACGTATGTGGTGAAAGCAAGGAGAGGAGATGGTGTATGTAGTTGGACCGTTGGATGAGACTAGAAAGGAAAAAGTGCTGCACCGAAACCTTCTATTACCTTGCCCTTACCTGGTTGATGTGCCCAGGACAGCCGATGTTCGTCTGGAAAGAAAAGGATGTCAGAGGAACAGGTCAAATCAGGAAGCACAACCTCAATGAAATACTCACCATGAAAGCACCGACAGTTCCAGCGACGAGGAGGTTGACTTGTGGGTTCCAATGCAGAGAGCAGGAACAGATCTGGATCCATGTGCAGCAGAATTTCACCCTGGAAGAGAGGAGAGAAACAGGACACCTGTAAAGGAACCTGACATTGAAGAAATCGTTGACAAATCTGTAAACCTACCTGACTCCGAGAAGTCCGATGAAGAAGAGCTGGGAGATCTTCAAGGGGAGCGGGAGCCGGAGGAAGGATCCGTAGGAGAAGCCGAGCATGAAGATAGTGACTTGGCATCAGAACCTATCAGGAGAACTTCTGCCAGAACCAGGCGACCAAGGAATCTATACACGTATGACACCCTGGGTGAGCCCACGCTTCGACCAGTGAACTGGAGTGTTTGTGGTGGAAATACTGACGTGATGACCAGCTGTGTACAACCCCAGCTGAGCATTGATCACCGTTTCCTTCATACTAAGTAATACTAGTGAAATTTGAAATAGGAACGTTCAAAGTAATATTTTTGTTAAGTGAGTTATAAGCAGTTAAGGGTATTGTAAGTCTACAGTCGTAATAGTGCTATACAGCAGAATAGTTTGGTCAGCTTAAGGTATATTTGAAAGGCTGGAGGAACACTAAGAGATTAATGCATTATTGAAGTGACATTTAAAATGTGTCAAATACATAGTGGAAGTGTATGTGGTTGTGTCCACTTGTCATTACAGGATGTTCTGGGGGGCCCACCAGCGAGCCTAAAGACAAGACATATCTCAACATGCATCAAATCTAAAAGTTTAGATGATTGTAATTATGTCACAGTTGTATGGAAGTAAAATATATTGTTAACCTGTGAGAAGGCATGTACATTACACTGTTATTGGAACTTACATTTTCAATATTTACCCAGAGATAGTAAACTGAAAATGTTATGTAAAATTTTATTTTTTTTAGTGGGGGAGGGTGTAATGACCTCAAATAGTTATTTAATTTATTTCATTTCCTTGTTTATTGTAGATCATTTGCACTAATATAAATGTAAATGGTATACATATAGAAAGCCTCAGAAAATATGTATACTGTTGGGGGCGCTGTTAGAAGAAAAGACTAGTGAGTAAAAACGGAAGAGAATAAGCGCAGTTAACGCATGTTCTGTTGTTGTTCATGTTAAAACTTTCACTTTTGTTAAAACAAAAGAGAAAACAACCGGGGCGAATAAATCTACAGAAAAGAAAAAGTTGTCGTTGTTATTGTCCAAGGTTTACTGAAGTCTGCTGGATCCGGGCCTTATCCAGATCAGACGGTGAACCTTCACCTGGACACGACCACAACGCATCCCTGAAGTGCCAGCCTCATCAGCCCTGTGAAGGCCTCATGGACACCTCAACAAACTCTCCATACCGGCGTGATGACTCTGACCTCCAACCAGAGTGAAATGGATAAATATTGTGAATGTTCTGATCCAATCTGACTTCTGACCTGTAATGTTGCCTGAATCATGATCATACATATAATTCACCTTATTATATAAATATCATATAATTTACCTTATTAATATAATTTAATTTAATTAAAAAATTCATCTAGGCCTATATAATATTGTCTCAAAATTTTTATGTTTCATTCAAGTAATGATTAATAAAAAATAAAAAATAGATGGTAAAACAGAAATAAGAAAGCTGTAAAGTAATCTCTGGTTTAAACATGCTCGCTCCCATACTTTCACGCGAGCTCAGTCCTCTCCGCATTGGATTGTGGGAATAGTGCTTCAGCAAGTGTACATCGAATGTTCATAAAGGATTGTGGGTAAAAGTAGTGAACGAATGTTGGGAATTATGTCGTTCACTAAGAATTCGGACACCCCTACAAAATGTCCGACACCCGATATAGTGCACTATATAGTTGATAGGGAGCGGTTTCAGACACAGCTCTTGGCTTTTGGCTTGCTTAGTTGGGGACATTTAGTATTTAACACTATTATTGATCTGCCTTACTTCAGGTGGACGATGACGCAATTTTCTTCTAGAACTTGTTCACAGTCATAACATGAACTCATTTTCATGTTATCACTGTGAAGCTGCTTTGATACAATCTGTATTGTTAAAAGCGCTATATAAATAAAGGTGATTGACTTGACTTGCCTTAAGCTGGACTACGAAGAAATATAGCGTTATTTTCTTCTAGATCTGCTGTACAGCAGAAACAAACTCTGTTGCTTTATTTTCCTGTTATCACTGTAAAGCTGCTTTGAAACAATCTGTATTGTAATAAGCGCTATATAAATAAAGTTGACTTGACTTGACTTGACATAACCTCCCCTGTGGGCAGGGAGTGGTTTCCGTAACGTCACTCACCATTGGACTAGGTATGCTACCCCAGATTTAACAACACTGGTAATGGCTGAAAACAATGGGAATTGAGATCCAAAGCACTCTTCCCAGTGAAAGGAACAGCTACGACCATCCCCAGAGTAAGTCATGTCCCTTCCATCCCATTTGCTATGGAGGACTACCCCTCTGGCTTACTTGAGGTGCTGGATAGGTTACGACATTGTGAGAGCAGTTGCCAAAAGGGCACGTCGTAGCTTGCCAGCATCTGCATCTCCAACACAGTTCAGTGGCTGTGGCTCTTTCCATAGGGTCCCTAATACGGCAGTATCGACGTTACGTTGAACGTAACTGACTGAATGGGAACATCTAGGTTACTAATGTAACCCCTGTTTCCTGAAGAAGGGAACGGAGACGTTACGTCCCCCCTGCCACAGCTCTGAACCACTGATGAATGGCCAGGATTCTGTATTGGCTCCTCAGCAAAACATGAATGAAGTGAGTAACGTCTGTCATATTTATGACCCGTATGTCCGGTTAGGTGTAACTCAAACTCTTAGGTTAGTAACTGCAAATCTCCCTGGCCAATGTTCATTGGCTCATTCTGTTACCACTTGGATGTGATTGGGCTCCCAGGCGAGACCTCAATCAGTTTCGACGTAACATAGTAACCTAGACGTTTGTGGGGATTCGCTGTTCTAGATTGAGTTCCATAATTTCCCTCAATTTTTCCTACATTAACCGTTACTTTAATAATCTAATGTTGTTTGGATAAAAAAAAAAATTAATCAACCGTTTCTAAAAGAAAAAATATAAGAATATACAGTATAATCAGTTTTCAGAGATGCTTATCAGTCCCCTGTAACTGCTAACTCATCAGGCATGTCCATTTGTTCAGCAATGTCTTTAAATTTGAACAACTATTACTTTAACAAAACAGCCTAGAACCGTTTTAATGTGTTCTCAATTTAATAATTTCTTCATTGTTCATGATTGATTTAACTTGTTTACTTTTTTCTTCCAGGGATTAAATGTGTTATTAAATGTAGCTTTCAAAAGAAAAAAATCTAGCGCAATTTTCACAAATGTGTTAGATTTTAAAAAGTTTAACATTACACAGTAACTGCCTTTCATAAAGCTCTTACTATCAAACTTTTTATTTGCATCTCTTTTAGTTCAGTTTTATACAATATTAATGTTTAAACAATGAATCGTTTAGTACATCTATTGATTTCTATAGATACAGATTCTATATAGTTTCTACTTGTTTGCCATTTACGAGATAGATAACCAAATGTAATGAATATAAGTGATCTATCTCTGAATTGCATTTAATGCATTGTTGCTTTTAAATTAATTAATTGTTACAGTTTTTCTCAATTGATTTGACACATTTCTCCAAACTCACACAGTTTGTCTCACACAGTTTTTATCAAAACAGTTTTAACACCATAATCTGAACACTTTTAATTGTCCTAAAGAGGTTGTAAATTTCCCTTTATTTCATGCACATTACAAATCACATGCATCATTTTCTCAAAGTACTGTTCACAAAATTGTCAAATGCTTTTACAGTAGTTCATACAGCCAGCCAAAACTTTAATATATCAGGTAAAAACAATTGCAGCTCTTTTAATTGGTTTTACAAAAATCACAATCATTTGTGCAACAACAAACAACAAACAAAACTGTTATTTGTTAAATTCTCAGTTGCATTCAGTTGCACTATCTTCTGATTTAGTAATGCACACACACAGGAAATGCTAAATTCCTAATTGTTCACACAGCTATTTCAATTACAAAAACTATAAAAGGGGGAAAGAAAAACAAAACTAAAAAGAAGAAGAATGGGAAAAGGAAGAGGTGTAAGAGTGAGAGGTTTTGGAGATGATAGAGGAAGGGTAATATTGAGAGGGAGAGGAACAGTAGAAGAGGTAGAAAGAAAAGAGGGGAAAGGAATAGATGGTATAGGAAGAGGCGATGGAGCAAGAAGAGTTGAGGATGTAGGAAGAGGGAGAAGAGATGGTAGAGTGGAAGGCAATGGTATTAGTGGAAAGAGCAAGAGAAGAAAATATAAGAAGACATGGAGAGAGGAGAAGAAAGTTCAGCCCAATATGAACATTGTGCCACAATGTCCCTGGAGGACAAGTGCTGCAGTCCACTGGTGTTGTAGCACACAACCCTGTCTTTGGGCCGCACAATACAGGCTTTTTAAACTCCCTCAATGCAATTAACTTTCCGTAGAGTGATCAGGAGTAAATTGAGCGAAATTGTGTAGTTGTTTGGGACCATTTTCAATTTCACAATTCATCACTGGAATTGTGAAATCACTGGTTTGAGCATCATCCACATTTCAGGATGGTGTTCCTTCCAGCATATTCTCCTTCCAGTAAATGATCGCAACCTTTACAACCAAGTACTTCTTTCTTCAAGCGATGGTAGAGGCCAGTGGAGAAGTTGGCACAAGGATAGATTTTTTTTTTTTTTTGCATGACTCGTGAAAATATATGCTGTGATGTGGATTAAATTCTTTGACCAGATGTAAATGAGAGGCACCTATACATTTTATTTTTTGGACGAAAACTCATTGTTATACAACGAAACTCATTAATAAAAACCTTTGAAGAACACGATAAAAAAACACGAAAAACATGTATTTTCATTCATGTATTTGTCTATCTAGCTGTCTATTTTATTCTAATAATGCATTTATCAAAAATAAATAGTAACATCAAAACTACAAGTGTGCAGATATCTGTATCTGCACACTTGTAGTTTTGATGTTACTATTTATTTTTGATAAATGCATTATAAAATTCAGTGCTTCATACAGTGGTTGTGAATACTGAAATGGCTTGCCACCATAAGAGTGTGTTTAGTTTGTGTTAATTGTTTTGAGAGCGACTACATTCATTTGGATAAATGTGTCAAATAGATTGAGAAAAACTGTAAAAGTAATAAATTGAAAGAAGATCATATTGTTGTGTTTCGGTGATTAAACCAAATGTTCTCGTTACATATTACAACAATAGTGTGTTTTGAAACAATTATGTGGACTGAAAATTTGTACTAAGAGTTTTGAAAATGCACACCGTACTTGTGAAAATACTCCCAAAGCGAGAGAAGAAGAAAAAAAACCTTGACTAAATCATGAAAGGTTTCTTGAACGTTTGACTTTTGGACAACGTTGTTCTTATAGGAATGACTATAAGACTCGTTTTTGACAATATTTTATTTTGTTACATGAACTGTACATCATTGATTATAAAGCATAATATTACAGAAGCAGTCCTGGTTGCCATATCATGTCGGTGTGAAAGAAAGAAAGAAAGAAAGAAAGAAAGAAAGAAAGAAAGAAAGAAAGAAAGAAAGAAAGAAAGAAAGAAAGAAAGAAAGAAAGAAAGAAAGAAAGAAAGAAAGAAAGAAAGAAAGAATTATATAGGTACCAATCATCTTAGTTTTCTTGAAGAACATGTGATTGAAGCATGTGAAATCTTTACTGACCCAGTAATCAGATGTAGCTGCATTTTTATATCAAACAGACTCTACACTGAGTACTGAGTGAGCAAATGACATCAGTGCAATCCTCCACAAAGCCATAGATACACTCAGAACAGTAGTGAACACAATCAAATTCAATTAAAATATTAAATAAATTACTCATAGAAGCATCTTCCATGTCCACGAAATGAAAACATATGTCATTATTGTTTTATAAAATAATGAGCAGGTCCACTCATAATAATCCAACTTGACAGCAATTAAAGTGTCACACTATTCTGTTCTTTGCTTTCTCTTTGAAAGAGCTGTTCAGAAAAAATGAAACTGATGGTGTCTGTAAGGGGGAATACCATGTCCTTATTATGCATGTATATTAGGTTATTTCCAAAAGCATCCACGCTTACTGGATACAAACTGAACATAAAATGTGTAATTCACAATATTATGTGACAGAGGAAACATTGCTTATGTTGCTTTTTTAGCATTCTTCTGGAAGACTCCTTTCTTTGTTTATAAACAAATAATTTCTCTTTTTAAATATAGTTGTGTATGAAGTTAACACAGAAATAGTTACAGCTGCAGGTTTCAGAGTTACAAAATGCACAAATTTTACAAAAAAAAACAAAAAATGTATAACTAGCCCCTACATTTTAAGTCTATCTAGAATTTACTTACTTCATCTCAGTAAGCCATTCATTATGGCTTCTTGTGTTGCTACATCTTGGTTTTGCAGCGCTGCACATCTCTGAGCTCGTCAAACGACATGTTCAAACACTAACAAAGACATTTGTTGGCTCAGAAACCTACCTGTGTACAACCACACCAATTTCCACTGAAATCCTCACTTGACGTCTCAAGCAAACTGTCTATTGCTCCACATCCTTCCTCCTACTGTCTAACCCGAATTCTAAGAATACGGAAAAAAGTGACTTCCTTGGTTGCAGAAAGCGCTTCAGCGTGTTGTGTCTGCACATGGTAGACCTTGGTGCTCGTCTGTACGTCTTTTTGAGAGTGTGTCGGGTGTGCGGGTGGCCAGAGTTTATCAGCCCTCTATAAATTTCCCCTGGGTCTCTCCCTTCACCTGGCTGGGAATTGTGTGTGTTAGTCACCTTACAAGGGACAGTCCCTTTAGACAATTTCAATAAGCATCTTAGCTCACAGGCAATACCTTGGACAGGGACACTTGCACAATCGAAAGTTGAATTTAGCTGAGGTGTTTTTTGGCAGGAGACTTTGGTTTGTTTCTAATTTATTACATTTGGAGTTTGGTGCATACATTTTTTGTGAATAAAAAAAAAAAAAAAAAGAAGGATATATCTCTTTTTAATTACAACAATTATTTTTATAGGATACAATTTTATTGAAAAAGAAGACCTGTAAAAAAAATAAGCTTTTTTTGATTCTCATTTGGTATGAAATTAATTAATATTTCATTGTCTCATCAACTTTTCTTGACTCTTTTTATTTGCTTGTAACTGATAAGTGAGACAACAGAACAGTTTAGGGCCAAAGATACATAAGTTAAGTTAAGTTAAGTTAAGTTTTTTTTTTTAAGTTCTTTAAAAAAAACTGTTTTGTTGTCTAATGTGTGTGATGGAACAAAATTATGACAAAAAGCAGTTTCAATAATGAAGGGCAAGGAAAGCATATGAAACAGTTATATCTATATCTAGTCAAGTCAAGTCACATATAACAGGAAAATAATGCAAAAAAGTTTGTTTCCAAAAGAAAATAGCATCACAGTCCAGCTTAAATAAGTTCAATGATGTTTCATTTTTGTTGTAAAAAAGTTATTAATTTAATTATTTTATATATCCGCTCTGGAGTAAACCGTGATGTTATCATCCAGCCTAGTTCAGTTCTTCTATAATAGTGTCAATGACGGAATATTTAATAATATTGTTGAATATTAAAATTACAATCTAGTGGAGAATGTATGCCTTGAGAGCATTACATCATTCTGTATCTCATTCTGTTCATGTACTTATTTGACCTTCTGTGGGTTCTGCACTGATGTCATCATTTTGCTGTCCCCAAGAAGTTTTCTATTTGCATAAACATTTTGGTGAATCATAAGTACCTTGCCATCTAAAAGAGGGAGTATGGCAAACAGGAAGTCAAAGCAAAGTTTGCGCGTATTGCGTACAGGAAGTCAACGCAATGTTCATCATCCTCCTAACTGGTAGATGGGGCTTTTTTGTCTTTGATGTTGCCTGGTCAGGTCTAAAGTCAGGATTATTTGGATAATGCTTTTCACAACACACATACTGTAGTTTTAAATCATTACTGGTATCTTGCCGTACAAGAATTTGATTGAATGATAGATTTTTGATTAGTTCAGTCCCCCATTAAGAAAGCTAGAGGTGACTGTGGCAAGGAACAACAAGAACAAAACAAAACAAAAAGTGGAAAAAGATACGGGGGATAAAAACTTTGGATGAACCAGGCCACACTGAGTTTTACTCTGGCTATACATAATGTCAAAATTAGTTAGCTTCAGTATATTGATGTACGTACAGTTTGTACAGTAGCTGTACAGAATGGACCATAAGAATTAAATGTCTGGATTTGTGAGGTTACACATGAAAGTCTGAAAGGGCATGCAGACAAATAATCCTTGAGATATGACGGTCACTTTGCACAGGTTGCAATTGTAGTCGTGGGACAGAGACATATAGCGCTTTCACAGACCCAATGGCCACCAAAGCGCTTTACATGTTGCCTCAAATTCACCCATTCATTCATACACCGACGGCGGTGTCAGCCATGCAAGGTGCCATCCAGCTCGTAGGAGGTGGAACCGGGGATTAAACCACCAACCTTTCAGTTTGTAGACAACCTACATGAACCACTGAGCCACTGCCGCCCCAGACGTCATATAGTAGGGGGAGTCCTCATTTTTTGTTACCATGTGTGGCGAGGGGGGGGCGTGGTTCCGCGACATCTGTAACGGGAGAGAGAGAGAGAGGAGATGAGCGGTGCATAAGTAGGTCAAGTGCAAATGACCAAAGGACCAAAGGGAGATGAGCCTTTGAACAGGTCCGTTCCATCGACGGGCAGCTTCTCCAACCAGATCGACCGTTCTCATATCCTTATTTCGCTATTTTTAAAAAAAAGTTGTATCGAGTGACCCAAGACACTCAGTCAAAACAAGATACGACGCTGTTGAAACTAAAAAGATTGTAATCATTGTAATCCAATGGCCGGGCATTTGGGACAATCAGCAACACTTAATTGTCTAATGACCCGATTTTTCTGGCCGGGCATTCACAAGAACGTGTGCAGGTGGTGCGGGTCTTGTCGGGAATGTCAGTTGGTGAATCCACCGGCCACCCCAAAAGCACCATCGTGCCCACTTTCTCTTATGCAGGTCCCCTTCGAACGAATTGGCATGGACCTCATCGGGCATCGCTTTGCATTAGTTCTGGTGGATTATGCAACACGATGAGGTAGTGCCGCTACACAGTATTTCCGCAAAGAGTGTAGCAGGCGCGCTGTTTCAGTTAATCTCCCGGGTGGGAATCCCGAAAGAGATTCTCACCAATCAAGGCACAGGGTTTATGTCACGCACTATTTGCAAACTTTACGTATTGCTGGGCATTAAATTGATTCGCACCAGCGTCTATCTCCCACAAACGGACGGCCTGGTGGAACGATTTAACCCCACATTGAAAACCATGATTCGGAAGTTTGTGCAGGAAGACGCTAGAACTCCTCTTGTTCGCTGTGCGCGAGGTCCCTCAAGCCTCGACAGGGTTTTCCCCCTTCGAGCTTCTCTATGGCGTCAACAGTAAGAACGAAATTCAATATGTACTGGACCTAAGAACAAAACTCCAGACATTGGGGCGGCTCTCTATGGAGAATTTGTTACAGGCTCAGGACAAACAAAGCCGGCTATACAACAGGGGAACTAGACTTCGTGAATTTGCACCGGGAGATAAAGTGCTTGTATTGCTCCCAACTTCTAGCTCTAAATTACTTGCGAAGTGGCGAGGACGCTTTGAGGTCACACGGCGATTTGGGGATCTCAATTATGAGGTAACGCAAACAGACAGGAACGGGGCACATCAGATTTACCATCTCAATCTCCTTAAAAAGTGGAGCGAGGCGGAATCAGTGATGCTGGCGACGGTGGTGACCAGAGAGGAAGATCTCGGGCCAGAGTTGAACACAAAAAGGCAAACTCTCGTGCTGGCCCCAGGAGGAGATCACCTTTCACCCTCCCAGCTCACTGATGTGACCAATTTACAGGCAGAGTTTGCCGATGTGTTCTCGTCCCTGCCTGGGCGAACGGACCTTATTCAGCACCATGTTGAGACGGAGCCGGGCATGGTAGTGCGTAGGCGGCGGGATATTATAGAAGGTTTGTACCTAATTATTAAGACTTTACCAGCTCGCTGACTGACCTCACTAAAAAGGAAGCGCCAGATCCGGTCCAGTGGACGGAGCAGTGCCAGCAGGCTTTCACCCAGGTAAAGGATGCCCTGTGTGGTGGGCCGTTCTTACATTCTCCTGACTTTTCTCTCCCCTTTTTGTTGCGGACTGACGCATCGGACAGGGAGGGGGCTTGGAGCGGTCCTGTCCCAGGAGATAGAGGGTGAGGAACGGCCGTGCTGTACATCAGTCGGAAGCTCTCGAAGAGAGAGACGATGTACAGCACCATAATAAAAGAATGTCTTGCGATCAGGTGGGCTGTCCTCACCCTCCGCTATTATCTCCTGGGATGGGAATTCACTCTCTGTTCGGACCACACGCCCCTGCAGTGGCTCCACCGCATGAAGGATACCAACGTGCGAATCACTCGTCGGTATCTAGCACTACAGCCCTTTAAGTTCAAGGTGGTCCACAGGCCGGGGACGCAGATGGCTGTAGCTGACTTTCTCTCCAGGAATGGGGGGATGCAGGCCGGATCGCTTCCCGGCTTGAGTCGGGCGGTGGGGGTATGTGGCGAGGGGGGCGTGGTTCCACGAGGTCTGTAACGAGAGAGAGAAAGGAGACGAGCGGTGCGTAAAGTAGGTCAAGTGCAAATGACAAACACCTGTGTCCTTTTCTAACAATTCACCCTTTAATATTCTTTTTTAAACAGATGTGTTACTATAAACACACAAGGGGGTCTTCGGAATGAAAGCAAGTATCACAAAACTTCAGCAATGTCGCATTACTCACTGCTTTCTTGAACATATAAATATGCATATGAGCAGACGTAAGGGAGTGAATAAAACACAGCAACAAAATAAATATTCAGACGGCGCTGAACAAACACTCCACAAAAGACGCACCCAACAGTTCAATTGAATGACGCGCTTAGCGCGGTATATTATCAACCAAAATCAATTGAACCGTGCACCCTCACAGTTTTCCCTTTTTTTTTTGTCCCATTCCACTAAATTAAACTAAAAGAAAAAACTTCCAGGCTGGCTCATGAGCGTGCAATAGTCGTTTCAGCCAGGAAACAGGTAGTCTGCGAGAAATATCCTCTAGAGTTAGAATGTCCCGAGAAAAAAACTTAATCCACAACAAAAAAGGAAAATGTAGAGTGTCGATCCAGCGGTATACCACACCAAAAAATACAAAGAAATGAAGCTGATCTCACCAGATCCGTAGATCGCCGGGCTGTTATCCCACACTATTAGAAAGTTTGGGTCCGGGCTCGTCCTCTTGCCGGAGACGCGCACACGAGAAAACAGTCCAGGTGGTTCAACAATTTTCTGTCCTTCTTCCCCCCATTAAAGCCGTCTCTTAATGTATCATTTGAAAATGCCCTCAAACCATCAGGAACAAGCTCTAACTCTCTATAGCCGCAGCAAACAACACTGGCGCTCCTCCCTCAAAAACACCCCAAAACACCTTAAGTAAGCTAGGGCGCGCCCTCCTAGAAATTACGGGCGGCCAAGCCCTTAAAGAGACATCCTCCCATCCATACCAAAATACACAGTGGAAACCAAGTATATTACACAGGACTACATACGAGTATTCTTCCTCATACATAAACATTATATATAACCAATGTAACATGTCTTGAGCAACAACAACAAAAACAATACTGTTTCCCAAGGAACACTCAAATTAATGTGACACTTAATGTCACACTTTTGCAGTAATTAGCGTGGAGAGACCGGATATAAGCCGCTGTGGAGTGAGAGACGAGAGAGAGAAGGACTGGGGACTCGTACGCTGTCAAGTGGAATGAGAAGTGGAAAGAGTTAAGCTGATCCAGCGGAAAGAGTTTCTGAGTGCAAGTGATTTGAGCTGTGGCTTGTGGCTACGGTGAATGCGCTGTGGGCGCGCCTTTTGTTATGTTTATTGTTGTCTTGAGTTTGGACTAATGAAACGTACGAGTCCCAGTCACGCAGAGTCGCCGACCCTGTCTTCTTCCTTCCATACACTGAACCTCATCACACCATGGTTTCAGTTTCACCTGTTCCTTGTTTCATTGATCATCATCCCTGTATATATACACGAACTTGGTTTTCTCAGTTTCTTTGTTCGGAGTTGTAAATGGTAGTTGTGTTGTGTGCTTAAAGTATCTTGGTGTTCATTATAGTCTCCTTGTTCCTTTCATTCTGCGTTTATTGTGGATTGCAGTACACAGCCCATGACACATGGCTGACAATAATTCTGCTTGAGGACATGTTAATATTTTAAAGTAATTGCCAAATGACATCAGAGGAACATCTGGGAAAAAACTGAATAGAACTCACAAGACACTTGACAAACTTTTTAGATAGTTTTTTCTTTAGCTGTGTTGAATCGACTGTACTGTAAATGCATTTTACATTTAATGATTACAGTGATAATCATTACAGCTTAGGTTAAAACTAACAAAACGAACAAGTAACTATCTGCCCCTAAAATTTCCCAGCTTAAAAGTAGGGGGCAGGTTTGTGGTTTCAATGAATCTGCATTGAAAAGCAAAGGGGAAATAAACAGTATTCTCCCCACCCTAGAGGAGCCAGTAAACTCAATGTAGGTCATCTTTACTGTTGAAATAACTGACCTCCCACCATTTACAAAGATATTTACTTGCTTGTCTTTGCAAAAGGAGCATCTGCAATCGAATTCACTAGTAAATTTCTTCAATAAGCCGACACTCTCTCTATCCCAAATGTACTCTACACACAACTTGACATGTATCTACTAGATATTTTATTTTAGTCAAAAGAAGAATAGCATATTTAACAATAAAATTAAAACAGCAGTGTGTAACACATATTAGGAATTTATATACTCGCACAATGGAATTTAGTGCGTTCTAGTGAAAGGGGTGAAAAGAATGTAAAAGGAATGCTGTATACTCTCAAAAACAAAGCAAACAGTCCCTCATGCCTTTCCAAACCAGTAAGATTTTGTTTATCTTCGGGAACACAAATTAAGATATTTTTTATGAAATCTGATGAGCTTTCTGTCCCTCCATTGACAGCCTTATTATTACTACCACAGAAATGTATTAAAGACATCATTAAAATAATCAGTCACACATTACAATAAGGTTTCATTTGTTAACATTAGTCAATTTGTTAACTAACATTATTAACTAACCGAGCAATGGATTTGATACTGTATTGTTCATTTTTGTTAACGTTAGTTAATAAAAATACAGCTGTTCATTGTTTGTTCATGTTAGTTCACAGTGCATTAACAAATACACTTTTAAGCAATGTAAATGTTGAAATTAACATTAACAAAGATTATTAAATGCTGTAAAATTTCAGTTCATTATTAGGTAACTAATGTAGTTAACTCATTTTAACTAATGACCCAATTGTAAAGTATTACCAAGTAATCCATGTGACTCCATGGTTTAACCTCAATTATATGAAGCTTCGCGAGTGCTTTGTTTGCCGGGGGAAAAAGAACAAAAAAACATAATTTATGCTGAAGTCACAATGGACTCCTACAATCTCCCACTGGAATCTTACAAGAATCCTACAAGAATCTTACATATATGTGTAACAGTGATGTTAGTCTTCTGAAGAACTGAGAGGAGGCAAGGTGCTGACCACTATGCCAAAATAAATAACCATATAAGAAATAAGCTTAGCGAAAATGATCTGTATTTAATTATGTATTAAAGTTTCACAAAAAGGCGGAGAAAAACAAAACAAAAAAACAAAAAAATAATAAAGAAAAAAAGACACATGTGTGGTCCGGATAACCGTATAGTTCCAGTAATTCTTTATAATTAGTCATAGTTAGCTATTAGTTCTTATTAATGATGCCAATCTCATTCAATGATTATTGATTACCTATTAAGGAACTATCTCAGTCCTAAATGTGATATTACTTACTGATTACTGTTTCCATATTAGTTAATAGTAGTATCTGAAGTGTAAATGTACTGCTCATTAGTCCTGCATTACTTCCTATAAATGATGGACCATTGTTCTAGTGTTGCCCTTGTCCTTCTCTGGATGTTGTGTGCTGTGGAGTTCAGTGCCTGTGTTCTTTGAGGTTTCCGCAGTTTATCTTGTTTGTAATTATTTTTGTTTTATTTATATATTTGTTATGTTTGTTTTATACGTTTTGTTAAAAAATTTACATCTTGTGCATAGATCCTGCTCTCTCATGTTTTCTCTGCTCATGGCACATTAGAAATAATATAGATCAGGATTCAGGGGTCAAACTCAGTACCTGGAGGGCCACTGTCATTCAGAGTTTAGCTCCAGAAGTTTAGAAGTTTCTAGGTCAGTGTTGAGTAGCACCGTTTAAGTGCATTTCTCAACTCCAGTACTGGGGACTGGTGCTCTGCATATTGTGTATGTCTCTCTAATCTGAAACACTGGGGGGCCATTTACACGTTACACTAAAAATGGGCTTTAAAGTGGAGGTTTTTGAAAACAATACACTTATGAGCTGATGATCTGAATCCGGTGTGTTAAATAAAGATATTCAAAGTGTGCTAGGCAGTGGGTTTATGTATTAAACTTTATGTATTAAAGTTTCACAAAAAGGCGGAGAAAAACAAAACAAAAAAACAAAAAAATAATAAAGAAAAAGAACATTTGCAAACACAAAGTTACAGTAGTGCAAGCAAGATCATTGAACTAATGGCCCTGTCCCAAATGGCACACTCCGGACTTGTGGACTTCCTCAGAGTCCACACTTTGGTGACGTCATGTAGTGCAGACCTATAGGGCCTTTGGCGCGAGTCCACGAGGGCGCATTGAGAGGTATTTTTGGGACAGACTCGATCGTCACGCCGGAAATAGGAAGACGGTCCGGTTGTTGTTTAAATATTATATTTCTACATTTACATATGATTCAGTAAAGCCCTGACATTCGGTTATATTTATTTAATGAATCATAATGTGATCGTAGCCTATTATTCAGTGCACTATTTATGTTTATATTAAATATAAATATATATTTATGTTTGAGACATCAACCACTGGTTGATGACGATATGACCATATGTTTGTATAAACTGTAGGTAATAACTTGTAAAATGTACACATAGGTCATAAAAACCATAATGATATTTACACTTAAATATTTTCTTCTCATGTTAACGTGAGCGAAAGCTCCTCCCATTCGTTGTCTGATTGGCCTTTCGCAAATTCGCAAGGATTTCTGGGTAGTTAAAGTGCGTGAAACCTGCATCTATGCGGGCTTCGCGGAAGACCGCTTCAAGGGTACAAAGGGGGCGCTGCTGAGCACACTTCAGAGCGTTAAAATGATGAATGGGACGGTCTACGGACTCGTAGACTCAGCGAGCACGCGCAATTTAAGTCCACGAGACCGAAAGTCCACATGAAGTGCGTCATTTGGGACAGGGCCAATAAAGCAAGTGTGAAGTGTACCTGTGAAGAGCCCATGTTTACCATAACCATAAATCATAATTACCAGTGAAGTGCTCGTGATCGCCACCAGAGGGCACTCCTTCCATCTCCTTTGTTTCCTCATCATGAACTCAATTTCCCATAACCCATTGCCTGACTCATTATGTGTGATTATGTTCAGCTGTGTGTGATTACCTTGTTAATCACTTTTTTTAATTATTATTTACAGTTAATTACTTTAAAAGCTCTGCCTTTATAAGCCCTCATCCATTGCAAAATCTTGATATTATGAGAGTTCTTTGGTTTTAATATTTTCCTGTTCTTTAGACTACCTTGTTTGCCTGTGTTTCTTGGACCTTTTTTGTAGCCTATGTGTGGATCGTTTTTCTGACCCTGTGCCTGTTTATGGATTACGACTGTGGATTACCCTAAATAAAAGCTTGGATCTTCAACCTGTGCTTCAGAGGAGTTTTGTAACAATAGGTAACTATGTAGGACAAATGAGTTACTACATTAACACTTCAGCTACTACTATTACCATATATGGAAAAAAGCTTAACTGTAGCTTAATCAGTAAATAATATAAAATTTAGGACTAAGATAGTATAGTAATGTAGGACTACTATTAACTAATTTTGAAACCGTAATCAGTAAGTAATATAAAATTTAGGACTGAGATAGTTCCTTATTAGGTAATCGATAATTACTGAATGAGATTGGCCTTTAAGAACTAACCACTAACAATGACACATTATAAAGAATACTAATTACTAATCACAAGATTGTGTCTGAGATGTGAGTAATTGTCTTTTTTTTTTTACTCAAGTGGTCATAAAATGCATCACTATTTACTCAACTTTTTTCACTTTAAAATAATATTCCAGATAACTAGTATAGTTCCCGTGACTTGGTAACATTTGAGTAATTAGTGATGCATTTTATGACCACGTTGAGAGTTAAAAAAAAGACAATTTCTCGCATCTCAGACACCTTAATGTTGTAATCATTAGTAATTCGGTACTATACGGTTATCCGGACCACACAATGGCCTACCCACAACCCCGCCCCTAAACCTTCCCGTCACTGGGGTTAAGACCAATCATACGATGGCCTACCCATAACCCCGCCCCTAAACCTACCCGTCACTGTGGTTAAAACCAATCATACGATGGCCTACCCATAACCCCGCCCCTAAACCTACCCGTCACTGTGGTTAAGACCAATCATACGATGGACTACCCATAACCCCGCCCCTAAACCTACCCGTCACTGGGGTTAAGACCAATCACACGATGGCCTACTCCTAACCCCGCCCCTAAACCTACCCGTCACTGTGGTTAAGACCAATCACACGATGGCCTACCCATAACCCCGCCCCTAAACCTACCCGTCACTGGTTAAGACCAATCACACGATGGCCTACCCCTAACCCCGCCCCTAAACCTACCCGTCACTGTGGTTAAGACCAATCATACGATGGCCTACCCATAACCCCGCCCCTTAACCTACCCGTCATGGGGTTAAGAACAATCAGGGATGACTATACGGACTATACGGGACTAAAAGACACATGTGTGGTCCGGATAACCGTATAGTTCCAGTAATTCTTTATAATTAGTCATAGTTAGCTATTAGTTCTTATTAATGATGCCAATCTCATTCAATGATTATTGATTACCTATTAAGGAACTATCTCAGTCCTAAATGTGATATTACTTACTGATTACTGTTTCCATATTAGTTAATAGTAGTATCTGAAGTGTAAATGTACTGCTCATTAGTCCTGCATTACTTCCTATAAATGATGGACCATTGTTCTAGTGTTGCCCTTGTCCTTCTCTGGATGTTGTGTGCTGTGGAGTTCAGTGCCTGTGTTCTTTGAGGTTTCCGCAGTTTATCTTGTTTGTAATTATTTTTGTTTTATTTGTTATGTTTGTTTTATACGTTTTGTTAAAAAATTTACATCTTGTGCATAGATCCTGCTCTCTCATGTTTTCTCTGCTCATGGCACATTACAATAATATAGATCAGGATTCAGGGGTCAAACTCAGTACCTGGAGGGCCACTGTCATTCAGAGTTTAGCTCCAGAAGTTTAGAAGTTTCTAGGTCAGGGTTGAGTAGCACCGTTTAAGTGCATTTCTCAACTCCAGTACTGGGGACTGGTGCTGTGCATATTGTGTATGTCTCTCTAATCTGAAACACTGGGGGGCCATTTACACGTTACACTAAAAATGGGCTTTAAAGTGGAGGTTTTTGAAAACAATACACTTATGAGCTGATGATCTGAATCCGGTGTGTTAAATAAAGATATTCAAAGTGTGCTAGGCAGTGGGTCCCCTGGACAGGAGTTGAGAACCACAGGTTTAGTTTGATGGTGAATTTGTCTGTCCTCACTGGTTCACATCACATGTTTAAGTGTGTGTACCCCATGGTTTATACCTCTTCTGTTCCAATAAAACTTATTGTAAATCCAAAATAAAATCAAAGTAATACTGAACTCTGTACTGAAATATCTGATTTTATGCAAAATGTTGCAAA
This sequence comes from Phoxinus phoxinus, assembly GCF_949152265.1. Classification (NCBI taxonomy): domain Eukaryota; kingdom Metazoa; phylum Chordata; class Actinopteri; order Cypriniformes; family Leuciscidae; genus Phoxinus; species Phoxinus phoxinus. Next base: position 7,494,915 of record NC_136892.1, read on the forward strand.
TGTGAATCAGCTAAATGTGAGATGAATGTGTTCACCATTCAGTTCTTCACCAAAATTGCATGCATGTTCAATAATTATCCTTCTTTGTATTTGCTATATGAGTTGATCCCTCACATTCATTCTCTGTTCGGTGCATTTAGTGTGTGTTGCCCTTCCGGTCTGATTATTATTTTGTATTATTCTCATTAAACTTTGTATTGGAACTTTATTCTTCATCTTCGTCTGCCTTCCTGCCACCACCAGTGACACCAAACCACTATCATGGTGCCTAAAACCCAGGGTTGGCACAAACTAAACTGAAACATACCTGGCTATCATGACTTCATGGTATCGGCCCCAGGTTTAGCTGAGTAAGGAATGAGATGCTCAAGTCAAGTCACCTTTATTTATATAACTGCAGTTGTTTCAAAGCAGCTTTACTGAGATAACAGGGAAATTATGACTTTCGGCTGTGCTATAGTGCCGATTGTCTGAAGCCTGTGGAATCACACAATTTATTGGCTGATGCTGTAACTGTTTGGGGTTTATGACCGGATCCTCACAAAATGTTCCTGTCTTGTGTTTGGTTGACACATTTTTCTTAAGTAACACTGTCCAACAGCGACACCTGCAGGTAAAGTCACGTGAGAGGAGGCAACGCCTCCATCAGTCTCTGATTGGATATGATTGGTTTGGGCGATTAATCCCACACTTGTTTTTCCACCCGCTTTATATCACATTATCTTTATCACTATCAAACTTGAAATGGCCTCAAAACATGATGACTGTGGGGGGTTTAGTGAGCAATCACATACTAGCCTATATAAAACATACTTTTTTAGGGGTCGTGAATTAATTATTCAAAACAAGTACCTACTTAAAAGAGTATGCGATTTTGGATGCAGCCAGAGTCATTGAGTTATTACCTAATGATTTATTAAAACAATTTGTTTATAAAGTATTTTTCGAGCGCAAGTGGAGGCCCCTTGTGTTGCAAGGCCTGTTGCGGGTGTAACGCATGAAACATAGCAAAGGCCGCTACTGTTAAAGGTATACTTCTCTGTGTCTGTGACCAGTGCTTTCTGAGCTTGATGATCTGAAAATAAGTTGACTATTTAAAAAAAAAAAACACTGTTAAATTGTTACTGCCTTTAGTTGTTATTTTGGAATAAATATAAAAATGATTAAAAACACTAACTTGATGAGATTCTTGGTCTTGATAAACAGAACATTAATTACATTGTTGTCATGTACTTTACATATGTAAAGTGATGTTTATTTAACCAGGAAAATGTGACAACATTAAGTGTAACATTAAGTCAACATGAGTTACATTTTATTAAAAAAGGGGAGCGAATGTTTCAGTGCTCTGGAAGGATTCTGCGACTGATACAGCCCTTAAAATGGCCGACTCCCTGATCAGTGCCCTGACTACTGAATTAGGGAGCTGATTGAGACGCCCTTTGTAAGCTGTTGCCATCCTGGTTTCCCCTGTGTGCATTATGTTCCTGTCTCTGTTTTGGATTATCTTGGTTTGTGGTTTTTTTATATACACTGTTGCTGCACTTGGAGTCTCCCCTCTCCTCATTCCTGCTTAAAGCGTAACAATAAGAAACCTAAATAGGAACAATTTAATATATTGACATATAAATCAAGCCAATATATTATGTTAATGTATAGGCCTATATAATGTATATTTTGAAGTATACACGTCTTTGTATAAATGTGTATTGTACAAATTACACACATTGTTTACATATGACATAGAAGTCATATATTTTTTAAATAAAAATTACAGGTATTTGTATAGGCCTAAATGTAATGTAAGCTTTTCACAAATGTATTGTTTATATACATGTGGCATAAGTTATATATAGGCTATATATATATATATATATATATATATATATGTGTGTGTGTGTGTGTGTGTGTGTGTGTGTGTGTGTGTGTGTGTGTGTGTGTGTGTGTGTGTGTGTGTGTGTGTGTGTGTGTGTGTGTGTGTGTGTGTGTGTGTGTGTGTGTGTGTAAGGGATAATCCACGGCTAGCCATGCATAGAGAAAGAGAGAGAGAGAGAGAGAGAGAGAGAGAGAGAGAGAGAGAGAGAGAGAGAGAGAGAGAGAGAGAGATGCGTGCGCGAGTTACCTGTGTGCGTCTCTTCTCTAAAGTCTACAGTTCCCTCGTTGCTTTAAAATTATTTATGAATGACAGGGAACACTGACAGTGACAAGGCAATCTTTATTTGAATCATGTCATTTATTTAAATGAATTATGTAGAGTGTGAAATAAAACGGCGTCTCTAACCACGATTACTAGCCTATATAAAGACACATTACATTTATTGAAATGCATTAAATTAAATGAAAACAAAAAAATAAAACAGTGGGAAATTTCGATAGGGGATTGTTTTACTCATCATTAATTGATGGTAAACTCCACATTTCCATTTATCGTGAAGTTAGACATGGAAAAGGGTAAATAAACCTAAATAAACGTTTTCATATGTGTCTCTCACTCTGTTTGCAAGTGTAACTGCTACTATGGTTAACAATGTTTATAGTAGCAGATTAATTTCGAACTGTAATCAAACTGACTGGAACTGTTTATTAAACGGTTTTACTGCACACCTTCCAGCTAATCAGAATCGAGTATTTAAATATAGTAGGCTATATACACGTACACACACACACACACACACACACACACACACACACACACTTATATAACTAACATGTCTCTGAATAAATGTCTAGCATACAAATTCAATACAAATACTTTTTATGCCTCTCCTGTCATTAGTGTGCCCTTTTAGAAAATGTGACCCTAGTACAGCTACACCGGCAGTGAGAGAGTTAACAAGTACATACTTGTGAAAAGAAGGCGGGGCCACCGCGCTCGACCAGTCCCATTCCAGGAAATGTGCGGCCACATCGATATGCTGATAGTTTTCGGGGGAAACAGCGCGCAGGCGTGTTGCAGTATGGGTGCTGGGTGGATGTGGGGCCCCGCGTGAACAGGACGGCGTTTCTATGGTTTCTCTTTTATTCGCCACATGGACCTGGACACATCGCATCTTCTGCATCTGCCTTTAACGCATTTTATCGGATGATAGGTTGCAGCAGCGAGCTACACCGAACTCTGTCACACCGGTCGTGGTCGTGTTTTACAGTGTTGTTTATATATCTAAGGCCTCTCGCGCGGAACAAGAGCCTCTTTGAAGCTTTTATGTAATGGTCCGCTCTGGCCAGGAATATTCTGTACTCTCCTCTTAGCGAAGAAACCGTTTACCAGGCAAGACGTTACGTTTGGAAATGCGTCTTCCTCCTTGCATACAAACTCCAGCCCAGCCCTGACGATCATCTGTGAATAACACACCGCATCAGAGTGTGTAACGTTAGGTCTCTCACACAGGTGTCTTTCACATAAAGGATGCCGATCTGTTGAAACGGCTGAGTACGCCCTCCTCCTTGAGCATTTTATTATTCTTGCACCGAAGACAGATTTGAAGTTAATGTTTCGCCAGGAGGTTGGTGTCCTGTCCTTTATACCGTCTTGTTCGTACCTTTTTCAATACGAGCAGAGGAACATGTCTCGGTATAATATCTACAGTCTGCTGGACTGGATCTATGGAGGTGTGGACCCCATGTTTGAGGGTAATGGAGGGCCAGAGTGCGCAGCCTTCCTCTCTCCACGGCAGAGAATACTGGAGACTCTGGTCATTGTGTTGTTCTCTATTCTGGAAGTGGTGGTGGCCATGAAGAAGCTCAATGTCCCTAAAGAGGTCCGAGATGTTGGGAGAGATGGCAGGAGGAGTAAGGAAGACAGCTGGGGCAAGAACCTGTTGCTTGTGGCTCTGTGCATGACTTTTGGTGTTGAGGTTGGGTTTAAGTTTGCCACAAAGACTGTGATCTACCTCCTCAATCCATGTCATGTGGTCACAATGGTGCAAGTAAGTATATTTATGATACAATCATAAACTATTATAATTTGTGGAGATGTGGTTCTGCTTTTATTGCAGATTATTTGGGCTGGTAACTGAAAGATTGCAGATTCCAAAAAAATCCCGAAGGGTTGCTTCATCCATCAACACTAAGGCCTTGAACAAAACACTCAACTTCAGGTTACTTGAATGACCTGAACCCGTATTTAGTGTATCATAAGTTGCTTTGGTTAAACTAGTTAATGATTTTGAAGTAGTGAAGGGTTGCAGCAATTTATTTCCTTTAGTTTCCAAGCTTTGAGTGTCATTGGATGTCTTTTTTTTTAATTGCATACCACAAGCTAGAGGCAAATCATAACTTGTTATAAAATCATAACTCCATGGCTCTCAGAACATATGAAGTAAATGATAGATCGGTTGTAAAAATAAGTATAGTGTACATTTTTGCACTGCTTATTTACAGCTGTTTAAACTAGTGTACAATTTCTCCTCAGAAATTTTACTAGCTGAATGAAGAGGAATCTGTTTCCCAGTCATGCTTTTTTTTCTGTCAAAAGGATTTAATAACTACTGTCCAAAAGCAACAACTCAGACTATATAGTGAATAATAGTCACTCGTCTATAATAGTCACTTAACCGCAGTCTTTAACTTTGACTACATTCACTTATAAAATTGCCTCTCGTTCCTTATAGTTATAATAATAATCTTTAACTTTCAGTTTGATTTATTTTTTTCCAAAAACTTTAAAGGCTCATGTCCATGTTATTTGTGATTGATTTTTGCCTATATATATTTGTCTAAAGGTCAGCAGTGCTAGCACAGATTGTGTGTAGGTTGACACTGGACACATTTGAGTCCAAATAATCAGGGCTCACCTTTATTTACGGTCCGATGTGACCGTTATAGACTCAAAACATTGAGTATTTTGACTGTAGCCCTTTTAAAGCTGAGCTCTATTACAATCCATCTACAAACAGGTTCGTTAATGCTTCAAGTACAGCTCTGTGCATTACTGAAAACCTTATTTCTTTCATTGAAATAGAAATCATGATGCAGAATACCCTAAAGTAACGCACCCATGTAACTGGCCCAAATTTGTATATACAGTAGTCAACATTTGAAGTGGACCAAAACCAAAGTTATACATGAATTTTGAACAATACCCGTTCTTGTCTTAGGACAACTTTTTTGATCCACTTCAAACGTTGGTCTACTACAGATTATTGTAACTGGTCCAAATAAAAACATGAATTGTGATGGCCCAACCAGATGGACATGACAGTTGAAATAAAGATTTGTGATGGCTGAAGCCTTCCTTCAAAATTCAGCTTCAACCCTAATCATAATCAAACACCCGAATCGGCTTATTAAGATTCCCAGAAACCGTTGATAATCGCAGACAGGTGTGTTAGAGAAGTGTTGGAGCTGAATCTAAAACTATTTTAGATAAAGTATAGCATGTCACTGTCCCTGTCATCTACTTACTGATGTATTATATACGGATGTTTAACTATAATATGCGTTTTAAAATATACTTCTTGAATTGACGGAAATAAGACTAATAGGGTGTGATGATACCAGAAACATAGCTTCTATAAACAGCCAAGCTCATTTGGCAATTGAAAAGGGGTACTGGTAATTCCTCTTTAACCTCTCAAATATACAGGGTCCCCGCGGATCCTTAAAAAGTCTTAAAAGGTCTTAAATTCGATATTTAAAATTTAAGGCCTTAAAAAGTCTTAAAGTCTTATTTTTACTTATGAAAAGTCTTATTTTTACCTATGAAAGGTCTTAAATTTTAGATGACACTTTGACTTAGACGTATCTAAATACTTTCCAAATGAAAACGATCTTATTAGCGTACGTAGCCTATTGTTTTTTATTATTCTATCTTGGTGCATTTGCTTGCTCACGTGACAATTCGCGTCATTTACGGCAGCGTATTAGCCTTCGTCTGTCTCCTGCACGCGAGAGGAGAGGATAAGAGATTGAGTAAATGTCAGTTCAAAAGTAAGTTCATTTTTTGTGCTTAGGATTGTCTATGAACTATGATGATATTGTAATCATTGTTTAAACTACGTACGAGGCACTGCGAGTGCGAGCTGACATCGCGTTTGTCTCTCATGCTCCTTTCACTGCGTGATGTGTCAGTGCAGTTATAGATATGTCCCCAAATGAGTATTTGTCTTATATTTCTATCATATTATGTTGTTATATTAGAATATCACGAGCAAGAGTGCCGTTTTCCTGTGCACAATTGCAAATGTGCTATTTATTTTATACAACAGTTAAATTAACAATAACGTTAACATTGTGTGATATTGTCAATATTGTTTGTTTCCCACTTTATTTCGCCGACGAGAATTTCATAATGAAACTGCAGTCCAACAGACAGCGATGTTTTTTTAAAAACTGAAATCCGCGTTTTGAACGAATCATTTGATTCAATGAACAATCACTTTTTTTGAATGAATCGGCCGTTTGAACAAATCGGTTGAATAAAACTCCAACAACTCGCTTATTAAGACAGTGACTTACTGCCACCTACTGGCGGGTTTAGTTTCATATTTAAAGTACCCTTTAATTAAAATGTTAAAATTATAAATAATTTCATATTTAAATATTGAAAAGCTTTATTTATGCAATTGCAAATTAAGTGTAAATGTAGTAGGCCTAATGTCAGTTCGGATGGCCATTCTGTGTCACCTCTGCAGTGCAAGGATGGATTTTAATTTAATTATTTAATTTGACAGTGGTACTGTGTTATTCTAATAGAATTTAATTTGAATGTTAGAATTTGACATAAAAGGTGATGCATACCTCTAAATACGTTTAGAAATAATTTCCATAAATAGGTGAAAATGCCCCTGGAAATCAATTTAAAGGTGGCAAATATTGCTCCTTAATAAAAATGTTTTAAAAAAAATTCACGACTGTAAACTGACCACTGCATATAATGTTAAATGTGAATATCTTAGTGAGTCTGCTGTCAACAACAGGCCTAAACCAGCCATCAGTTGGTACCAACCACCAAATCAGTAAAATATCATCTAATTATTATCCACAAAACTTTGAAAATATCGATATATATTTTTGTTAATATTGCATACCCCTAATGTACGGTATTAATTTTGATTTCTTCAGGTCTTAAAAAGGTCTTAAAAAGCCTTAAATTGGACTTTAAAAAATGTGCAGATACCCTGATATAACTTGTACTCAACTGGTTCTGTTTTTGGTCAAAGTGGCTAAAAACAGAAGTGGTTAAATGCAGTGGCTATTTGTAAAAGGAGTTGTTTGTTGTTTCCACAGAAATTCTTTGAGGAGGTGTTTTTTTATGTGTGAAGTTTTGTTTTATGTACTTTTTTTGCACAAAGATAGCTAATCTCTTCATCTTTGCACTGTTTGCAGTAACTGATCAAAGTGGTCTGTGATTCAGTTGAACTAACAATGAATTGATGAATAATATATTTGACATTAATTAGATTAATCTGTCCCAAACTGAGGTTTGCAAATCCCTGGGTGTTTGTGAGGGAACTGCAGGGGCTTCGGTCATTATTATGCTAATTATTACTTAACATGTAACATTAAAATAAACAAATGCAAAATTAATTTAACTGAAATGGTAATATTTATTTGCATGTTATGTGACCTTTAACCAACATTAGAGAACAGTGAGGATGCAAATGTGTTAAAAATATTATATATTAACTTAAAATCTTAGTACTTTAAGTAAATATTGAATGGTTTTGGAGTGCAGCTGACAGAAAAGTTTGGCAACACCTGACCTGGTTCAAACCTTACGTGCTGTTTGTTTAGGTGTACACCTCAGGATGTTTAGGGTTTTTGTAACAAAATAATGTCTTTTTTTTTTTTTTTACTGAAAAAATATTATCATTTTATTATTTTTTTTTTTTTTGTTACTAAGCTGTTGTACAGTTTTAGGAGGTTTACTCCTAAAACTGGTATAATTTGGTATAATTTATTTGCCTTAATTTGTAATTGTTTAAATATGTTCACTTATTTAAAAAAAATTCAATTTCATTCATGTGATAACGTGCCATAGTTGATAATAGTTAACATAGGAAAAAAAAATTGCTGCCATCTACTTCCAAACGAACACTTTTAAAATGAAAATAACATGAAATTTCAAGTGCAGCCAGACTGGGGTGCGTTTCCCGAAAGCATCGTTAGCCAACTATGGTCGCAAGTTCCGTCGTTATCAGCATAGTTCAACGATTTGGTGTTTCCCGAAACCATCGTTCCAACGAACGTTCGCAAACAGCATCGCAAACTTGTGTGGTTGGAACGACAGCTCTCGAGCTGTGGTTAGAAGCAGAGTTTCTAGTTTACATGAGATGTAGACTGAATAAATCCTTATCTTTAGCAAATAAGCAAGCTGACATTCAGTACAACCCGTGTTATTTATTTAGAATACATACAAATGTCATTTACGTCTTTTAGTTTGTCAAGAGATTTAAAGCACCGTTTTTGAAGACTGCGCATGTGCGAACGTGCTCTACTATGTAAGAACGAGCCAAATATTGAGTTTGGTAATAAAGCAAAATAACTGAGAAAAATTAGAAATGGTCTTCAGATGCCATGTCTGTAAATTATATGACAAAATCTAGCGTTAATTCGATCTCAAACAGATTAATTAAAATAAGTTATTAGTCCACCACGTGCGAGAGGTCATTAACCAACGTGGTTGAACCATACTTTGCGACATACGGTTTCGGGAAACAGTCGTGACTAGCTAGTTGATTTCTCCAACGATGCATCGTACTATGGTAGTAAAGCAGTGAGCTATATAGTTGTACGGGAAACGCACCCCTGCATAGTCTCAACGTCTCATATGCCATTCCCAAGTTTTCATTTAGATTTGATTAGACATTATAAAATCATTATTATATAACAATAAAAAATGTCTAAATTAATAGTTACTAAAATTTAACACATGCCACATGGAAAATTATGCAAACAATTTTCAGTGATGGTGCAAACAAATAGTAATGCTAAAATGCGTATCATTGCTAAAATATTTTAATATATGAAAAATCACACATGCAAACTTTTGGAACATCTCTCTGTCTTGATGTTCTCATACTTGTTGCAAAAGACACACAGAAGTTAGTGGACAAATGAGAAGCATCATCAAATTCAAGTGTTCCTTAATTTTATTCTATCAACTATATTAGTGTAAATATGTGATACATTACCAAGTCCTACTCCGACATAAGCATTTTTTATTTTAAATGACTGGTTTATGAGAATGTTCCTGTCATCTATGTGAGTTTTTTTTTTTTTTTTGTATATTGAGCAACTAGATCAGGAAATCCTTGTTCCGTTTGCACAACCCAGCCCCCGGTTGCCCTTCTTTCACTGCACGCTATGATGCCACTTTACTAGGCCTCCAAATGTGTTCTCGCCTTGGTTCTCATAGTAACCTCATAGTTCCACTTAAGTCAATACACTTATTTGTACAGGTCTTTTAGTATTTGAACAAGGTCACAGTCTTATCATCTGGTAAATAATAAAGCCAGAACAGTGGAGAATTGTAAACAGATTCAATGAAGTGCAAAACCAATAATATACACAAGGAGTTGAGGGGAAAGTAACTGGCTTTATAAATCCTTCTGTGCATACAGATGAAACTCAAACATTTTATTTTAAGTACCTCCTTCTTCCAAACCTTATTGTCATGATATTTTATCTTCTGTCTCATGAAAAACAAAGCAATCTAATTGTTAATTTGACAGTGTAATTGCACCAGATAGGGCATGTAAAGCAGAATTATGTCAGCCTCAATAAATGCCAAAAAAATGGAGCAGGAGTAGCTAAAGGTGTAGTAGTTAAGAAGACACTGATGTATTGTAGATGCCTACAAGGAAGTTGCCTACAATTTGTGTTGTTGTTGGATGAGATCAGTATATATGGTGTACAGCGTTAGTCAGCAGAGTCTGTCAATCTCTTCAGTAAAACAAAATAAAAAGAATATAAAACTGATTTGTTGCCCATATATACTGAAATTTGTGTGATTTGAATGTCAATGTCATGATCAGTTACGAGACATGAGATGACACCAATGATGTTTGCGCCTATTTGAATATGTGCAAACATGATTGAGATTTCAGAGCTTTGATGGAGAAGACTAGAATTGAATGGTGACAAGGAAGTTATCAATAGCCCTGGTCTACATTCACTTTCAATCACTTTTTTGTGTTCCGGGTGAGAAAGATAAACAACAAAACATGGTTTGAACGACATATGGGTGAGAAAATCATAATGTTTCTGATGTGAATGAGGCTTGTTGATGGCTGAGAGACATATGATTGGTTGTACAGATCTTTTTTAAAGGGTAGCCTATAGGCTGAGTGAAATCCTTTTCTAACTAATCTGGGTGTAACTCGGTTCAGTATTTTTACACTCACTTTTTACACCCAGAGGAATAACATACTTCCTTTTTTAAATGATTAACTAATAGATGTCTTCACAGTTATGCTATGTTGTTGCATTAGTGGTCAAAAGAACAAATTGCACATTGCACCGATCACTGTTACATGGTGAGATGTAGTTAACAGATTATTTACACATAATCAGGATAAGTTCAAATAACTTTTATTTGTAAAGTTTACCTTTGAAGCGGTTCACTAGGGATTTAAGACGTTCATTAAACTGAGGCATACCAAAACACCCTTGCATCATGTCAGCAAATTTTGCGTGGGCAAACACCGTTATATATTCTTCAGAAAATGTCCACATCGAGTTTAGACTACCGTAAAATTAAATAAGCACTTACATTTTAAAAAAAATGGAAAAAAAACATTGTTTTATGATCTTAATTGCAGTATTGCTGTAACAGTGTTATCCAACTTTTCACTCCATCCCAGGATGAACGTATTACACAAGAAAGTGAAAGCGGTATCATCCTGTAGCGTGACGTCAGATTGTGCTCTAGTTTGACTCACCTGGGATGATGACATCTGCTGACAGGATTCAACTTTCTTCCTTCCTTCCTTCCTTGCTTCCTGTGTCATCCTCCCAAAGAGGGAAACGCTGGCTACCCTCCCAACAGATCCTAAACAATGTCAATATGTGATCTCATTAACCCTGTCCCTGGAGTAGATATGGCTCACAGTAGGGGTGTAACGATACCTTAATTTCACGATTCGATATATATCACGATACTGAACTCACGATACGATATTATTGCGATACTCCCAAGACATATGATAAAAGGTTAACAAAAAATGTACTGTTGATTAAAATGCTAACTTTGATATTACATTGTGGGTTTAAATGAACAGGTTTGGACTTGGTGCTTGTAATTCAAAGACAATGGTGACACCAGAATAAAAATATTCATGATTCTGAAGCTGACCATTATTATACATTATAATCAACATTATATAGTAGTTTAATGTAGTACTGACACTAAAACTCTGAAAACATGATTTTTTTCTTATACAGTAATTTCTATTTTGGGTGAACTGTCCATGATACATTTTGTCACGATCCACGATACGTATTGTTGCATTTTTGTATTGCGATATATTGTGGCACGATATATTGTTACACCCCTAGCTCACAGCCATCCTTAGTCATCCTTATCACTGAAAGAAAAGACTGCATTCTCATAGTGTTCGTAACCGACAAACATTTTTTTATCATACGAAAGTAAACAAATGTCTCTAGAATTTTAAACATTGAAATTTACTTTAATATTGACATTTATCTGAAATTTATAAATGAAACATCTGAAATAATTCTTGAAAAAGATTGTCTAAAAAACTCTTACAAATGCAATTTTATTTTTAGATTTGTCATTTTAACAGTTTTTTTGCTGATGGTGTTGTTGTTAAATTGGTGTGTTTGCATTGGTACATGAGAACAAATAAGTAAAATAAAGATGATCAGAGAATTTATACATTTCTGCCATAATCAAAGTGCTACATGATCCAAGTTGGTTTGAAAGTAGTTCTAAATGCAACACTGAACTGATCCAAAATGGTGTTGTTATCTTCAGGAATCCATTTTTGATGAACACTTAGCCACTGAAAATGTGATTAACTTGTACTGATAAGCACATCTTGGCCCATGGTTCAAAGATTGCATTTATCTTTTATCTATATTTGCTTTGTCTGAAAGAGTCCGTTATTGAGCTTTATTACTTCCTCTTTTGCAGATCTTCCTGCTTGCATGTCCCCCCTGTAAAACTGCAATGGTTATCTTTAGGTAAGTACTCAGACAGAGGTTGCACTGCAGAGAACTGTGAGCTTTCTTTGTCAACTTCACCTTGGTCTTGTGCAATGTGAGTCTAGTGAAAGTAACTAATGTAACATGTGGCCTCTCCAGCTTATGAGGAATTCAGCGTATCACCAGAGGCTGTTCTTAAAATAGCCTTTGAAACTTTCAACACCTTTTTCTGTGGATGTTTATGATACTCTAAATCTAGGGCTGCACGATTATGACACAAATCATTGTCGATTATTCCCTTAAAATTGTAATTGTGATTTATTAATTATGATCACAATTTACATTGAATGATGTTTTGAATTGCTTTAAACCATTGTTTGAAACAACTGCATGCCATATTTGTATATAAAAAACAAGTTAAACTCTTCCTGAAAAAAATATTCTATAGCATTAAGCCTCAAATGTCAACTATACATTGGTTTGGTGTCTCTAAAAAGTTAAAATATCCATGGTATAATAATAGGCTTTCGCACTGGGTAATTCTAGGAACTTAGTTATAGGAACTAGGGTAGTTATAGGAACAAGGGTAGTTCCCTAAGAACTAATGTTCCCCTATGGCCATTTTCCTGGTTGCATTGGCACCGCCAGTAGGAACTCTTACGAACTCTACACTTCTACGAGTCACTGTTATTTTCTATTGTGCTGGGTTCTCTGAAGTAGTCGTGATTCGCCTCACAACGTAACATGCTCTAAACACACCTCTTGAGAACGCAGAATAATGTAAGTGGACTTTTTTTTTGTAAACGTGACTTTGAACGGTATTTAATTGTGGCATCCGTAGTAATCACGATCAGAAATTCGATTAATTGTGCACTGTGCAGCTCTGCTCTAAGGCATGACTTAGGGTGTATTCACACCAGGAAAGTCCGATAGTTCACTTGCTTTGGTCCGGACCAAATAATTTTTTTTGTTTTTTTGTTTGGTACGTTTCGCTTTCACACTGCTCTTTTTGCAAGTGAACCAAAATGTGTAAACACAACCACACGTGTGCTAAGGTCGTCCATTCATTGGACAAGGATTCTCATTTCTCAAGTAGGGAAATCAGGAAGTGCAAAAAAAAAAAAAGGCTCGGAGATATAATAAAACATTTTTAAAAATAAATAAATTTGGAGATATTTCGTACTGCAATATTTGTTCTTTTACTGTTTTTGTGTTATTCTCTACAAACGCAATATGAAGAAACTAATGAGTATCATATGACACAATGTCATCTATACGATGTTATAATTCGGATTTTGAGAAGACGACGATGTGCTGCAAGACGGTTCCGGCGGAGAGAACATGCTCTCATGTGCGCCTACCATGACAGTGGGTATAAAGTAGGCTATAAAGACTATAAAGTTTAAGTTTGACCAGTTTAACGTAAATTAACGCAGCACCCCCCCCCCCCCCCACACACACACACACCCACCATCCTTGTATTGTACCTATCGTTACATTATATGAACTCGCTCGTATTCATGTAAATGCTTTTAAAGCATTTATGCGTGATTAGACTAAAGAGAACGCTCTGTATGTGAATGTCCTGATGCGCACACACTCATTCATTCATTCCATTCCAATGATGCACACACGACGCGCAGAAAGACGCGCTACAGTATCGTGTGGCCAGACAGCGCGCCGGAATGGAATTCTCTTTCGCACTTGAACGAACAATATTGGGTCGATATTGATATTGGGCCGATATTGGGTCGGTTCATGTTCACATCGTAAACGAACCGTACCAGAGTTCGTTTGGAACCGTACCGAGACCACCTCTTCAGCTGGGTCTCGGTTCGGTTGTTTGGTCAGCACCTGAGTTCGATTGCTGTATTCACACCTGCCCAAAAGATCCGCACCAAGGGGGGAAATCGAACCAATCGAACCAAACAAGGCAGGTGTGAATACACCCTTAGTTAGCCATGTCAGAATGAAACTATATCTCGTATGTATTGATGACTGTGTTGGCGGCAGTCTACACTTTTAGGTTATGTTTACACGACAACAGTGTACTAAAAACAAAAGTTTTTCCTTTGTGTCAAAATGTTCTCTGTTCACACGGATCCACGAAAACTAGTAAAAACACTGTATTGGGCAAGCCAGGCCAGTATTTGGTGTAGCAGGTGAGGTCACTTTGTAAAGAAACAGTACACACCTATCCAACTTTTTCCTTATGCCCCATGATACTTTGTGCACATTTTGGGAGTAACTTCCATTAAACTGTAAACAATCAGCGAAAGGTTTATTCTATGAATGCAATAAAAAGCATTTTCATAAACTGGGTACAATGAGATGACATTATTCTACCCTTCAACCATCAAAACAATAAAAGGACATTTAAAAGTCTAAAAGCATTAACATATTACTACAACAGACTGTGAATAATGTTAATTTAAAGGGTGAGTACCGGTAGTTTTATTAACATCTCATTGTACCAAGGTTTCGAAAATGCTTATTGCGTTCATGGAGCTAATCTTTCGCTGATTGTTTACAGTTTAACAGAAATTACTCCCACAATTCAAAGTGTCATGAGACCTAAGAAAAGGGTGGATAACGCATCACAATTACACTTTCAACTGTGAGCATATTTCTCACACATGGTTATTACTGCCCCTTTTTCAAATGGGTTAGATATTTTGACCATTTCTTGTAATACTGTATACGTTTAGTTTGTCAGCTGTTTAAGGTTTCTCCAAATGCAGCCACTCAGTTCCAATCTTGACTTCCACCTCCTAAGAATAATTTTTCTGCCAGTCATTAAACTGGTTTGGACCCAGTATCTTACATATTTATCTCTCATTGTCCACCAACCTAATATAAACTGTCTAGGACATAGTGAAACATTAATATCTAAAACCATGCAGATGTGTTAATGAACTGTGAATTCATTTTTTTGTACACAACCATAAAGCATTAGCTAAATCTCCATCCTCAGCCTTACATATCCAGAAATATGGTGTATCTTTTAACCCAAGCCTAAACAATCTGGAAGAATCTAGTAAAACAGTGCATTATCTTAAATGGTATAAGGTGTTCTATTGCATCCCTATGTTTTCACACTTGAGTCCTCTTTAAAAGAACTGAACTCAGACCCCTGAAAAGGACCAAGTGTGAAAACACCCCTAGATACTCTTTTAACATTATTTACAATTCTATTCCATTCCTCGCCATTGAATATCAGGTTCAGATCCTTTTACCATATCTCCTTAAGAGCTAGTAAAGCTCCAACATAAAGACTTTGAATCAACCAGGAGTAGTTCACTGATGCTTCACGACCCTTACCATATGCCAATATTACCATGCAATGACCCAGGAAGTTGTGTACTAGAACCAAACGTTGTACATAGTAAATGTTGTAACTGTAAATAGCGGGAAAAACTGAGATCTAGATATAACATAGTAATGGGTGGACGTTATGGCAAAAAATATTATATCACGTTTTTTTATTTTTCAGGAAAATCAAGATTTTATCACGATTTTGCAAGTGACTGAGCATTGTAGCCAAATTAATGTCCCTATTTTAAAAAATAAAGCCTTACAAGGTAACAAAATATAAAATAAAAAAGAATGGCAGACATTTAGGCCAAAGTGGCGAAAATTCAAATCTTTGTCATTTTCTTTGTTATTAAAAGATTAAGAACAAAGATGCACATTACATATACACAATATACAATATACAAAATAAATAAACAGTGCTTTATTTTTTCAGCTACAGTGTATTTAACAGAAGCATTGAAGAAAGATATTAGCAAATATAAAATAAAAAAACTACATAGACTTCACTGGATATTATACATTGATACTCATTAAAGCTACTTTTAAATTTCTGTCAAGAGCAGTGAGTGATTTTCTCTGTTTTTTTAGTGTTTTATTAACATTAAAGGGATAGTTCCCCAAAAAATGAAAATGATCATAATTTACTCTCTCAAGTTGTTTTAAACCCAAATAAGTTTCTTTCTTCTGTTGAAAATAAGTTATTTTGAAGAATTTGGCTAACCAAACAGTTGCTGGTCCCCAGTGACTTCCATAGTAGGAAAATATATACTATGGAAGTCAATAGGGACCAGCAACTGCTCAAAATATATTTTTTGTGTTCAACACAAGAAAGAAATTAATACAGGTTTGGAACAACATTAAAGTAATTAAATAAGGACAGAATTTTCATTTTTGGGTGAACTATCCCTTTAAGCAGGGGTCACCAAACTCGGTCCTGGAGGGCCGCTGTCCTGCAGAGTTTAGCTCCAACCCCAATTGACCGTTCGCAAAAGCCACGCCCCTTAGTTATTGTTACTACGCCCGTCAAACAATTGAGAACCATAGCCATGGCTGGGTTGAGATCCATACATTAAGTGATTGGTTTTGGAGTAATGCAGCAGACATATCCTCCAGGGCACGACAGAAAGTATAGACAGAATAGCGCACGGGAGCACATGTACAAAACAGTTTTGTAAAATTATATATCAATCATTTTTATTTGATCATATATCATTTTACAAAACTGTTTTGCGCATGTGCTCCCGCGCGTGCTATTTCAGTCACAACACTTCAATCAGAGGATGCGCTGAAACATCAACTCTCGATGCTGTTCTCTTCATTCATAACTCGTAGCCGACTGACTGAGAAGGATATATTTGTGTAAATAGTTGTGCAACTGCGCGAACTTTGTTTTGAAGTTTAATGCTTGAGTTCCAGAGGAATTTGTGACTGTGTTCCTGTTCAACCACATCAACGTTTCGTAATTAAGTTAGTAAGTCCGTGCTTTTCTCTTTTTTTTCTCTTGTTTGCTGACTGATGAGGGGGCCGCAGTGCCGTAGTGAAACGGTGTTTGTACATGTAGCCTATTTTTTAATAATAGTTGCAAGCAATCATAAAATACAGCAAGTTTTAAGCCCGTGCAGACCTCACTGCCATAGGTGCATCATTGCACTATCTTGCTGAAATCGGAATGTTTGACGGAGGTCCTTCTAGTTACAGTTGCTGAGCTAGGATTGGACGAGAACCGTTAGAGGGCGGGGTTTTGCGAACGGTCAATTAAACACACCTGAACCCGCTAATCAAGGTCTCGCTAGGCATACTGGAAACTTTCAGGCAGGTGTGTTGGACCTGGTTGGAGCTAAACTCTGAAGGACAGCGGCCCTCCAGTACCGAGTTTGGTTACCCCTGCCTTTAAGGACAAGCGGCAGCATGTTTACTATTTAGGCTACTGTCACTTTAAGACCGGGACGCATCTAATATACACGCATATGACACGCACCTGATTTTCACTCAAATGTTTGCTTTCACTTTAGACATAATCAACTGTGTTTATATAAACCTGGTGTGTATTTGACAGTATTAGCGCAATAAGACTCAAAAGATAATTTAGTCCAGTAACCGGGCGCTGTTTGACAGGCTTTAAGTGCCTGAGCTTTGGGTGTATGCGCTCAGAAAAGTGCATGTTTTAAAAATGCTTGTCAAACGACAGCGCATCAGTAATTCACAACTTTTGTGAATTGCAGTGTCCCTTGAGTGTAACTCAACCTCTGCATTACAGGGATAGTTCAATTTAAAGGGGGGGTAAAATACTTAGTTTCAGTCAATCTCATGTTAATCTTGAGTACCTATAGAGTAATAGTGCGTCCTTCATATCTCCAAAAAGTCTTTAGTTTCATCATATTTATAAAATAAAAATACAGCTTTCCGATTCTATCCGGAAAAAGCCGAGGTCCTTGATTCTGGGCGTGGGCGGAGCTATAGAGTCAAGCGGGAGCGCGTGATACCGTTGTACTTACATGAATGGGGTGTTTTATCACTGGGACCGCGCCAGGTTTTAATTGCAACCGGTTTGCAAATCCAGCGACGACCTTGTTAATAAAACATTCGTCACTGAAATGACCAGAACACAAAACCGCACTTGCCACACTCCTTTGCTGTCCCGGAAATACAAACTGCAGAACACTGGGTTCTTTGGGAAGCTGAACAAGGTAAACTTTCCCTCACATCCCAAAACACACTTTTTTGGAGACATTCTTGACATCAACCATTCCTATTTAGCGCTGATGATGATGATTTCCGGTAGTAGCGCGTCGATATGCGCTTGGGTCTTTCCATAGACAGTATATAAGAGGGACTTTCTCTCCTCTGGTCGACGTGTGCGTGAACGCGCTTTTCCGAGAGCAATGCTCATATAAGGAGTTCCACTCTGGTCTACGTCATTAGATCTACGATAGAAAAAAACCAGCCGAAACGTGTTGCAACCCGGAAGTATGATTTTCAGCACAGAAATTCTCTGTTATTCGTTCAAAATAACTTTTCAAACTTTGGCCATTATTAGCATGAGAATCCATCTCTTTAACACTGTAAACAACTCTGAATACATGAAACACGATTGTACCCCCCCTTTAAAAGGAAAATTCTGTCATCATATACTCACCGTCAAGTTGTTTCTAACCTGTATGAATTTCTTTCTTCTGCTGAACACAAAGGAAGATATTTTGAAGAATGTCGGTAACCAAACAGTATTTTTCTTTTCTACTATGGAAGTCAATGGGACCAGTTAAACTGTTTACTATCCCTTTAACGTGATGTGAATGTAGTTGCGTTGTAGTATGTTGCAGTATGTTGGGACGGAGGTGCCAGAACTGCAAATGATAGAACGCACTGTAGCACGATATTACAATATTTCTACAAAAGCAGATTGTGGAGACATTTTAATCCGTCCACGATGAAAAATTGTGATATTGCACACCCCTAACCATAGTACTGTGAGTGTTCAAATGACTTGACTTCAGACAACCATTTTCAAAAGGTCACCTAATATAACGTCTCGGGTTACGTATAGGGCTGAACGATTAATTGCATTTGCGATAATTTATATGATAAAACGCGATTTTCTAATCGCAGAGGCAATTAGACATGCCCTTGACATGCGTGAGTAAATCACGCGATATAATCAAACGAGATTTTCTAACCACAAAGGCTGCACTCTGGTCACGTCACACGCAGAGCCGTTAAATATGTCACATGGCACGGGATCGTAACGAGTTCACTTGGCAAATGTACAATGGGACAATGGCTTCAATCCACACTCGTATAGTTTTTTTTTCTCTCATCAAAACCAAATATCAGTGGTTACAGTCTACATCAAGCAGGGACACATTTGTGTGCATTTTTTTGTGATTTCAACGGAATGAATAGAGAGTCTCCGCAGCGGCGATATATTGAAGAGCACATTCGAGTGAAGACTGTGCGCGAGCCACAAGAGAACACCATATCCATGCAACCGATGCGCAGCGGCAACAAGCGCTCAGCTTGATAAAAAAAAAAAAAAAAAAGATTTTAGCGCTAGATCTCTTATTTAATATCGAACTAAATGAATGCTCTGCTAGTTAACTGGAGATGTTACATCCGTGCCTCAATGTTTCAAAAAGTGGTGGGGGACAATTTCCCACCCGCAAATTACGCCTATGATGACAACTTCACTGGATCTAAACAAATCAATCTAACCATAGATGTGACCAGGCTTTCTTAATCTATTTAACATAATTTTGCAAGGGTTCTATGACATCAGTATATTTTTTACCAAATTTAAAAAGATATATATTTATGTTCGGATGTTTACAAGATTGGAAGTTCTAATATACTATTGTGATTGAAGTAGTTAAAAAAAAAATGTCTTTCGTCAATTCATGCATCACCTCATGTTATCATAACAGAGATGGCTTCCAGAAAAGAACAGTTTCATACAGAAGACAAAGAGCTTAAAAAAAATCGCATATCGAATCGCAATTGCAATATTGGTGAAAAAAAACGCAATTAGATTATTTTCAAAAATCGAGAACAAAGCGCTGCGTTTACGCTGTGGAAACACATCTGGTGATTGCGTTGTGAAGCACATGTATGATCAGTCCAATGAATGAGCGTGACGTCATAGACCAGGAAGCTATAAAGCACCCCTGAAAGCAGAGCGCGTCAGCTTCTGATAAGCCTGAAGCATGTCGATCAGGGCATGCAGGAAGTATGGCAGGCATACGCAGCGTTTCGTTCCCTCTCAGGGAACTAAGGTTACATACGTATCCCGAGACGTTCCCTATCAAGGGAACTCCTGCTGCGTTTACGCTGTGGGAACCCCATACCCACTACGCCATAATGACAAGTGCCTGTTCTGTGAGAAGTCCTTGCGCACACTAAGAAGCAAGCAACCTAGCCCCAGGAGTGGAGAGGTCCAAGTCATAAAATTTGACAAATGTATGCGGCATAGCCTTGATCATAACTTTGATCATGCGAAAACGGATTTGCCCTCGGAGAAAACCCCTTGGTCCTGAGCCACCAATGCAGGGGGGGTCTCATGTACAGAAGGCCAAAAGTAATACGTTGGACGCAGCTGCCATGAGACCCAACAGTCTGATACTGTTCCACAGTGTGACTGGCCTACTTTTGCCCCATTTATGGCGAATCATTGTCGAATCCCATAATACACCTAGAAAAGTGGTCCTCTGAGCTGGGAGGAGCACACTCTTCTTGGCGTTGAGTCGCAACCCCAACATCTTTAAATGAGACAGAACGACATCTCGATGCCGAACTGCCATCTGCTCAGATTGAGCTAGGATCAACCAATCGTCGATATAGTATAATACGTGAATGCCCTGGAGTCTCAGAGGAGCCAGAGCTGCTTCCACGCATATTGTAAAGGTGCGGGGTGATAAACCTAGGCCGAATGGAAGAACCCGATACTGGTATGCTTCGCCCCCGAAAGCAAACCTCAGGAACCTCCTGTGATGAGGATGGATAGATAAGTAAGCGTCCTTCAAGTCTATTGTGACAAACCAGTCCTCTGACTGAATCTGTGACACAAACATATTAGCGCAAGTATACTTTGAACTTGAGATTCTGAAACCTGCTGTTTAATTGACGCAGATATAGAATAGGACGCAACCCCTCATCCTCTTTCGGAACAATGTAGTAACGGCTGTAAAACCCTGACTGTCTGCTTGGAGGAGGAACACCTTCTATAGCTCCTTCTGCAGAAGTGTCAGTACTTCCTGCTCCATAACCAGAGCCTGCTCGGGGTCCACCACTGTGGGGAAGACCCCTAGAAATCTGGGCGGACGAGAACCGAGCTGAATTCTGAAACCCTTTTCTATAGTGTGAAGGATCCACTGAGAAATATGTGGCAGTAGTTTCCACGCTGCCAGAAATTCTACTAAGGGCACCAGTCTCTCGAGACTGGCCTCTGGATTTGGTTGAACAGTCACTTCGGTGCCCTGAAGCGGCGAACCGGCAGGGAACAACCGAACTGGCAGCGCTGCGACCCTCTTCAGAGAGTCGCACCCCAGAGGGCGCCCGAGGGGAAACTATTTCTCAAAACCGTCCCTGCCCCGGAGGAACCTTCAGAAACCTGATAGCCTCAGCGTCAGGACTTCTTGTCTAAGTTTTATTAGAGATAGCGTCAGTCCTCAGATCTTGCCTACCTCTAACTAGCTTAGTTCCTACGACCCTCCTCGGAGGATCGTTGGAAAAAGCAGGCACCTCGGTGCCCTGAAGCGGCGAAGCGGTAGGGAAACCGAACTGACTGCTCTACGACCCTCCTCAGAGGATCGGTTGGGGACGTTGACACCTCGAAACCGTCCCTCCCCGGTATAGTTTATATGTTGTGCGACACAAATAGCGTCAGTTCTGACATCCTCACATTTATCCATGTCCTTATATAGTTTACCCACCAGCGCTGCCTAATAATATTTATATATTATTTATGATGGCTGGTGGGTAACGTCGGGGTTATGATGACGCCAACTCTGGAGAGAAATAGCTCGCAACTCTTTAACCCGAGGCACTGTCATACCATGATACTTAATACCCATAACATTACTATAGTAGAAGTTTGGGGATTAAACGCATAAAATAGAAACCGGTTTATTCCACGATCTCAACACCTCAGTGGATAGGGAAAAAACGGCATTCCCCGACGAAGAGGCTGAGATATAGAGTTTTCATTATATTCTCACTCTCATAATGTTCAGCTGGCCAGTAAATATTTAGGATATATATATATATATATATATATATATATATATATATATATATATATATATATATATATATATATATACTTAGCAACAGCGCTAGATAAAACCTCCTTTTATAAGCTCCTCTTTATTCAACAGAGTTATGAGCTGACTTATTTATTTATTATTGAAACATCTGCCTTATTCATTATATTTTTAATTGTTTTGTTCTCTTTTTCTTAACAAAACACTAACGACACCAATTCCTCGGAACTGTAAAATCGCAGCATGAGTGCTTCATCCCGGTGAGGAGAAACCGCAGAGCGTGCTTCTCCCTGATATAAGGCACTGGATCTGGCAGGTGAAAGCTGAGATAGGGCGGCGCCCGTCTCAACCCCTGCTGTCAGATCCGTTTGCGAAACCCACGATGCGAGTCGCCACCGCGCCTCGGCAACAGCGGGACCCGCGCCTCGGCAACAGCGGGACCCGCGCCTCGGCAACAGCGGGACCCGCGCCTCGGCAACAGCGGGACCCGCGCCTCTGCAACAGCGGGACCCGCGCCTCTGCAACAGCTCTGAAACAACACAACGCTTGCTTGCTCTATTTTGCCATAATATGTATATATATATATATATATATATTGCAACTTGACAGACAACAATAAATATGACAAGGACAGTATACAGAGAGTGCTTGCTGAAGGCTCAGAAGCTGACGCGCTCTGCTTTCAGGGGTGCTTTATAGCTTCCTGGTCTATGACGTCACCCGCCTATGACGTCTCGCTCTTTCATTGGACTGATTATACATGTGCTTCACGACGCAATCACCAGGGGTGTTCCCACAGCGTAAACGCAGCGGGAGTTCCCTTGATAGGGAACAACACCCTTAATTAATACACAATTTAGGGTTCAAACTTCTACTTGAACAAGCATTTAAGTAAAGGTCAAAGATGCACAGACGAAAAATCTTTAACCATACTGCATGTAGGTGTGAAATAACTGGATTTTTTTCACCTCTCCAACCTGTGTAATTGACAGACCCAAACTCCATCGGTTCCTTCTGTTTGAAGATTGTCTGGTTGTCTGGCTGTCGTGTCGATGAGTTTTTCACAGGGTACTTGTTTCTTGGGCTTATCTAGTTGTCATGTTCTCTGCTGACATTTAGCGCTATTGTGGTCGTCACTAGGGTCCAAAAATGTTACGAAATGTTACATGAAAGGCTGTTACGAAAATTAATGTTGACAAATAAAAATGACATATAACATGTCTATTCAAACATGAACGTATGACTAGAAAAAAATAACACTGCTAGATTATGATGCATCAACGTTATCGAAAAAGAAATATCTAAAAGGAATAGCTGCTTGAGGTAAAGCTGAAGAGTAAATGATCTCCAGTAAACTGAAGCCCGTTCTATGACACATCCTATGAGACTAATAATCAGATATCGTAGATACAGAACATTACAACTTGCATCTGCATAAAAGGAAGCGAATGCG
Organism: Phoxinus phoxinus; assembly: GCF_949152265.1. NCBI lineage: Eukaryota > Metazoa > Chordata > Actinopteri > Cypriniformes > Leuciscidae > Phoxinus > Phoxinus phoxinus. Next base: position 7,518,546 of record NC_136892.1, read on the forward strand.
CATGTGTATTAGTTTTTTACATTCTATGGTTTGAAAGGGAAACTCTGAATACGCTCTTCCCTTAACAGCGCTTTGATACACGGACAACTGAAGCAGAGAATTTACAACATTCTATCATAATCCTGTTCTTATTATAATGCTGAATATCTCCAGTTCATTGGCGCTGCACATCTTGCACTTAGTTTTATTTTTCATGATAGAAAGTGATTACAGTCTTCGAAGCCATAACTAGAAACAATTTAAAATAAAACAAGTTTACTGTTATAAATTAGAACAAAAGAACACGCAGCATTATTAATATCATCAATGATTTTGTTCTAAAAGGAATATGACCATCTCAAATTACCAAATCATAGTTAGTAATCATTGCATTTGAGCTGAAACTGAAGAGTGAATGTAGTCTACGGTCTACAAACTGCAGCCTTTTGCTAGCTGGTTATTAAACTCAACCAAATGTGTCTTATATTTGTGGTTAATCAGATATAGACTACATAAGCTAATCTTGCAACTTATATCTGCACAAAAGGATGCAAATGCACACATGAACTTGACTGTGCTAGTCTGACGTGTAACTCTTGTTGTGGATGCGCTCTTCCTTTAACAGCGCGCTGAAAAACGAAACTTCAGAGAATTTAAAATTCTATTACAATCGTATTCTCATTATAATGTTATGTACAGTGGGGAGAACAAGTATTTGATACACTGCTGATTTTGCAGGTTTTCCCACTTTCAAAGCATGTAGAAGGTACTCTTCATAGGTACTCTTCAACTGTGAGTGCCGGAATCTAAAACAAAAATCCAGAAAATCACATGTATGATTTTTAAGTCATTCATTTGCATTTTATTGCATGACATAAGTATTTGATACATCAGAAACGGAGAACTTAATATTTGGTACAGAAACCTTTGTTTGCAATTACAGAGATCATACGTTTCCTGTAGTTATTGACCAGGTTTGCACACACTACAGCAGGGATTTTGGCCCACTCCTCCATACAGACCTTCTCCAGATCCTTCAGGTTTCGGGGCTGTCGCTGGGCAATACGGACTTTCAGCTCCCTCCAAAGATTTTCTATTGGGTTCAGGTCTGGAGACTTGCTAGGCCACTCCAGGACCTTGAGATGCTTCTTACGGAGCCACTCCTTAGTTGCCCTGGCTGTGTGTTTCGGGTCGTTGTCATGCTGGAAGACCCAGCCACGACCCATCTTCAATGCTCTTACTGAGGGAAGGAGGTTGTTGGCCAAGATCTCGCGATACATGGCCCCATCCATCCTCCCCTCAACACGGTGCAGTCGTCCTGTCCCCTTTGCAGAAAAACATCCCCAAAGAATGATGTTTCCACCTCCATGCTTCACGGTTGGGATGATGTTCTTGGGGTTGTACTCACGGAGAGTGGAGTTTAGATCAAAATGCTCTATTTTTGTCTCATCAGACCACATGACCATGTCCCATTCCTCCTCTGGATCATCCAGATGGTCATTGGTAAACTTCAGACGAGCCTGGACATGCGCTTGTTTGAGCAGGTGGACGTTGCTTGCGCTGCAAGATTTTAATCCATGACGGCGTAGTGTATTACTAATGGTTTTCTTTGAGACTGTGGTCCCAGCTCGCTTCAGGTCATTGACCAGGTCCTGCCGTGTAGTTCTGGGCTGATCCCTCACCTTCCTCGTGATCATTGATGCCCCACGAGGTGAGATCTTGCATGGTGCCCCAGACCGAGGGAGATTGACCGTCATCTTGAACTTCTTCCATTTTCTAATAATTGCACCAACAGTTGTTGCCTTTTCACTGTACGGTACGCAATTATTTGCGTTTCCACTGTCAAAAGTTGTGAATGGTACCAAAATGCCGAACCGTACTGTACCACTTTTTTGGGTACCCTTCTTTTGGGGTACCTATTACAGTGGTAAGGTACTAAAGGGTGGAGCTGGACTGGCTGCAGAACTTTGATTGGTTGACAGAGAATCATCACTTGCGCGTGCTACAAGGGGAATGACAACATTAGAGGCGCCATTTTTTTTATATACAGTTGAAATATAATACTACTGTTTAGGGCTGGGCGATAAAACGATAACGATATGTATCGCGATAGACACGTAATCAATATCAATAAAAAATGCGTTCGATATAATGTTCGTTTTTTTTTTTTTTTTTTCGTTCGAAGAAACCAGAGGTTGCAAAGCAAGTTTGGCTGCATGAACAAAGGCACTCTCTAACCTAGCAACGTAGGGAATGAACAACTCGGGGTATCGCACACCGGATGCGCACTTTCTCAGTTTATGGCCAGCAATATTGTTATGTTTAAGGACATTATGGAATTAAGATAATATATGTACTTTGTTATGATTGTACTATACAATTGCTAAGTCTGAAGTCTGAACACTTTGTCAGAGGGTCCGTTAACTGAATTAATTGAGAAGATCACCTGAAAATCAGATAACAGTAGCAATTAAATTTTCATTCAAGTAGCTGATTTCTGTAAATGAATGGAAAGCTAAATGTATATTGCAGCACAGGGTGAAGTCGGTATACATTTCGTCAATTTGAGACAAATAAATTTTAATTTAATAAAACTATGTAAATGGCGCTCTGTGGCGCGGCAGGATTTTGAACAAGGTCCTGAGCAGTTTCTGGCAGTACACCTTTACAGTCTATGGTGTACACTCATAGAGAATAATGTGTTCGAATTTTAAATATGAGGCATTGTGCAACGTGGCGCTGCGTCGTCTGCGAATTATGCAAGACTGTAATTATTTTTTTAAGAAACCGGGACAGCATGCAATAAACATTAACCTCAAGAGGAGAGATGCATTGTACCAGGTTTTAGCTTAAGAGCTAATTTCCATCCGTAGTCCCTGGGCAGGCTGATGTTATAATAAAATACATCATACATGCATGATTAATGAAATTTACAAGTCTTCACATGCACAACATCGCTGCCACATTTGCATGTGAGTGCAAATTTGATTTGACAAAAGCCATTTCTTTGCCAGACGTGAGAACGTGTAATAATTTGTGCTTCTTATCAGATCTATAGGCAACATATTCCACTGGCGAGCAGCCACACAAAAAAAGCATAGTTTCCAAATGCTGTCCTGCGTTTAGGGATCCTGCATTCGCCTCGCACTGTAGATCTAGGGGCTCGAGCTGTTGTTTCAGAGCCCAAAGATAATACCACAAACTTGTTTTACCACCTTTGCCACGCTCACCCTTTGGAGCACATCCATGGTTATGTTGACATTTATGCCTTCATAACTGAGGGGATTATAATCAGAGGAAGGTTACGTTTAAAAAAATAATGTTTAAAAGTAATCTATTTTTCTCCTGGTCCTTATTTTAAATGGGTAATAAAAAAATATCAATAATTATCGATATCAACCGATATGAAACACTTATATCGTGATACAGTTTTCAGCCATATCGCCCAGCCCTACTACTGTTATTGTGTCACAAAATGTAGTTTTAAGAGTTGTTTAGGCAAGAAAAAGCTCAAATCTGTGGTTTATTTATAAAGATTTATGAAAATTTTATCCAGGTTATGAGATTCAAGCGATCACCGGGCGCTCGGCGCTCATGTGGAACAGCCTTTCCTCGGCTAGTCATTCTGACGTTTGCCGCTGACTCTGACGTCTCTGTAGTGGTGTTTTATAACACATTTTGTTTTATTGTTGCCAAAAATTTACATATAACCGGAGTAACAGAGCGAGTTGAGTGACGCTTTCAAGAACGCGCTGTTCCATTTGCAGAATTACCAAACTCACGTCCTCGGGAGTCATTCTCCTGAGTCGGACTTGGCAAGTCCGAACTTGGCGTACTTGGTATTGAGAAACGCCTAATGTCGGCGCTTGTCTTCTTGTGACAAACATGCTGAGAAGCAAGAACAAGATCTGCTGTATGTCACCCATTGTTGTTTACTATGTCGTTTCTTCTTCGTGCGAAAAATGAGGTTGATCGCTTCTTTCCGGCAAACACCACTCCTATCAAGTAAGGGTACTGTTGGCGGTTGAACCAGATCATTGTTTACCGACCCGAACCGTACTGTACTGTTCCGTATCGTATCGCTCAGTGGAAATGAGCATAACAGGTCTGTGAGAGCCGGAATTCTTACTGGTTGGTAGGTGATCAAATACTTATGTCATGCAATAAAATGTAAATTAATTCTTTATCTCGACAGATAGGCCTCGATTCCTCCATAACTCCACATTTTTCTCCAAGCTCTTGTAATCACATATTAAACTCTCTGTTAAACATATTTTATTGGACTGTCCTGGGTATTATACAAGTAGAATGCTCTTTTATTAAAGGGTTCTTAAAGGGTTAGTTCACCCAAAAATGAAAATGTCATTAATGACTCACCCTCATGTCGTTCCAAGCCCGTAAGACCTCCGTTCATCTTCGGAACACAGTTTAAGATATTTTAGATTTAGTCCGAGAGCTTTCTGTCCCTCCATTGAAAATTTATGAACGGTATACTGTCCATGTCCATAAAGGTAATAAAGACATCATCAAAGTAGTCCATGTGACATCAGTGGGTTAGTTAGAAATTTTTGAAGCATCGAAAATACATTTTTGTCCAAAAATAACAAAAACTACGACTTTATTCAGCATTGTATTCTCTTCCGGGTCTGTTGTCAATCTGCGTTCACGACTCCGCAGTGACGCTGCTGACGTAAGACGCTGCTGACATGTTATCTGGTGCGCCCGAGCTTCGTTTACAGTCTGAGGGAGATGCACGATGTAAACAAAACAATCTTCGCAAACATGTCTGAGGATTTCGACACAGAGGAAGACTTGCATTTTTTTGCCCATCCATATTTATTTGAACCCGAATACTACACGGACGAGATAACACGTCATCAGCGTCTTATGTCAGCAGCGTCACTGCGGAGTCGTGAACGCAGATTGACAACAGACCCGGAAGAGAATACAATGCTGAATAAAGTCGTGGTTTTTGTTATTTTTGGACAAAAATGTATTTTCGATGCTTCAAAAAATTCTAACTAACCCACTGATGTCACATGGACTACTTTGATTATGTTTTTATTACCTTTATGGACATGGACCGTATACCGTTCATACATTTTCAATGGAGGGACAGAAAGCTCTCGGACTAAATCTAAAATATCTTAAACTGTGTTCCGAAGATGAACGGAGGTCTTACGGGCTTGGAACGACATGAGGGTGAGTCATTAATGACGTTATTTTCATTTTTGGGTGAACTAACCCTTTAAGAACTTTAGTCAGATTATGCCTGAAAAGGTTTTGGATTTGTTTTATCATGTTCATTTAAAAACAAATAGTATATTATGACTTTGAGTTTGTTTGCTTGGTTTTATTGTATTTTTATGATATTTGTATTTTTGTAATTACATTTTTGTCCGTGTCTGTCTGTCTGCAGTGCGCGCTTTCAAATCCAGTTTCACTTTATTTCCCCGGTCTGGAAGGCATGCTGTCTAACGCTAACAAATCAGACCTCAGGAACCACCCTGAATGCAGCAATCAGAAAAAAGAGAAATATATTTTTTAAAGTCAGGGCGATCATCGTTTTACTCACTTGAGTACTCGATCGGTCTTGCCCATCCCTAGTTCCTAGAACTAAATTCCTAGAACTACCCAATGCGAAAAGGGCTTACAGTAACCTAAGGATACGGATGAAACTAATATGAGCGTAGATACCATTGACCTAATTTATGCAGCCTAAAAATCCTTTAGTGGATTTGAATTATAGAAATGTGACAATGTGCTTTGTGTATGCATAGTTAAAGAGATGGGTCTTTAAAGGGATAGCTCTCCCAAAAATGAAATTTACTCCATTATTTACTCACCCTCAAGCAATCCTAGGTGTATATGACATTCTTCTTTCAGACGAATAGAATCTGAGTTATATTTTAAAAATGTCCTGGCTCTTCCAAGCTTTATAATGGCAGTGAATTGCCGTTTCTGTTTTGAAGTCCATCAAAGTGCATCCATCCATGATAAAAGGATTAATTTGAGTCACAGGATTACAGAGTCCACTTTAACGGACTTGAAAACAGAAACGGCCATTCACTGCCATTATAAAGCTTGGATTAGCCAGGACATTTTTTTTATATATATATACATATACTTTATATTTAATTGAATCAATATTTAATAAATTATAAATAAATGAGAAAACAATCTTTAAAATAAACATGCTTATACTTTAGATGGCGACTTCTTGAATCTGCAATCCTATTACAGTATTTTTCACAAATAAAGTAATTGTTAAAAACATGAATATGTGAATAAAAAGGAAGTAAACACTGTAACAGGGCACTCAGTAATTTGGTAATTTCGTGCGCACTGGTAATCATATTTTTTCAAATAAAGACAAGGTAATGCTAATTGTACATACAGCACACTGTGAAACCGATATGAATATGACACAGTGGGCAACTGGATATAGCACATAATATTTAAAATGAAGCATTTCAAGTTTTTCGATCACGTCTCCTGTGAAGCTGATCTTCTGTTCGCATTCATTCACTTCGCATGGACCGACCGTCACTCGCAGTAACACGTTTACGCAGGCTACAAATGCACACATCACAAGATATCTCAGCTGCATTCGATTAAATCTGCAAGGTTTGTGAAATTAAATGTTTATTAGTTATTCAGAGATTTGTTTAAATGATGTATGCGCATTTGCTGAATGTTGACGGTAAATGAGAAAGTATTTTAGCCTGATTGTTTGCATTTCGCTTATGTGGTCGATCTCCGAATGCAACGTAACGTGAGAGGAGAGTAAAGATGGAAAGCTCCTAAAGCTTGTTTCCATATAAATTCTAAGTGTCTAAGTTATCATGTTGTCATTGGAATTACAAGTTCATGACATTTCCTCATATGGAGTCAGTTCATTACGTTGCATTCGGAGATCAACTACTTTTGAGTGACAAAATTCCAGCCACCGGAAACACTGATGAAGTGAGTCATACAAAACCTTTCTTTTTAGTGAACTTTGTGTACACAAACAATGTTGTCAATGCTCGAATTCATGTTTAGAGCCCCTGGTGATGATACTTCAAACACACTTTCATGTTGTTTCGAGCCTCCTTAGTGTTTTTTTTTATTATTATTTTAATTTCTGTAACAACATGGCTCATATCTCAGGTACTAATTTTGTTTTGTTCATTATTAAAATAGTATGTATCAGTGTATGACTTTATTAGCCATAATAAAAGCAACAGGATAATTTACCCTAAAAAAATAATGTTCTTCTAACTGTGAACTCTATGTAAGCAAACTCTATGCAAGCAAACAAATATATTCCCTGAATGGATTATCGGGTCTAGAGTATGTATTTTGAGTAATGTTAAAACCATTAATATTTGTAGTTAATTTTGTGGTCATTTTTCATCCATGTCGCGTAGACAGTCAAAATGGTTGTAAATCTGTAAAACACAATGTAAATCTGCTTTGAAACAATCAGTGTTGTATAAAGCGATATATAAATAAACATGACTTGACTTGATAATCAACATTGTACCACAAGTGCTGTCCATTAAGCCGCATTTTTCCATAATTTCACCTCATGTTTAGTAAGTAGTGAGTAATCTCTCTCTCTCTCTCTCTCTCTCTCTCTCTCTCTCTCTCACTCACTCACTCACTCACTCACTCACTCACTCACTCACTCACTCACTCACTCACTCACTCACTCACTCACTCACTCACTCACTCACTCACTCACTCACTCACTCACTCACTCACTCACTCACTCACTCACTCACTCACTCACTCACTCACTCACTCACTAATCAATTTAGTATGTCACGTCATAAACGTAAGCAATTGTAAAAAAAAAAAAAAAAATAACGTAACAGAGCGGAGTTAATGTCCCTATTTGGACTTTCCATTATAACTAACATGGTGGTAACAAGTTCCTCACAGGAGCTTCTAATGTCTTGAATGTTAGACCTGCTGTACTGGTAATGTCACCAGATGGCAATAAATAATAAATAAGCTCAGGGATGACCTGAATTTTGGATTAGTCTAATTATAAATTGATTTCTTTCTAAATGGATCACGTGTGCTTGAATCTAGCCCTCTTTTCCCTGTGCTTTTCTGCATTTTAATGTGAAAAACTATAGCACATGTATTGGAGACATTTACCTCTTTAGTGACTGCTGTGGCTAAACATTTCGAAATAGATTGTGACCCTTAACTCTTGGGCGAGTTTTAATGCAATTCAGCATTAATTCACTAAAACACCATCAAGGAGCTCTACTAGGTGACAGATTAATGTGTGTATTTGCATGTAAACGGGTGTTCATGACATCAGATGCCTGTTAGCTTGCATTTGCAAAGGAAGGAGGTTTTGAGCACGTAATGCCGTTGGCTGCTTTGGGTTTCTTTTGTAATAGTGGGACTTGTTTTGGACCAGCATATTGGAACTGACTTGAACTCAACACCAGAGATGTTGATGTCTCTAGCGTGGTTTCAATAAATAGTTTTAACCAAAGTCCAACTTAAAATGTAAAGAATTATGGAAATGATACATAATATTACTTCTTTAATATTTAGTAATTTAACTGAATTATAGGGATACATTGATCATGATTTTTCATGGCTGATTCCAATTCCAATTGGCAATTGTTTTTACAAGGAAATAGCGATTGCTGTTATTATTTTAAGCAAATGGCAAAAGGGAAAACAGAATGGCCTGACTTTCAGCTTTGTGAAATTATGCTGCATAAAACAAAAACAAAACAGCAGATGGACTGAATGAAAATGCAAATGTACTCTCTGACAGTACTTATGGAACAGCTGCGATATACAGTAGTGTTCCCTTGGTTACCGCTGTGCACAAAGCAGCGCTGCACTTACTGTATAAACACTACTTTAATAGGCATTATACGGACACAGGAAAAGAAAATGACATCAAAACTTTTCATAAGACAGTCAGATCCTATCAGAGATGCATTCAAATAACCCCCAATTCAATATATATATATATATATATATATATATATATCTCCTCTCTTCTTTGTGCTCTCCTCACATCTTCAGCTTATCCCGTCTCTGACCTGTGTCAACGACGGTTTACAAACTTTGTAATATTTCCACATTACATTTTGGGACATGATTGCAATGCAATTTGTGTGCAAGTCCAGAACATAGATCGGCCTAAATGAAACCATCCGGTTCCGATTGATGGCCAGTCGACCGGTGCATCTCTGCTGAATTAAATTTCTCTATACGCATTTAAAGCAAATGGGGTGCCTACAATACTGGCTTTTGTAGCAAACTCAAAAGCAAAGACCAGGAGATTTGGGTATCTCTTCAGCACGATACTTTATTGAGAATGTGCGGTTTTGCCTGCAGTCATCAAGTCTAAGGGAAGCATACATTGTAATTTACAGTCTTTCAAGGTGTTGCTCTTATGGCGCCTTTCCACTGCATGGTACGATTCGGCTCGCTTTTGCTTTTATACTGCAGTTTAGTACCGCTTCAAAGTGGGTGGGTTTATAGATTGCTCGTTAAAGTCGCTGAAAATCTTTTTCATTCCTGGTCGCAATATTCAGCTCTCGCTGGATCTGTTGTAAAGTTTTTCTTGATCGAAGCAGAGACCAGTGAGACAGTTGGGATCGCGTTCAGAAGTTGTTATTTATTGAACACGGCTGCGGGTTCCAAAATCAGTCTAGACCTAACGGTCTTCCAACATCAGTCTAACTCTAATACAGTATTGCATTGTAGTTATATACATTCCCAGGGGGAGGAGTCTTCTTATCCAGCAAAAACCGGTATGGCAGGTTCTCTAGATTGCTCTAGAGAAACCAAGCCAATCAGCTTTTGTATTGCTAATCCAAGCATCCTGACTTGATTGCTCAAACCTTAACATTATCATAGAGACAAAAGCACCGCTGTACATTGAGCAAATGGCTCTGAAAGTAATTTGCAGAACAAAAGGTGAGAGAATTCAATGATTTGACTCATTTACAAGTCTGGCCGGAATCTACTGCTGGAAACTCAATAATCATCAGTTAAACCTAAAATGAAATAGATTCTTAAAATGTGTTATCCTTCAGTCCCCCGTTTGAGAGTTCTTTAAAACTCTCACATAATATACAAATTTAAACACTTAAAAGTTCATTCTTGTAACTGGTGTAAATTACAGGCACATATAACTTATTCTGTGTAGTTCTTCTGTAATTACATGCGGACACAGAAACAAACATGCAATTAGGTTTCGTGAAACTTCCAGTCATCTGGTGGAATTTTGCTGAAAAATCAAGAATGTCTTGTTGGATTTTGTTCAAGTTCTCTGTTGGATCCATTAAACCTGTGAGATGGGATTAAAGCTCCAAAAGTTCTTTCACCACCATGGTTGTGCACAAGTGAGTCCTGGAAAGCAGCCATGTTCTTTGTTTGTGGCAGAAGCTGAAGTTGCATGTGCCATGCAACGTTCTTTCCAGCAAACAAGGCGTTCTTGACATATTCCTTAGCTCTAAGAATATGTTGTTTCTGGAGTCTACACTTTGCGCGATGTCCATGATGGTTAGTAGTGTGACAATCTTGATCATGTTCGATGGATGACTGAAGGTTCCACTGTTGACATACGGAACGTATGTGATTCTCTGCGTTGTGTATTTTTTTTTTTTCTTCGTGATAGTTGGCTCAGCAGTGGGTCGAGTCGTTTTCTGGAAGTTTTGTGGCTTCATACGCAGGTGAGGAGGTCTGTGCATATCGGTCTCGGGACAGTCATCCAGTGGTATCTGCACAAAGGAAGAAAGAAAACAAAAGAGAAAACGGCAACAGAGCAGTATTCGTTGTAAAGACTGGTTGTATCCTCTGTTCCATCTGAGTCTGCTATTTGTTGTTCCTTCTTTCCCTAATACTTAATTCATGAGACACCTAACGAAACAGTGAGGTGATGATGGACTAGTGGAGGGGGAGGGCCTATGAGGGAAATGTCTTCACCGCAAGGGTTGGCCCCCGAAAGCCTGTTGCTTCCGGTTCTTCCCTGGGATCCTCACTGATCCATGTGTCCTATCCTGTCCCTGTAGCTGGAGGAACAAATTTACATTGTGACACATGAGTCCAAGTTTTCCTTCCCTGACACAACACTGTAGCTGCTGTAATCAACATCACTCGATGTGGTCTGTACCACTTAGGTTCTAACGGCTTGTTTCTTGAGCTGAACCATCAACAAAACAACTATTTTCAAACTAAATTTTATATGGGAGTTTTTTTACTTCCCTCGTAGGTGTGTATGTAAACGTAACACAATTGTGAGTCATTTCTCCTTCATCCTCTAACACAACTTCAGTCATTGCAGACATCATACATGAGGATGGGTTCGTAACTGGTGCACGCTGTAATACAATATTCGGAGCTGTGAGGGTCGTTAACCAATTTCTTTTGCTTGATTCATTAGTACCTGCATGAGGGCTTTTTACATTTACAGTCTGACCTAACACCATTACTGATGAAGCCTGTGCTGTGACATAACATTTTAGGCTGTGAGTTTACTTAATCAGTGTCCCCCAAAGGAAAACTGAGACAGTCACTTTCCTTTTGTGCTTTTAAACAAAAACAAGTCTTTCATCTTTGTTGTAAGTTACTGGGGAAATTAAGCACTCACAGCCCAAATGGCTAACACCTCAACAAGTTGCCCCACGAGTTTAATGACGAGGGGAGCGGCTGCTTCAGAGAGCAAACAGACTGAGTAAAAGCTGAGCAATATTGGTTACGTCTCTAAAATTCTTTTTGTTTTTTCTACATTCTTTCCCAAAATGTCCATGCTTGCCACAGTAAGAACAAGTGGCTTCTCTAGGACTTTTACGTTTCTTTGGCTTCTCTGAGTTGAACTTAACAGTAACTGCTGCAATTCTTACTCTCTCTCTGACATCAGAGTCTCTTTCCCAAGTGACTAAACTGTCCAGGTTGTCTTCCAGGGTTCTACTGGACCATGTTAATTCTAAGTAAGGCAATGCATTTTTGTGTTCTGACAGAAGACCCTGAAACCATGTGCGAACTAGGGGACCATTATCATCTAGCACCTTCTCTGGCGTGTCTGCAATTCCACTGTACCCTGCAGCAGTCTGACAGAAGCGTTCTGTGTACTCACAAACAGATTCACCCTTCTTCTGTACACAATTAGTGAGCTTTGACCAGTCCATGTGTGGTCCAACAATGTTCTTTAGAATTTTCAAGACACCTTCTCTCAACTCATCTTTACTGGCATGTAGCAGTTCAGAAGTAACAGCAGATTCAAAACTGTTGAATTCAGATTCAGTTAAAATTTGTGACATCAACTGTGTGACTTCTGTTACCGCCATGTCATATAGACGCATTTTGCTGATCAATGCCCTTCTAAATTCAGAAAAATTTGTGCGTGCTGGAGGTAAGCTCTGAGATATTCTCTCTATATCTTTAGGAGCTAACGTTGAAATGACTGCTTGTGACTGCAGTACGGAGGTTGCAGATGGAACTGTGTCAACCCCTTTTACCTGAGGCTTTTGTCTAGCTACGCACACTTCAACTGCATTTACATCTGCATTGACATTGTCCTCTATACTATCAAAAGACTGTAGATCAGGATAGCTTTCATCTGACTGTTGGTCTTCTGAGTCACATTTGGTTGAGGCCGTGTTATGGCCCACCTTGTCTGTGAGACAGGACATTCGAGTATGCAATTGTTTATTCTGTTCTTTTAACTTATCAATACAACGAGCTTGTTCTTGTACAATGGATAAGCTAAACTCTCTGTGACATAATATAATACCTTTCACATTTTTCTTCCTGATACATGCACCCAACACTTTCTTGCAATCTTCAATTGACCATACTTTGTCTGCATCAATGCCAAATTTCTTTGTTAAATTCAATCTGACTGGCTCAGTCACGATGGAGTCCATGTGCTCTGATAACAAAGACTTGAATCCACTATCTGTCCATAAAGGGGTAGTCAGTCTAGTACTTTTCCTAAACATTGTTAATTTCTATGCTACCACACAAACAAACACTAAACTTCTCTCTACTGTCTTACAAACAGAGGGTACAATCTTATTAGCACATGACGCTAATCTTCTCTAGCTTAAAAAAGACAGGCCTTCTTTGGCAAGAGGATACACACAAATCTTAACATGTATCTGTTAAAATCTTCCCTGCCTAGCAGAGGATAAACCAAACTATCAGCACATAATGCTAACCTTCTCTGTGAAACAAAGGATAAACAAAATAAACTAGCAATTTATGCTAATCTTCCCTGCCTGAACAGAGGATACCAAAATATTATAAAATGAATCGTCTCTAGCAAACGTAGAGGGTAACACAATAACTAGCACGTAATGCTATTCTTCCCTGCCTGAAAACAGAGGATAACTTTCATCTCTAAAAAACAAACTTTAGAGGATAAACTTAGTTAACCAAACCCTGCAGCTGTTTGTTAAACTACTTCTCTGAACGGCGCAGAGGAAAACAAATTTGTACTGGTCTTGTAGGTTCTTTGAATGGAGTGAAACTCATCAAATCTTTCGTTCATTGTTCAGAAGTTGTTATTTATTGAACACGGCTGCGGGTTCCAAAATCAGTCTAGACCTAACGGTCTTCCAACATCAGTCTAACTCTAATACAGTATTGCATTGTAGTTATATACATTCCCAGGGGGAGGAGTCTTCTTATCCAGCAAAAACCGGTATGGCAGGTTCTCTAGATTGCTCTAGAGAAACCAAGCCAATCAGCTATTGTATTGCTAATCCAATCATCCTGACTTGATTGCTCAAACCTGAACATTATCATAGAGACAAAAGCACCGCTGTACATTGAGCAAATGGCTCTGAAAGTAATTTGCAGAACAAAAGGTGAGAGAATTCAATGATTTGACTCATTTACAAGTCTGGCCGGAATCTACTGCTGGAAACTCAATAATCATCAGTTAAACCTAAAATGAAATAGATTCTTAAAATTTGTTATCCTTCAATCCGTTCCTCGACTACCAACGAAAGGAACGTTTGCACCTTGTCTACTGACCAGTCACCATTTCTTTTGTCAAGTTTATTATTTATTTATTTTTCAAGCAAGTCGTTTAATAAAAATTGTGCGAACAAATAATACTGCGGTGGCTGTTGCTGACTATTTAAATCTAGCGGGTTTGGTGTCTCGTGTTGCAAATCCAATGAAGCTGCTAGTAACGATTCTCTTTGACCAATCAGTGATCTGTAGTGTTGTCACGTCACATTTTAGTATCGGAACCTCAACAGAGATGGTACCATTTAAAGCGAGCCGCACCGAGCCGTACCATGCAGGGTTCCTCCAAGCCAACGGGCTAGGGGTTTTTGGCCTGCTGAATGCCATGGTCCAAAGCATAGACAGTATATAAACTGGACACAGCGACCCCATAGGTTTCAATGGAGAAAAGTGAAGTCAATTAGAAGCACTCACTTCCTGATGTGCAGGCTCAAACTGAGCTTGACGACGTAGATGTGACGTGAGCAACCAGACCGTTGTAAGTCTTCTAGTAGCTGTGCCGAGAGAAATCTGAATATTTCCCTTCTGAATCTCGCAGAGACGGAGAGCGTGAGTATCAGCTGTCCATGAGCTAGCAGCAGGAACAACTTTATCACTCCCGGACCCTATGGGCTTCTCCCTTGACTTTATCGGACTTTATGCCTCCACGTCCCCCCGATTGCTTGCAAGCTTCTCCTCCTGTCTATACGGTAATATCTGGTCTGTGCTCCAGAGAGTCGAGTGGTTATGACGCAATCGTTAGGCTATTTTTACAAAAACTGCTTCTACGGGCCATAACGTAAGATACAAGGTAATGGAGCCTTTTATACATTGTCATGTTTCTTTGGAAATAAATAATGGACAAATGGAGTCTTTAAACGCCTCAGATGTAAAGTTATTCACTGTCAAAGTGACGGCAAAATGAATGGGAGTTAATGGAATGCTAACAGCAGGTGATGGGTTGATAGCCAATTGGTGATTCTGATCACCAAATATGGCAGAAATATATTTAAATGCTATGCTAAAGGCTACTTATGTTAACCATTGTTACATAATAAATACACATATGCAAAATAGCAGAGACTGTTTTAAGAACTTGGACAAATCATATGATTACAGTCCTATATTTGTTTGGTTTCATTTGTTTCTTCCCTGTGCCTTGGTTGATATTAGACTTTTGCATCTGCATATGTCATAAATTACACATACTCTGGTTAACTTCTTGTTTTCTGTCCGTGAGCTTCCTCTGTTGCTCTGATTGCAAGTATTGCAAGGATAACAGTATAAGTTATACGGGAGAGATCACTCAAACTTCAGATCTCATCATTTTGTGGAAAATGAATAGAAATTATCATTCTTTCTAAAGAAATGTGATGTAAACATGGTATTTTATCAATATTTTTCTAAATATGTAAGCCTTTGGACTTAAGTCTTAATAGAGTTGTTTTGTGCATTCTTGTGATCACAAATAAATGGAAGCAGGCGTTACTGAATAGGTTCTGTATGAGTTCTCTTTTTATATGTGAAATAATGATAAATACTGTTTGATTCCGCATTATTAATGTGTACTCCTGAGGCGTGTAAAGGGCGGGTCTAGGGTAGCACTCTGGGGCTGGAGAAATATTTGCTTAATTTTCACAAAAGCTCTGTCTATTTTGGTGTAGATCATTAAACTGTTATGCTGCCTTAGAAGTTCTTACAAAATCAACCTTCATGCGCAAAGAGTTCAGTTTGGCTGCACTTTATCAATGATAGCCTGTGATTCGGTTAGTTTAATGTAGACTAGTTATTGAAAACGTTGTTTTACTTGTCTTAGTTTTTGCTTAAATAACAGAAAACATTAGCTTTACTGTTATGTTGATATCACAGTGCAATGTGTCTTGAATAAAATGGGCCTATCTTTTTTTATAAGGTGGTGCAATGTTTCTCTTTCTTTTTGAAGTTATTGCCTGAGTAGACACAGTTCATTATGATAGGTTTCATTTCCTTAGTTTCCTGAGGTTTAATCTTTGTAACGCTGTTTAGTTTCCTTAGATTGACTACGGGTTTAAAAACCTCAGGTATCTATCCATCTATCTAATCTAATCTATCGCCTCTCTATGCACGGCACATATTTAGCTGCTTCAAGGCAGCATAACTGTACTGGCAATGGCCAGCCATATGTATGTCAAAGTATATAAATAGGTTGGGTTGTGATGAAGTAATTTTTGTGTAGCGATTGCTTCTGGCCTATCATATCCTCAGGTTTTGAATGACATTTCTGATATTGTCAGTTTAATGATATTTCTTTGTCAGTTTATGTCACTGTTTTCCCTTGTTTGGTTTATATTTAGAACTGTGTGATCCTGTACTGTTGAAGTAGATAGTGTTGCTGTGAGCTTTCTACTGTAATTTTTAACAATCTTTTTTTTTTTTGAAGACTTCAGGTCCACATGCTGAATGGAGCCCTTCTAGCTCTTCTCTTCCCAGTAGTCAACACTAGACTGGTGAGTATATTCATTGTAATAATGTAAAGTTATTAAATAAAGTTACTTGATTAAAATGACATTATAGTAGTGGTTTAACACTTAAATTGTCAAGTATTCCTCACTGTGTAGAGTGTAGCACGACGATGACATTGCGTTAGGGCTGTAAACGATTAATCGTGATTAATCGAATCCAAAATAAAAGTTTGTGTTTACATAATATATGTGTGTGTATTGTGTATAATTATTTTGTATATATAAATACACACACACATGTATATATTTGAGAAATATTTGCATTTATATACTGCATATATATATTTTTATATAATTTATATTATATATAAATATAACTATTTTATATATAAATAAATAAAACTTCTTAAATATATACATGCATGTGTGTGTATTTATATATACAAAATAATTATACACAATACACATATGTAAACAAAAACTTTTTTTGGATGCGATTAATCGTTTACAGCCCTACAGTAGTGATGTAACGTATGTTTTAGTGTGCATTTGCAATCTGCCAACTGGTGATATATGTCTTTAAAACGTATGTGCCATATTGGCTTTTGCTACTGGCATTTGGTTTTAATGCCTGTAGGCCTGTCGCAATAGTCGATAAATCGATTAATCGCACGATAAAAAAAAATGACCTCGATAATTTTTCTAGCCGCGATAATTTCATTTGCATACTTTGTTATCCGCGACTGAATGACAACTCTCGTTTCCTTAGCGTAGGAGAAGTGAACCCTCTTGTCAGTTGCATTGTTTTTTGTGTGGGGAAGCGGCGCTTGTCAGTCACATGGACTTTGTGTGGGAAGGCGGGAGTGCTTGAGGCGACTGCCGAGAAGAGCGAAAAGACGAGACGCAAGTTGTGACATGGAATTGGTTTCAAAGCCAAACGCGACAGCTGCAGTGTGGGAGCACTTCGGATTCAAACCGAATGACCGTGGCGAACCACTTAACCTGAGCGAGCCGGTATGTCGCATTTGTTGTAAAACAGTATCGACTAAAACCGGTAGTGTTGTGCATGAACGCGTTCATATTTTCGCTGAACGCTGAACCGAACGAATCCCTTTTCATACAATGAACGTGAACGAGAGATTTTTGCCTTGCCTTGCAAAATTCAGAATTAAATTAATGTGCAGAAATTTGTACAAATAGAGAGTAGGATATGTAGGTCTACTATAGCCTACTATACTGTTGTAGCCATTAAAAAAAGCGCGTTTCATATTTGTTAAAATATTATAATGTTATTTTTTTTCCCATTTATGAAAAGTGAACAGCACGACCGAGTATAGGATGCGCAATATGAGACATGGAGCGGGTCAGACATGATTTTGACCGTTGAAGTTGTTATAGAAAGCTTTTCTTTAAAGTGAATTTCGTTTTGTATAAATTGTATCTTAATTTTAATCAATTTTTCATCAACCAATTGCCTGTATTTAATGAATAGGCCGACGAAACAAATATAGCAGAGGCGCCCGCGCGCTCACTTGTGCACGTGAACTAGAGCACATCCTAACTTAACGAAACTCAGTGTATGCCTCACACAGACATGACAAATACACAAAATACACAAAGCTTGAAATGTCTTTAAACGAAATAATTCAAAACGAAAAAAGAAAAAGGCTACTCTCTGATTATGTAGTAATCCATTATTAGGCTTATTTATGTGCATTTCTCTCTATAAGCGCGTTCACACGGAGATGGTGATCGTCAACTTCATCTTTGCAGCCGAGTCGACACTTTTAGAGAAAACGCTTGTTTATTAATAAAAATCAATGCACGCGTCACCGGATTTACAGATGCACGCACACATATTATTTCGAAATAACGAGATATTGTGTTGAAATAACATTATTATTAATAATAGCCTACATCTTTGTTAAAAGAATTTTACAAATGAACGTGAACTAGTTCATTTTTAGATATATGAACTTAGTTAATTTTAAAAAAAGAAGAACTATGAACATGAACTAGTTCATTATCATCTGTGTGAACTGAGAGACAGAGTTCAATGCTTTTATTGTTTTTGGTTGTTTTGTTCATTGTTATTGTGGATATTGAAAATGTTTTCCATTTTCAGTGTTAAATAGTCTTTGGAAATAAACGTTTATTGAATTTTGAAAGGTGTATGTGCATTATTATGCCATTATCATTATTCTAGATGAAAATGGTCTCAGATAGACAATATTATCGTTTATCGCGATAATTTCTTGGACAATTTATCGTCCAGCAAAATTTGTTATCGTGACAGGCCTACATAGAACCCAGTATTTGTTTTGTGGCTAGCATTCTTTTCAGGATTCTAATGTTTTTAATGATGGAGGGGAGATCCATCCTGAAGAGCAGTAGATAAACTGAATTTTTAGTTTTTGTTGCTGTTTTGGATGTTTATTATATTTTATGTGGCAGAAACAAACGTAAAAGGGAGGACACCAATTTTTTCTAACATTTTAGACAGAAACGGGAGATTTGAGATAATCTGTTCTCCTGGGTCAAGCTGGGGCTTCTTGAAAAGGGTTTGAGTACTGCCAGCTTTTTGGGACATGCCCTAAAGAAAGTGAAGAGTTTGAGATTACAGGTAACAACTCTTTCAGTAGATTAGTGGATGTAGGTTACAGTATATGTGTAATAAGTTTTGTTCACTCTTCCTGTCCTATAGCATCAAATGACTGAAGCTGTTCACTATGAGACAAAATGTTCAGAGATGCTAAAATTCTTTCTGCTTGTTTTAATTGTATGGTTGATTCAGGTATTCATTAAGGTATTATTTCTGTGCTGTGAGGAAGTGTCTTGTTCAGTTTACGCTTTGTTTCTTGTCAACTGTCAATTCTTGTCTTGGCTACTGTATTAAATTCCTGAGATTGTTTTTGTTATTTTTTATGAGCGTTCTGAAATATGTATATCTCTGGCCTTTCTGTAGCTGGAAACATGCCCCTTGAAATCCCTCTAAACTTGTAATCTTCCACCTGCTTTGTGTGGGGGGGTTTCTCTTTAACTTTCTTAAACAGAGGGGTGCAACACTAACCAGAGTCTTTATTCATAGTTTCTATCCTCACATCAAGTTCTTCAGATCTTTTGGGCACTGTACAGTAAAAAGTAAGCACACTTCAAGCACTTCCATCACTGTAGTATTTCACTGACAGTAGTCAGAGAGATGGAATTGTGTGTATTTACTGCCACTGTCTTGTGGAGGTGCTGATGGTTATTTTGGTTGACTACCTACATACTAGGTTAAATTGGTGATGTATGTTGATGGGGGCTGATCACATGTTTGTGGCTATTGTAGGCTAAGGTCATAGTACTACCAAATGGTAGCAGGAAGTGTTGTTGTGTTTTTTTTTACCTGACTTTTATTGTTTTCCTAGAGCCGCCAGGTGGCGATGGCCCCATAGTGCTCGAGCCAGTCATCACTGCTTGCATCGATACTATATTTTTAATGGTTTAGCTGTTTGTTTAGATGCTTATCGCATAAGCATAGACAGTAGTAATAGTGAAACATGCTGACACCAAATAAGGCTAGAATGCAAGGTATGTTTTTGTTATCTAAACATACTTTTTTCCCCTTCACAGCTTCCATTTGAAAAGGAGATCTATTATATTCAACACTCCATGCTGTATCTTGTGCCTGTCTACCTCTTCAGAAAAGGAGGTGAGTTTCTGAAGTTTGGTACTGGGGGGTATTCCAGAAAGCAGGTTATATGACAATCCCGGGTGTGTTTAAGGGAAAGTAATCGGATAATCTTAACTTTTGGTTCCAAAAATGAAGGTAGCTTTCAGGGTATAAGTAGCCATAGCAACTTACTCTCTGAACATAACATGTTCCTGAGCAGCTCATGTTTCAGGGTTAGTTTACTTCAGAGGTGTTCAGGGTTAGTTTACTTCACAGGTGTTCAGGGTTAGTTTACTTCAGAGGTGTTCAGCACATGCGTGATCTATTGATGAGGCTCCAGTGGGCGTAACAGATTGTGCACAATATTATAGTTATATATAAAGCGCTATTTAAACCAGATAATGTTGATTTTATTGGAATATATAGCTATATAATTCTCATCTCACACATCGTTGAACTGCATTCAGATGTTTTGTTTTTATTAAATTTTTCTATGCTAAAATGTATTTCTATGATATGATCTGATATATGATATATCTTACATTTGAAGCAATGTGGAAGCAAAATGACAACAAAAAATAAACTTATACAGTCATGTTATCTTTGCCAGCTTAGCTATATTAAGCTATATTATGTATTTAGTTTAATTAGTCTTTCTTTTTATTATATAATTAGCTTCAAACAAACAATATAGTTCTTATTCACAGTGATATTGAATATATTGACGAAAATATTGAAAAATGATTGCACAACCACCAAATAGGTTGTCACATTTATTTATATAGCGCTTTTTACAATATAGATTGTTTAAAAAGCAGCTTTACAGTGGTAACAGAAAAATAATGCAACAAAGTTTGTTTAATTTTTGTTGTAAAAAAGTTAATTTAGTTCCTTTTATATATATATATATATATATATATATATATATATATATATATATATATATATATATATATATAGCCGCTCTGGAGAAAAACGTGATGTCATCGTCCAGCTCAGTTCAGTTCTCATATAATGGTGTCAATGCAGGCAGATCAATATTATTGTTATTAAATGTTAAATTTAATGTCCCCAACTAAGCAAACCAAAAGCCAATGGCAAAAAAGGCGACAGTGGCAAGGAACTAAAACTCCATCAGGTGACAGAATGGAGAGAAAAACCTTGGGAGAACCCAGGCTCAGTCGGGGGGCAGTTCTCCTCTGGCCAACGAGCAAACAGTGTATGATTATGATTTGGAGCTTTACAGGTCAGAAATCAGATTGGATTGGAACAATCATAGGTGGTGCACAAAATAAAATATGCATTTAAGTATGTAAATCAGCATTTAACAAAAGAAGTAGTATGGCACGCTTTTTCGCGTCCGTTTCCATGGTGATTCGCCGCTTTGTTGAAAATGTCTGGTGTGTAAACCATGAACATACTCTGAGTTGGATGAACTTCCTCCCGGGTGCGTTTTTGGAACCAGCATATCAAGACCATTTGGTTCCAAATGACCAATCAACCGAGAGTTCAGGCTATGTTTGACGGTAAAATAATATTGCTTTCTGGAATACACCCCTGGACCCTTTTACCCCACATGATTCTATCTTCCATTGTCCACATGTGCACCACAATGTAATTTTAGCTTCCCTGTCTTTCAGTTGAAAAATGAGCGATGTAAATACTATTGAAATCAGTAGCACGTTATTTATAGAGCTCTACCAATTGCAGATCTCCGCCACAGTTTTGAGGAAACGGCTGAAGACTCGTCTCTTCCGTGAGCTGTACTGTAGCCTCCTAAAAAACAGTTATATTTTACTACCGCTTTCACTATTCCTTTGTCTGTGCTCTCACTATTTAATTCACTCCCTTATTCTAGCTTGTACTATCCTGAACGATGGCTAAAACGTTGTATTACTAGCGTTTCTCGTGTTTATGCCTCTTTAAGATTCATTGATTTCTTTTTATAACAGTGACTGGGAACATGAAGTGCCATTCTGACATCAACATTTCAAAATTGTCATTGCTAAATAAATGTACATTTAGTTGATGAGTAAAAGATACATGAGTGAAGCAATGGCGCTCTGAGAGAAATAAGTAAACCTGTAGTGTCTTCTAATGTTCAGACTGGACAACTACAGCTCCACAGTTTCTGGGATAGCAATTCTTTGTGTGAAAGAAGGATTGATAATGTACAATTATTTTTTTGTGTGAAAGGAGGATTAATAATGTACAATTATTATTATTTTGTAAAAGAAGGATTAATAATGTACAATTATTATTTTTGGTGTGAAAGAAGAATTGATAATGTACAATTATTATTTTTGGTGTGAAAGAAGGATTGATAATGTACAATTAGTTTTTTTGTGAAAGAAGGATTGATAATGTATAAGAAAAATAAAATGTATAATAGAGATCATAAATATATAAAGATATATAAATAAAGAAAAAATAAAGTCTAAGAGATCATTCTTCTGAATTACATTATATTGCCTACAGGCCTATATTTTTAGTTGATATATCATAATAGTAGTAGATTATTCTGATTGAATGATTCTCCAGTTTGACTGTAGGTAATAATGAATAATATATGAGATACACTTATAATTTATGGAAATATTATATAGTAATCCCCTGAATAGTAATAATTATTACATATAATGAAAACATGTCACTGTGGGCCTTTTTGCCCAAATCTATCAGGGAATGAAGCTCACTTTAACTTTTTACTTCAAAAACTCTGTAATTATTACCATCATTACCCTATAGATCTCTTTTTATTTTGAAGGACTTGAAGTTGAAATTCTGTGTGGTAACAGATTTGGTACTTGGTATCTGAACCCAGATTATTCCTTCAGGTCATGAAAATAAATCAGTGATCCAGCACTTTACATTGTATCTTTAACGTGTGTGTCATGTCTTGTTCGTCAGGTGTGTATAAGCCAGAGCCGCTGGGTGACATGTGGTGGGCGCTGCTGTCCTCAGGAATCCTCTTCCTCTACCACTTTCTATTCCTCCAGGGCCTTGGAATGGTACGACAATCAACTTCACAATCGCTATCGCAGAATCCAGAATAGCAGACTAGTCTTTGTATTTCTGTTAAATATGGAATACTAGCTTACTACTTACTGAATACTTGCCTTACATAGACACACTGCATGCTTCCCACCTTATCACATTATGTGTTTAATTCAGCAAGTGGTTATTTAGCATTTTTAATCCAATATTGTGTAAAAATGTCAAATTCTGGCAGTCTAATCAAATAACATGTCAATTCATCACTTCAAGTGGAATATCAAGTCAGATGCATTGTGGGACACAACATTCTAACAGTCTGTTGTTTACTGGTCATTTTAATGAATGTAGTAGATTATCTTGGTATTTTATATATTTCAAATTGCATAATGTGCATAATCAGATTGCATAATGTGCATAATATATTCATACTATATATATGACAATAGTAACTAGTACAATATGTTAGTATAGTATGTCTGAATATAGCCTTCATTACTAAAGTTTCTTGCACAACAAGCAAGATGATCAACTATCAAGTAATGAATGAATAAGCTGAAAATGTCCTTAAATATGTCTATGGCTGTTCCTGGACAGTTGCTGTACAGAGAACACATGTTGAGTGCTGTGACCACAGTGGGTTTCTATGGTCTCGCTCAAAGCTGCTCGATTATTTGGACACAGAAAGGTGAATGTGTGCTCTCACCATTACACTAAGGGTCAAAAGTTGAGTAATTAAAAAAAAAATCTGTAAAAGAAGTATCCTATGCTCACCAAGGCTGCATTATTTGATCAAATCAATATTGTGATCATTTAAAATAACTAGCTAAATTAATTATAAATTACATTTAGCGCTCAATTATTGTTTTTGTTTTTTCATGATTAAAAGAGACAAACAGCAAAAATATTTATATTTTTACATTTTATAATACATTTAATAGATCCATGCTGAACAAAAGGGTTTAATTATTTTCTTTTTAAATATTACCCCACACTTCATGGTTTGCACAAAAATATTAAGCAGCAAAAACAGTTTTCAACATTGATAATAAGAAATGTTTATTGAGCACCTATATTAGAAGGATTTCTGATATATTCTCATATATATGAACTCTACATGCATGTATGATTTGTTACATGCCTTTGCTAAGGGTTTGTGGTCTGCCCAGCACCAGTCATTCAGCAGTTTCTCACACCGCTCCAGAATCGAGTTGCTCTCACAGTTGGTACCAAATTAATACCGAACCTCTTTCCAGAGACCTCGGCATTAGTGTGTTATTTGCATTCCGCTCGGACATGTGATAAGATGTCGTCCACCGGTAGTGCTGGGTCGCTTTGCAACGGAAATGAAGAGCTGGACTCCATTTAAACAATAAGACTGAGGAACGCTGAACTCCTGGAGCACAGACAAGCTGTGGAAGAAGATCTGGATAATCTCACAAGAAGTCTCAGAAGTTTGTGCAGAAGGTCTTGAAAGTTGAGCACATGCTTGGTCGTTGTTGCTGTAGCTTTTTCTGTGCTCTCCAAAAATTCCCTTCTTGCAGAACTTCCTTTTTTTTTTCTCTGCTTTGATTTAAACTTGCAACATTGCAACAGCACAGAAACACTTTTTCTGTGTCAGTGAATCTTTCAATTCTGCTTGAGTTGGAGGAATTTGGAAATTGGCGTAATAAGTATTTGCATAGTTTAAAGTTCAGTTAGAACCGAGACATTTAGGCATAATTCACTTTTCAAACCAATTCCAGATTCACATAAGCATTGTACTGAACACCACAGGATTGTGTAGCGTTGAACTTTCACCTGTGCATTTATGTCTATCTTGTTGTGTCCCAAACAGCACTCATTACGTGAATACAGATCTGTTAATGGAAATGGAGAGGATTTCCATTTTGTTTTGTCTTCTGTGAAGATCTGTCCTTTTTGTTGCAAAACTTTTCTATTCCTGGGAGTCCTAAGAAATGTACGATCATTCAGACTTATTGATAAGAATGAGGGAGAACAAAACCGTTCCGGTTTTTGCGTGGGTCACTGTGTTAATAGACGATGTTAAAACCATTTCACTAATGGTCATAGACCTTTTATAACAATCTGCATCTCATCACATCGGCTCCGGTTAGTAGCGTGATCAAATTTCCACCTGTATTATTGTCAATGGAGGGTGGCTAAATTTGACAAGACAATTTACTTAAATTGACTATTTCAAAATACTTAGCCTTACTTGATAACCTGATACAGGCTAGAGCAGAAGTTATATTATGGTTCTCAAGCGTTGGAGTGTGATAAAGGCCTATAGCACCCCTTGTGGCTGTGTTGAAAATGCAACTTGCACTGCTCTATTAATTGCATCCTGGTACGTTTCGTAAAATGAAGCATGAAATGGAGCAAATTCTGCTTGAATAATCTGCGTTCATATGTTTTGGATATGCATGTTTAGTTATTGTGTCCCTATACTAACTCCATCTTGTATTGTGCTTCCCACCAGTTGACCGAAGTGAATTTGAACAACATGCTGTGTCCTGCTGTCTCTGACCCGTTTTATGGACCCTGGTATCGAGTGTGGGCAACGGGCCACCAGACGGCCTTGACTTTACTGCACGGCAAGGCTCTGACCATCCTCTCGCAACACACTGCTCCCACATGCCGGGATTTACTGGATCTAGCACGTCTACGTCTACGCAACAAGAAGATGGACTAGTGTTTTTATCAGCAGTCTCACATGGACAAAACCTCATGCTCCTGAACCGAAACTAGTCCAGCATCCTAGATAAAAGCGTTCAAATGATTAGATAAAATGTTTAGTACATACCCTTATTTTCCTATTTGTTGTTGTTTGGTCCTAACCTTGTTTCTCAAAGCTGGATCGAAGAATTGTTTTTACACCATAGGAGCAGGGGACTGCAGGATCCAAACATCAACCTTGCCTTTTTCTTTTTAGTCTAAACGTTTAGCAAAATGAAGACTCGGTGAAGTCTCAACAGACGTAACCATTCTTCTCCTGTTGCCTTCTTTAATTAACGCTCATCGAACAGTGAAATGGGGCCAACTCATTTGCTGAATAGCGGTTGCACAATTCCTCACGCCTTGCGTCCTGGAAATGCAGTTTTAAAAGATTGTCTCATTTACACTTTCTTATTTTTGTTGACCTGTTAAGGAAAGCATAAATGTGGCGGTACTGTATGTCTAGGAGATTTTCCAGGGCTTTTCCAATCCCCTGGCAGTATCTTTCTTTAATACCATAATGTAAATAGTCAGAACGTTACACTCGACGCTGAAGCCGTTGGCTGAAAGTGTCCGTTTGATTCCATCAGCCACTCTACTGATGATGTTATTCAAGGGAAATGACTGTTGTTTGTAGATAGACCGAATGATCGGTTTAAGGGTAGTTTTTTTATTTTTAACCATTAGTTCTTTAGATGTTTCTTACTGGGCCAGTTAAAAAAATTCACTTATTTTCCCTTTATTTTCCAGACTTAGTTTTTACAGTCTCAATATTTAGCTAAACACAGTTATCTATAAATGATTCGATATCAGATCGGTGGAAATTTATTTTACAAACAACTCGATTACTAGAACTTGAGCATGGCTGTTTCAGACTTGCATTAAAGTGTTAACCTTATACTGTACATGACAGACTGAGTGTTTATCTTATACATGAAAACGGTGTACTAAAAAGTCAAATGTGTAGCCAAATGAGAAGGAAAAACAAGTCCCATTAGGAGGTTCTTTTGGTCCCAAAAACTGCTCCGCACTTGAAGTGTATTCCATCATTTCCATGTCAAAGATCCAGTCATAAAACCGAAGCAGTTTGAGGCTGTTGAACACATGTAAGAAATACAGTGCAGTCTTGTGAATTATGGGATCACTCATTTCAATGTATGCAACTTGACTGAAAGGGAAACCTTAGTTCTGATCTCAGTTTTGTACATATGTTTTTATGAAATATGGTCTATATTAAAGGTCTTCTCCAACGTGTAGCATCCATGAGGATTGTCTTGGTTTCTGTTGTTCTGTGAAGCATGAAGACACCCAATGCTTGTTCTTTCAGATTTTTTTTATTGGATAAATGATTTAAAAGGTAATAACAATAATGCTTTAAAACTACATTATCATTGCCACAGCCATAGCTCACATACCCACATCTAACCCGTCTATTTGCCACCCTCCCCCAACACATTTTTTTTTTTTGATTTTGTCATTTTTGTCTTTTTTTTGGAGCCATACTATCATATTCATAATAAATGCCCATTTCAAGTCTCATCACTCTAACAGCAATTCAATGGGGTAAAGGATCTAGTTCTACAGGATACTTTTTTTTTTTTTTCTATTTTCTTTTTTCACCAAGTCTTTACTTCAAAAATTTCAAGTTTGTAAAGCAAGAGATAATCCAAACGCAAGACAGAAATAAACCAGTGGTGGGCATAGAGAGCTACGCCAGGCAACCCCATGCCCGCAATGACAACACTGCAAGATGTCAATCATCCAAGGGCATGTTCAAAACTCATCTTCTTAAAGTTCCAGAACACAGAAATCCACTAAAATAATAATTAGAAACTAGGTCCAAAATTTTTTTTTGAAAAGAATTAACTTGATGTACAAAAACAGTCATTGTTTACTTTTTTAACTTCTTTTTTTTTACAAAAAAGTTTTCAAACAAGTTTATTGTAGTTCTTACATTTAGTTTTATCATCATCATCATTATTATTATTATTTATAGTCCCCCCCCCCCCCCCCCTCCCCTCTATATATCTACCAGTGCGATTGTATGCCAGTGCAGCTACTGGGTCCAGAGTAAAGGAAAAAGGCTTCTTTTTTTCTCCTTTTAAATGGCATTTAAAAATAAGGATTAGCTCATCTTTTGTATAAAGTATAACTGCTGGTCTTAGGGAAAAAAAACAACATTAAGAAACCCATAAATCTAAGAGGCACGCTATGGGGTTTTCTTTCTTTACAAAAATAGATAATAATAACAATGATGAAAACAAAATAAAAAAGTGCAACCTAGTATTACGGTCGTAGACACCGTGCAAGGTTTCAAAAACAGCTACAATGAAAATTCATTGAACTTAGGTAGCTAAAAACCTAAACCAATATTAGAAATTGTACAAAAGAAAAAAGGTAAATACACAAAAACAAAAGACATTTCTCTTGCAGGGAAGGTTTTTGGAAGGACAGGAAGGCAGGTCTGTAGAGCAGCATTTGGACATGGCTGGAGGCATCTTTGGTTCGGTTGAACACACAAAGGTAACATGAGCCTAACTTCCAAATGACTATGTTTTAACAGTAAACGTGAAGCTCGTATGAAGGTGTTACAACCCAACATTTATGCCTAAAATGAGCATTAGCTATACTTACGAAACATTAGTCCCAGTTTTGTTAAAACGTACAGAAAATTAAGAAGTGTAATGAGAAAAATGTAAAGAAAAAAAAAAAGAAAAGAGCCACGACGAGCACATTTTGAACTCATCTTTGAGCAATGTAACTGTAGGACAGGTGCTGAGAGTTTCTACAGTGTTCAGATGTGCCAGAGATTGCTAAAGTTAATGTCCCCAAAGTGTGTTCAAACTACACTAGGAATCACACAATACTTTAAACTCTACTTGCAGTCGTTTCACAATTACATCACAATTTTTCAAAACCTTGCTTAAAACTCAATGTATAGACATATACATATAGTTCAATGAAAGAAACAAACAAATGTCTTTCATCACCGCAACAAAATGAACCAATGATATTTGAACAAACATTGTTAGCAAAGCACTCAGCACATTGACCATCATATCGCTTGGGCCATATTTCGGCAACAGCGTTCAGCCAGTTAATCCAGCCGTAGTTCAAAATGGCAATGTAAATGAACGCGAACATTGACTGATACACAGAGTGAATTTCCAGGGTAATTGTGTATTGCGTAAATGTGTACATCTATAACAGATGATATAAGCATATGCCCGAATCCCCCAGGCCATGAGGGAAAGATGGGTTAGACTCGTCACTACTTGTCCTTTCAAACCTGCAGGAGATTGTGTTACACTGGTAGGAAAAAAAACACCTGTAAAACAGATCTGCATATTTTGAGGATAATAAAAAGTCTGATATGATCAATGAGTCCGCATGACCAGTCACATTTGCTGCGACCACCCCCAACATGAGGTCCAATAGCACCATTTTATATAGTCTGTTTTCTCATATCTATATAGCAGTGAAACAAGCATGCCATGTTTAACAGGAGGCCTCCAATTCATGCAACAAATGTATTGCAAGTTTGTATGCATCACATTTTCTCAAATGCAAACACTTGGTTTTGCAGCAGCAAAAAAAAAAAAAAAAAGTTCAGTTTGTGTCGTTTTAATGGACCAGAAATGAGGCCCGGATTGTCCAACTATAAAACAATAACTGGGTTCAAAACTGAGGCAGTAAAGTAGAAATATTTAAAGGGTTTTTAAAAAACTGAGACAGTGAGACACCACAAATGTGTCTTATTGGTAGGTAGGATTTAGATAAGCAAATTATTATTATTATTATTAAAAGGTCATAACTGGGCAGTAGAGGGCCTCTATGAAAAAAGAAAGAAAAAAGTAATAAACACTTGACAATCTTCCCGTTGTGATTCTAGCCTAAATAACCCGTCTGACGCTAGTTGGGCACTCTGGGCAACATTTGTTGGTCCATGTCTTAACCATTTTTAAAGGCAACAACTGAAATCAGGTTGTTTTGTTTTTTAGGTTACAGTGAACTAAAAAATGACTGTGGATGGAACCCCAAAAGCCCTTAACATTTTGCATATGAAAACAAATGACAGGAAATAGTTTTGCGATTTTCGAAAGAAGCTCACCTATTTTTCCTTTCAGAGTCAATCTAAAAATGGAAACGTCGAAAAGCTAATTCACTGCATCTACAGATAAGATGACACTAAAGAAACACTTAGACATGGCCTTTTCAGAACGGACCCAACATTGTCAGTGAGAAAACCATGGAGACCGTTCTAACCATCGTATATAAATTAATTTCCTGGTGTAAAGTGACAGACCCGACAACATTATTCAAGCAAACTTCAGCCACAATAGCAACTGTATCTACTCAATGATCTTAATTACAGCAACTGTAAATGTAGTGGATTTTGTACGGAGATGTAAACATTGTTGCTATGCGAGACAGAAATGATATTTATCCATAAGACCAGATCATTAAAAACAAAGCAAAAACTAGCTTTCTGAAGCATTTCCCATGCCAGGAGAAAATGAATTTAAAATCGCCTTTAGAGCAACCACCCAGCATTAAAAAAAGAAAAAAGTATGGCTTTTTTTTTAGCTTGTCCCTGTCATTTGACCTTGGTCTCTCAGAAGGTTTTCCTCTCCGTGTGACAAAATAGGAGCAAAACAAAACCAATTTGGACAGCTTTTTGCCCATGAGGTTAGTCGTGAGCCCAGTTGACCTTAACTAACTGTAGTCTCGGACTCATTGACTCCCTTATTCTGAATAGACTTATACTTGCGATCTCACGAACAACACTAATAGCCTACAACACGTCAACATAAGCAATTAAATAAGAGATGGATTACAAACATTTATATGCTTTTTTCCCTAAGAGAAGCAAATCTACACAAAAAAGGGCTAACTGACTGTTCATCAAAGTAAATTCAATTCAAATCAACACCAATAATGCTAAGAGCAACAGGCCTTTGCATTATGGTAAATATTCTGGTATCCCCAAAAGCAAATTTAATATAGTGGTTTCAATTATCTGATGAGTTTGAGTCAACAGGAAAAAAAACGAACAAGACTTAACTAGTTCTTCGTTGCCTAACTCCGCCACACTGCATAACAACCCACAACAAATTGACAAAAAAAGGAAAACAGAAATTCGCCCCTCATAAAGGAAAGTTATCAGAGGAATAACACAGAGGAAACGACATCCCTTAAACCCTGCGGTTGCCTTGATAAAAAGTCAAACTAATAAGAAACAATGAAGTGGGGCGGGGGGGGGGGGGGAATTGCGCCAAATAAAGCAAGTATTTAAAGCTTAGCATAGATAAAATCTGAGCAAAATTATACTATCTTCAAAACTAGCCCATCATTTAATATGACTTATTTCCATCCACAGACTAAGAAACCTGATTAGGAAATTTGTTGAAACAAAAAAAAAGTACTTGTTTATTTGTTAAAAAGAAAAAAAGGAAGGGGTTGATATATATGCTGCAAAAACTAAATTAATACAAATAATAAAAATGACAATGAATTTTTCGCTTTATAATCACCTAATTCTTATTTGCACCCGCTGCCATGCCTCCATCTGACTGTGGACATGGCAACGGAAACTATCATCATAAAATGGTACAGTAGTACAGATAGCTAGACCACGAGGAGGCGGGCTCTCCGGGGAAGATGTCCGCAGAGAGGTCCAGTGACTGGTCATGCGGCTCGCTGTCAGGAATAATGGTTGTATGGAGGGAGAGGGTGCCCGATGCCGTTCTGGTAGTGATGATGCTGGCGGTGGGCGATGTATTCTGCGTAGCTCATTGTCATCTTTTCACTACGGTACCTAGAACAATGGTGAAAAAGGGGTAAGCATCAGAACCGTGGAAGACTGTCAAAAAAACTTCTCAACACAGGCCTGTAGATGACTGTAAAAATGACGTAATCAATCACCTTCATGTTTCAAACATTAAACTTTCCTCTGTGGAACACAAAAGGAGAAATTTCACATTTTTCTCTAAGGTTCTCTTTTCCATGCACTAAAACTGAATGAGAACAAAGTCAAGCACCAAAACAAAAAACACTTTATTAAATGAGAATTTTACCAATACAATTATTTTATTAAAACACATTATAAAAAAAACAATTAATCACACATATTTCTGCATTTAATCACCAAACATTACAATTTGTATTTACAATAAATCTCCAAATTAAACTGGAAATAAAGACAATGTTATATTTTTTTTAAATATTAGTTTAGTGGCATTTTTACTACGGACTATGAATTAAGGCCATTATCACAGATACCAATTACTTTGTTTTTCAATTTGCGGGTGTAAATATACCAGTAACCATTCAACATTACAGTATAAATGAAAGCCGGTCCTAAACTGCAAATTATGAGATTTTTTATATTTATAATTCATTAACAATTACAGAACATTTCAGGTTTAAAAACTAAATTAACTTAAAACAATACTTACAAACCCATAATAAATGCATGCATGCATGTACAGTATGTATGCATAAATATAGATATAGTAAGGACATTCTAAGTTTAGACATTGTGTTCGCAAATGGACAATTACACATGCCTTTAATTTTTCTTTTTATAAATTGTTAAACATTCTTCAGACTGGTTTTAAGCCCAATAGACATAAATATTTTAATTTGTGATGGCTAATTAATTGTAATTTTCAGTCTATTTTACCTTTAATCTAAGGATGCTTTCACACTGGCAGTTTAGTTCGGAACGGGGCACGGTTTGCGTGAAAAATCGCTAATGTGAACACTGTCATGCGGACCCGGGTGCGCACTGGGGTCCCGAACCCAAGACTACCTGGAGGAGGGGGTCTGAGTTCGGTTGCTCCCGAACCGTGCCGCGGTTCGCGTGAATGTGGAAGCGACACGGACTCTGGTGCGCGGTTGTTAATGAAGTAAAGTGACCTGCGCATGCGTTTTAGCGGATTATTATGTATTTAGTAAAATAAAACATGTAAGGGATGATAGTGTTGATGATTTAGCTTGGATACGAGCGAGAGTGAGCCTGCAGTGTATTAGCGCATAGTGCGTGGAATCAAGGCAACAAATTTGGAAATCCACTGTCTCCTCAAAAGAGTCAGTTTGCAAGCAGCAGAAGGCCACCTTAAACACACACATAAACCTGTGTTGTTCACTCAGCTGTGCATCATAGCACAGAATTAATAAATAAATAAAAATGTATTGACCCGCGTTCGGTTTTCTACGTGCGCCGTGCACGTTTGCGATGACGTAATATGCACGCAAACGCACCAGGGTTCGATAGAATCAAGTTGAGTGTGAAACCGGACCAACGCTGCAGGGGGCACAATCGCGCTCTGGCTCGGACCGCAGCAAACAAGCCCAGTGTGAAAGCCCCCTAAGATTCAATTGGGATAAGAGAAAATGGACGATAGGAAGACATTTGCAACTGATCTTGCCCAGGTTTTGGAATGAATACTACACTGTATATTGTTGGTGGAAACAGACTATGTGCTGTTGGACTTTTAATCAAACGCTGGATTATTGGTACAAGATTATAACTGAATTTCTTATAGAATTCAACACTAAAGCCATCAGGACCCACAGATTTGTAACTGTGAAATTACTTAATTTACTTTCTACAGTGTAATTTCTACATCCAAAAATTGTTTTCTTCTGTGCTGAGAATGGGGAGGTCTAAATCAGAAAAGAATTATTCTATTGCCTCTTGGGGTTTTTTTTCACACTTTCATTCCTAGACTTCTCTATATGGAAGTAAAATAATGACAAATGTTTTTGAAATAAAAAAGTCTGTTGAATTGCACTACTTGAAAAAAATATGCATTGCATTTTAATGCATTGTATTTTTAGGCCTTGCATTTTTATGGGCTGAAATTCAACATGGTTGTATATTTAAGCTGTGAAAATTTCCATTCAAAACATTTCAAACACATTTTCATTCATAAAAATTCAATAATCCATATTCACCTTTCATATTTCACTTCCAAAATATTAAAACTGTTAAAAAAATACAACCTATAATATTCAACGGCCAATTTTCGGTCCACTTTATTTCGCTCTACAAATTCGCTTCCACAAATTCAGTGGTTCAAATTCGACAGTGAATTCAACAGTGACCTCCAGGAACTGCAGGAAAAGCAGTAGATTACCGAACATAATCTCCATCTGCTGTTAATCAAGCTCACCAGCAGGGGGTGCAAGCGCATGTTAGAAACGTGTATACCAATG
Source organism: Phoxinus phoxinus (assembly GCF_949152265.1). Lineage (NCBI taxonomy): Eukaryota > Metazoa > Chordata > Actinopteri > Cypriniformes > Leuciscidae > Phoxinus > Phoxinus phoxinus. The sequence goes on from NC_136892.1 coordinate 7,552,545, forward strand.
TCGTATGTAACTTTAGAGACTGTCCCTAAATGTACGAATGTCCAACGGCCAGCCAACTTTATAGCCAGTAAGTTGTATAACTGGGAAACGTTTAGCGTGAAACTTTGCTTGCGCGTTAAGTTCATATTCTGAGTCCATCTGCTTGCCTGTAGCCATAGTACAGCCTTCTCAATAAGGTGCAAGTTTGGTCTTTTATATCACTGTATTAGTCCATTAAGATACGTTAAGCGTTTTATGTCCAGAAAATGACCTGTTATTTAAATTGATTACATTTTAGCAGAAAGCAAGCAAAGAAAGCGTCTAGGTCACGACTGTAACCTCTGTTCCCTGAGAACAGGGGATGACACACTGCGTCGATGACGTTATGGGGAACGTATTCCACGTGAACCGGTGTCTGAAAAGCTATCCAATTACCGCAATCGAAATTGACCGGCGACAGCCTATGAATTCACCTAGAGAAAGTCATCCACTTATCGTCTGAAGGGACTGTTCAGCAGGCATCCACGAGGCATGGCTAGTTACGCAGTATCTCGGTCCATGTTCTCAGATACTAAAGTATCCAGGTTTAGAGAACCCACCCTAGAGTGTTACCAATCCTAATCCAATCAGCATAACTATTCAAAGATTGGGACAAGGGCTCCAATAGCCACTAAAGACAAAGGGGTAGTCTCTCAGTAATTTAACTTGCAATAGAGAGAACAGGACTGGCAGGAATCTCTTGCTGGAAACTTTGCTTAACAGCTGATATCATAATGTTATGTTACTTATAATAAAGACCTACCAAGATCATCCTGCTGCTCATAGAGCGGCGGCCTAAACTTTATTCTCAGAATGAAAGCCTACCACCCAAAGAGGTCAGAAGAGAAAATCCTTTTCTATCTTCCCGATGTCAGCCAGGTTCATCCACAGATGTCTCTCTGTGGCCATCATCACCGCCTCAACCTTCCAATAGAAGCAGCGGTTTGTCTGGTGGCCCGAAGAGCCAGATCCATGGTGCGACGCAGTTCATTCACTGTGTCAGGGGAGAGGCCCTAATCCAAATCCTTCAGCAGGTTAGCTTGGTATGCCTGTAACAGACGTCATGTGTAAAGCAGCCCCAGTACTGCTGCCGCATATGCCCTGCCATTCAAGCGAGATATCATCTTGAGTGGCTTGGAAGGCAGGGCTGGAGCTTTCGGTGCCGATGCCTCTTCAGTGGCAAGATAGTTTGCAAACGTCTCGTCGATTGGGGAGGATTGACACATACCCATGTTCACGCATCCCCTCAACATCAGCATAGTGGATGCGTGCAGAATATGGGTTCTTCCATGCCTTCTTGATCTCAGTATGAGGATCATGAAGGAATGGAAGGGCTCACGAGAGCTGGGGAATTATGGCCAGAAAGGAACAGTTCATTTAGCCTGCCACGAACGGCTCCTTCCTTTACGCGCTCTCACGGCAGATGAAGCATCGCAGTAGCGCACTCCATAACACCCAACAGCTCATCATACCCGGGGCAGGGAGGCTGTGAGGGTTCAGTTAGTAGTACTTCTTTAGCACTTGCTGCTGGATCAGAGGATGTAAGAGATCACATCCTCTTCCAGCAACTCACCCTCGCGAGCTTCTGATGGTCGTGAGAGAGAAACACCTCTCTCAAACTAATCAACGAGCTCCATCTGGGAACCCCTTGATCCGAGTCTCCACTGTGCCTCAGTACGAGCAGGACCCGAATCACTGGGCCCAGATGCCTGTCCCTCTTCCCTCGAGAAGAGGGCCAGACAAGAGCAGCGGAAAACTAACCGTGTGTGCTCTTCGCCCAAATAGTAAACGCAAAGTTGTGTCATCTGGTGTCAGATACCCGAGACACTTCTTGAAACGCTTATCACTTGCCATAATTGTTTCTTACCCTTTTCAGGTGATAGCAAATCAGACAAAACAGTCCCTGAAGACGGAAAGAGGATGACATGTTCTCTAGGCGCCCCTTTTATACTTCCGGGTCTCACTAGTAGTGATGTCATAGGCTGTCGTTCCCCATAGCGTCATCGACGCAGTGCGAGTTCCATTTCGAAAGGGAACTCTTTGTATTTACAGGAGTTGTGAAGTTTATCAGTGAATGATTCCGCACCAAAACCTGTTATAATCAACAGTCCAAACTGCACCATGAATATCTTATTTAAATAGTGTTTGCACTTTGTTAGTTATTATGAAAGTATTTGTGATAGTGCAGAAGTTGAGATGGCTAAAATGCTCAGCAGTGCAATAGGATTAGTTCATCTTGGCAGTTGTAATAGTAAAACCGTAATAAGTTTTCCAAAAGAGTTCCACGTAATATTTATAAGCAAAGACATTATTCATCATTGCCCAATTATAGCAGTGGGCATTCACATTGAAGTCTTCAAGGAGACACGCTTCTGTAACCCCTTAACCAGCAAGGACACAAGCTGAAAATGACATACCCAAAATAAAATGGCTGCATTGCATGAACCCTTACACAGGCATAATCCTGGTCTCATTTGAAACCAGACACTTGACAATTTAAGAGAACCTCAAATTTAATGAAAAGGGACTACTATTTTTTTTGTATGATATACTTTAAAGGAATAGTTCAGCCAAAAAATGAAAATTCTTTTTTAAAAATTTAATAAAAATGTAATTCTTTTATTAATTACTCACCCTCAAGTCGTTCCAAACTCGTAAGACTTTCATTCATCTTTGGAACACAAATGAAGATCTTTTTTATGAAATCAGAGCTTTCTATCCTTCCATAGACAGCTACGCAACTGAAACTTTGACGCTAAAAGTTTAAGTAAAACTAAATCCATATGACCTGAGTGGTCAATTTTCTGAAGAGACTCATTGCTTTTATATGATGAACAGATTGAATTTAGGCTTTTATTCACATATAAGAATTGATTCAGCTAACATTAACAAACCTGATCAACCAAACCTGCTTAACGTGAAAAACAAACCTCTTTCGGAAGCTCGAAGTGCTGCGTAACATGAGAATGAACATCATTGGTTCTCGCATGTCAAGCAAACATGTTTGTGCTTCTGTTTACCACAACTGATGTGTGAGTTGATAAATGTTAATAAGTGAATATAAGCCTAATTCAATCTCCTCAATCAATTAAAAATTAATTAACTAGTCAAGGTGCGATACCAAACAGGACCACATGGAGATGCCAAAAGATGGTTAAAAAGAAACAGATCCGTTCAGAATTACTAAACAAGAAAATACAAATGAAAAATAAAAACCTTATAAATCTGCTGCCTATGACATCCTGTGAAAAATACCCTTACGAGACTCTTAAGTGACTCCGTTGGACACAAGAACTAAAAGATTCACTAATATAGCCTTGTATTGTATAGTGATCAAAAATTGTTTAGAAAAGGTAATTCTCTCACCTGGTCAATTTAATAGTCTTCCTGAAGTCATTTGTGATGGGAGCTTTGTAACCTCCCTTTCGAAGTAAGGAATCTATGGTCTGAATGTGGTCCCATCCTATGGAGAGAGAACAAATTCAATCCTGTTTTTTTCATACTGATTGAGTGTTACCTTTTGGCCTATTCTTCATCTTGTTTCTGCTGTTATATTGTAAATGAATGCAGATAAAGTGGCAAGTGTACTTTTTTTCTCACCTTGCTCCTTCGCAACCTCTGGCAGGTAGGTGGCGGTGCGCTTTGATCCTTTTTCATTAAAAAATTCTATCCTAATGCCGTGAACACCCACCTAAGAAATAGAGACATTTTGAAAAATCGTTTTTATCGGTTTGATCTCCATGTAACTGATAAATACGGTCACTTTGGTTCTGACAATGACATAAAAATTTTACGTTAGCTTTTGGAGAGGGGACCAATTTAATAAGGATATGCAGTTTCAGAAATAATTATAAGACAACCATTGATGAGTCATCAATGATGTAAGAAAATTATCAAAAGTTGATAAAGACGGTTTTAAACCCAGATGATGAAAACAGCAAAAGAAAGCTTAAAAGGAGAACTCCGGCGCAAAATGAACCTTTGGTCTAATTAGGGCCCAAGCCCTGAAAGGGCGCAGAGCCCTATTGTTCTTCTAAGGGTTTTTTGTTGTTATTCTTCTTCTTTATAATAAATTTTTTTTCAAGGTTTTTGCCACTTTTGGGGGCCTTAACGTGCTCAAAAACTCTTGAAACTTTGCACACTGGTCAGAACCCGCGGCCATTAGAGCCCGACTGAAGCTGGTACCCGGGCGTGGCAGGGGGGCTCGACAGCGCCCCCTGGAACGGGGTCCGAAAACTTGGTCCATAAATCAAACACGCTTGCATGAAATATGAAACTCGGTACACTTATAGATCTCATCGATATCCTTCATGCTCTGACTTTTTACCCCAGCCCAACAGGAAGTCGGCTATTTGGCGTAGTTTAAAAAACACATGCAATGGAATTTAAAATACTCCTAGACGATTCAAACAATCACCACGAAACTCGGTGTGCATGAAGTCAAGACATTGAGGATGAAAAGTTGCGAGGGGATTTTTGATATCTCGAACGGTTTGGCCGTGGTGAGGAAACGAATTTATGGCGAATATTGGAAACAGGAAGTGTGTTATAACATCCTCATACATTAATTGATCTTGATGAAACTTCAGCAGTGTGTTCGCTGTAAGAGGCCGATCACATGGATGTGACTATTGTGAGTCAAAGTTATAGCGCCACCAACTGGCAGCAGGAAGTGTGTTACTTTCGAAATGCTTTGAAATCACCCTCTTATTTTTACCCGATTTGCTTCAAACTTCATCTGTATAATGTAAACACACGACAGATGTAGACCTGTGAAAGGATTATTGATATCTTTAATACTGTCGCCATGGCAACGCTTTAAACTTTTATATTCTTTTTGGATGCATTTGAGGCTCTTAAAATGCTTTAAATTGCATGAAACTCAACATGCATTTGACATTTATTGTGTAATAGACATGTGCCAAGTTTCAGAAACGGGTGTGGTAAGGGGCTCAGTAGCGCCACCTTTAGTCAAAAATGGGGTATTAGTTTTACCTACAGTAACCAAACTCGGTACGTATATTCTTCTCTTCGATCCGGACAACTTTCTAATTTACAGTCATTAGCTCCGACCAACAGGAAGTCAGATATTGTGGTTTGAATGTGTACTGTTTGGAGCATTTTCCCTCTGCCCCTCTGTGTGTGTGTGTGTGAGGAGGGGGGCTAGTTTAGTTTAACCATTTCTCTGCTGTGTGCAAAATCTCTGCCACTTTTGAGGGCCTTAACGTGCTCGAAAACTCTTGAAATTTTGCACACAGGTCAGAACCCATTAGGGCCGGGCTGAAGCTGGTACCCGGGCGTGGCAGGGGGGCTCGACAGCGCCCCCTGGAATGGGATTCGAACACTTGTCCGTATATCAAAGACGCTTGCATGAATTAATATGAAACTCGGTACACATATAGATTTAATCGGGCCGAACAACTTTCCCTGGGTCAAGTTTTACGCCAGCCCAACAGGAAGTCGGCTATTACGGGTTGATTGGAGAACGCTTGCTCTCGCATTTGAAACACTTCTCCTAGAGAATTCATCCGATGACCACGAAACTCGGTCAGCATGAAGTCAAGACATGGAAGATGATAAATTGCCAGGGGATTTTTGATATCTCGAACGGTTTGGCCGTGGCGAGGAAACAAATTTATGATTAAAAAAGGATGCATAAAGTGTGTTATAACTTAGTTATAGTTTTACCTACAGTAACCAAACTCGGTACGTATATTCTTCTCTTCGATCCGGACAACTTTCTAATTTACAGTCATTAGCTCCGACCAACAGGAAGTCAGATATTGTGGTTTGAATGTGTATTTTCTCTCTCTCTGTCTCTCTGCCATTCTGTCTGTGTGGGGAGGGGAGGGGGGGTGTGTGTGTGTGTGTGTGTGTGTGTGTGTGTGTGTGTGTGTGTGTGTGTGTGTGTGTGTGTGTGATTTTGGTTGGGTGACAGTTGTAGGTTACAGTTTGACAAGAGTTTATAGTTTAACAAAAGCACAATGTTGTGTTTCATTGCGAGTGTACACAAATATAAGGAAACACTTTGCATTTTGAATGATGGTCTGTATGAACAAAATGACGGAGTATGTTTTTATGTCTCCATTGTTCGATCGAGCCTCACACACACACACACACACACACACACACACACACACACACACACACACAGCATTCCAGCATTGCAATCTTGACATCGCAGAATGTTCATTATAGCCTTAATAAAATATAATAATAAAATAGTCAACCTTACATATAAAAATTACACTGCTCTGTTTAAATAGTCATTTGTACAGTTTGTGCCGTTCATAATAATTTTTTTAAATTTTTCTATATTGGAACGTGAGTGTACAAAGTGTACAAAGTACAAAGCCTATAAAAAGAATAGTGTAGCATCCAAAAATGTTAATAATATATATATTATTATTATATATATAATAATATATATGTTAAAAATAGGGGGAAAAAAGAATTTACATAATATATATATATATATTTTTTATTTTTTTATTTTTTATATATATATATATATATATATATATATATATATATATATATATATATATATATATATATATAATTAAAGCTGCAAGCAGCGATGGAGGGCCCAAGCCGGTGGCACCGCCACCCGGTGCCTTTGGTTCCACTAAAGGCACCAGGGTGGCGGTGCCACCGGCTTGGGCCCGCAATCGCTGCTTGCAGCTTTAATTATATATATATATATATATATATATATATATATATATATATATATATATATATATATATTTATATATATTTACACATTGTTACCGTTATCTGAGATTTGTTTTCATGATTATCGAATGTAAATAGTTTTATCTCTAAAAACAGTTTAGCCTATAACGCTAGTATAACGCTAGTATATAGGGCATTGAGTAATGACAAATAAAAATCGCTTGTAAGATGGCTACGCGAAGTTGACTATGTATAAAATATCTTCTTATTAACCCTCTGAGAATGAATTGGGCGGTACCATGGCATACTTTTACAAATGTGCAATTATCTTCAAAACTATTAATGATAGAGAGGTGCGGTCTTTTTTGCCGTCTTCCTCAGATTCCGCTGAAAACTGTGATATCACGTTTGTATTATACACACGCTTCGCTGTTGCGCAATACCACTGCATAAAAAGGCCAATGAAATCGATGTTGTTAGGCAAATTCCACCAATGGAAAAATTGCCACTGGGAGGATTTTTTTTTTTACCCAATCAGAGGAAGGTTACCAAGACGTATTCTAGCCAATCAGAGGACTCTGTAGCCTTCAACATGTACAAACAAACAGCGTCATGTGGACGGAGAATGAGACAGATAGCAAACGGAGCGGAGTATTACAGAGCGCACAGAGATCTATATAAGAGAGAGACAGAATAACTTAAAATAGCATTATTATTGTATTGTTTTAGCACTTTTATGATGGCAAGCAGTAAGATTTACGGCAGAACAAGCTCTGGAACAGTTAGTGGAAAGTAAATCTGCCAGGTTGTGAGTGTGTCTGTTCTTCAGAGCAAGCCGGTCTCATTTAGTTCGAAGCAGACTGCTTTTTCACGCCTGGGACTGTTTGTAAAAAAAGTTCCTTATTTCATTGTTCTTAACACATTTGATTGAACAATTACAAATGTCTGTCAAGCAAAGGGTTTGACAAATATTTTTTTGGTTCAAAAACTGTTCACTATTGTTGTGTGAGGTGTGATTTTCAGTAATAAATGAAAAAAATCTAATTTTCATTTTTGAAATTCTCTCGATTATTGTACATTTTTCACTCATACTTCCTTTATAAACACATTACATGCATGCTTATGTTAGCTTAGGGTCTTCTGAATCCATAGATACCAAACACATGGTGTTCCATCTCCATTACATATGGTTTATAAGCCCAAATGTAAAAATAGAGAAAACGGACCAAAAAGGGCTTAGTCCCCTGAGGGTTAAACTGTCTGGACACTGTCAAAGTTCTCAATGCTTTGGTTTGAAGGTAGGGACCCTCATTATGCTACCGTGTTAGTGTGGGGCTATTTTGAGCCTTGTTAGTGATTTTTATTTGTCATTACTCAATGCCCTATATACTAGCGTTATACTAGCGTTATAGGCTAAACTGTTTTTAGAGATAAAACTATTTACATTCGATAATCATGAAAACAAATCTCAGATAACGGTTGACTAGGTAACAATGTGTAATTAGACCAAAGGTTCATTTTGCGCTGGAGTTCTCCTTTAAAATGAACTCGTTTTCTTCACAATTAAAACGTATGGTAACATTGTCTTCTATGGAAGCTTTAATAAGAATCAAAGCAAGTTTAATTCATACAATGAAGACTATGCTGTGTTTTATTCTACATTTTATTATTGAATTTCTGTAGCACTGGCTCCCCAACTGAGCCTCGTTTCAAAAAAGGTTTATTTTTTTCTCTATTGTGTCACCTGGTGGAGTTTTGGTTCCTTGCCACTGTCGCCTTTGGCTTTTGGCTTGCTTAGTTGGGGACATTTAATATTCAACAATATTACTGATCTGCCTGCATTGAGACCATTAAATGAAAACTGAACTGAGCTGGAAGATGACATCTCCGTTTTCTCCAGAGCAGCTGTATAAATGAACTATATTAATAACTTTTTTGCAACAGAAATAAACCATCACTGAACTAACTTAAGCTGGACTATGATGCCATTTTCTTCTAGATCTGCTGTACAGCAAAAACAAACTTTGTTGCATTATTTTCCTGTTATCACTGTAAAGCTGCTTTGAAACAATCAGTATTGTAAAAAGCGCTATATAAATTAGGGGACTTGACTAGTAGGCTATTAGCTGAATACAATTCTGTTAGACTTGCATGAAAAACTCAAACACTGTTTATTTATGTATTTTTCTATTGTATTTGTCATATTTTTGTTCTTATTGTATTACTGGAGGACTTTTATTACATTAGTTAGCCTAGTGTTCGGCTGTGGTATTGAAATCTATGTATATTTATCATCTATATTTATAGCTATCTTAATATTTATCTAAAAATAAATAACCTATAAGGTTTTGGTCATGTCACCCAATTACAAGCATTTATACAAGCAAATAAATCATGATTACAATATTGTCCAAAATAATTGTGATTATGATTTAACACGACATGCCGTTTACAGTAAGGCCCTGTGCACACAGGATGCATTTTTTAAATCGCATCTCGAGACCATGCCTTCTTTTTCATTCATTAGTGATGCGGCTCTGCAGCTGGAAACAACTGTGCACCATCTTACGCTTCGATGCGAATGGGCTATTAAGCCTCTCGCTCGTCAAATAAATGGTCAAATTGGACTTTGTCTTCTTCGTCTGAGCGGACGAGTAGAAAAGCTAGGAGTGGTGGAGGTCATTTTTGATGACTGACATCAGAGTTTATTTTATTTGTTTATTACTTTTGTATCTCTAATTTTCATCCACAAAAATGACTGGTTAATGCCCAGATTCTGTTTGCCTTTAGATCTGAAACTAAGACTTGCACTACATTTTAATGCCATTTTTACTAGATATACTGAAGTTTCTTAATCTTGACATTTATTACGCTTAGCATTTTACAAAAACACAGGTGCATGATGGTCATGAGACACATACAAATGTAGATCATTACGTTTCCTCCTCACTTAAAAAGAAAATCAGTTTCTTCAATGGCTGGACTTTAAAACTGTCTTTGTCTAACCCCCAACCATTTTTATGTGGACATGTGAAAAATTAATGTTCAGTAATGGTGGATATGCAAAATAAGGCATTTACATGACCCAAAATTTGTATAATAAAAATATATACCTGCTGTCTTATTCATATATATAGCAACTGTAATATTGTATTAAATTGGCCATGCCAATCAGGTTAATGCTTGTACATGACGCTTACATAATCGCAACGTGAACATTTCATAATAATTACAGGATATTCTTTTGCATGTAAATGCAACCAATGTATATCTGACATTTAAATCACACAAAAAACAGGACACCTTAAGTGTTTATTCAAATCCTTTACCCCTAGGTATGAGCAATAGTGATGTTTGCATTAAAAACACCACTGATGAGAGATTCCTAAAGCCGCTGCTTCACTTCTAGTGGACTATTTTGCCTCTGGGTTTGTGATGTGTAAACACAGTCTAGCTCCGAACTGAGTCACTGTTGACAAAAGGTACAAATGCATATGGAATGGCAGCAGAACTACATAACACGAAGACTCCGGTTCTAATTTACAGGATCTTAACAAAAGATGTTTTTGTGAACGAGGGAAAAGAATACGAAAATTATGTGGCAAGAGGATAGTGAGAGTGACTGGCACCCGCATGACACACATTCAATCAAACTCATGCTATTTTAGTTTTTTAAAGAAAGGCAGTGTGAGCAGAGAAACAGAAAAACCCATTATTATTAAAAGTGGTGATTATAGGTTTATTTTACTCTAATATTTTATACAGGTTTGAAGTTGTTACTATTCAGACAAGATGTGTTTTCTAAATGTCTGAGTGACAATTATAAACATAATTATAAAGGTTTTTTCACGTACTGATTTCGATCTCAGTATGTATCACTAAGGTGGGATTGTCTATTGTCTGAATGCAGCTGTTAAACACTGGCAAGCCAAGTTTAGAGGAGTCTTGGTCAGATTAAAGTGAGAAAGAACGCTGCAAAATTATCTTTTTTTTTCCCATAAAACTCACAACGTGGCTGTTTTATGTTTATATATATATATATATATATATATATATATATATATATATATATATATATATATATATATATATATAAACATATATACCCCAACACTGCTTACATTACAGAAAAGACCTGCACAATACACAACAATGTCGTCAGTTCACTTCTTACCCAGTTTTATTTCACAGTATGCCAGGCTTAGTCGGTGGCATACTGGTTCATTCTAAAGTGAATTCTGTGCTAATTCTGCACAGCCCAGATTCGCTCTCTGATCATGCAATTTGAAAGCTGTCCTTCAACAAGCTGCAGTGGCAGGACCATTTGTCAAAACTGGAGGCTGAGGGGCGATGGCTTTTTGTGCGCATGTAAGCAGATCTTGAAAGAGTCTGATCTCTGAAGGTGTTGTGAGCTCCACACTGAGCTGTAGTGCACTCTGTGGAATACTAGCTTGAAAAGACTAACCAAAGGTGGACTTTATATACCAGTCTTTACTAAGGATGTCAAACGATTCTTTAAATAAGTTAACACTATAAAAGACTAACACCGTGTCCTAAGCAGACGCGATAAGATTCCAGCAACAAACAATTTTTCTGTCCACATCAGACGTGACGAGACTGAGATGCGACAAATTCAATAAAACCCCACAGCCAAACAGAACAGCGTGTGGGCTCTTGCGGCAAGTGCACGCCACGGCACCAGAGAGTAATCTTGATGGCACTCACAAGGAAATGGATAAGTACATAATCCAATTCACAAAAATTACACTATTTAAACATTATTAAAAATACATAGTATAAAATAATATATTAATCTTTGTCATAGAATACACTTGTTTGTTCACAGTTTGAACATTCTTGTTTCCATTCGTTTAATTTCAAGATCTGAGGTCAATTATCCATTGTTGTTTTAGTACGGCAACAAAGTTGGGGGCACTAAATGAACATGGAAAAGATACCTTTTGTTGCGTCGTGGCGTTGAGCTGGGTCTGGTTAGGACACTGTGTGACAACAATACTAATTTTTATGAATACAGTACAGAATGAATAGTACCAGATAAAGACAAGTTGCTTTTTAGTCATTCTCATGCATTTGTGAACATATTTCCAGAATGTACGAGAAAGACTAGAAGGCCAAACATGGCAGTATGACAATTTGTTTGTAAATTCGATTCCTGTAGATTGTTAAGCTGTCTACCGTGGTACTGTTAAAGGCAAATCACCCTTAATAACCCCTCAACTTTGGTCTTTTTGGAGGCAAAATCTATTTGACCTCCATAAGGGATAAATGGGAAATAGGGGATTTTTTAGTAAAAACAAAAACCAATCCAGAACAAACACAGACCCAGATTACAGAGCTCTCATTAGCCAGCTGTACATCTGCGTTATTCAGAGAAACCTTCCAGCTGAAGCTTTAACACAGCTTTCACTGAATATGATGGAATATATTCAAAATGAAATTAGATTGTATTATTTATTAAATAACTTCTTAACACGATTATAAAGCCGCACAGGAAAAGTGCTTTTTAATATGTGTAGTTTCAGTTAATGGTGTAAATTTAAATTTAGAATAAAATTTAGTACGAAAGTTTTTGGTGAATCATGATGTATTCGTGAAAACGTTTCACGCACAAATATGAGCATACGCATGCTTAGTGAATAAGACCCAATGTCATTCTTTTCAACAAAAGTATGTCCGGAGGCTTTTTTTCTGCATGTGGGGGTGTTTTCTAGCCTGACTACGTCAGACTTCCTACTTCCGCTAATTTCATTTCGCTCCTGTATTCAGTCTGAGATAGCAGCCTATCTTTCAGTTTTCCACCGGCCTTCGGACGGCCGGGCCAATCAACGAACAGAGGGCGGGCTGAGAGCTGTGACGTAGACGCTAAGCGCCGAGTTTTACATTGTAGGTTAGAGAAATCGAAAACCGAAACAAGACACGGGATGCAATTCGCTCTGTTATGGAGAACCAGTGCCGCCGCTCCCACCACGCGCTGTGCGTAGGGAACCAAGAGCTGAGGAGGCACCAAAAAATAGCGTTCCGGGAGTCTCCCGCATATTGATAGCGGCTCACTGACGCCCGCGAATTAGTTAAAATCTCCGGAATCTAGAGCGAGCGCGCCCGCGAGACAGAGACTGTGCTCCAAACCGCGTAGCGCGTGCACGGCAGAGAGGGAGAGAGAGCAAGAGAGGCGTGTGTGCCTCATGAAGCTTCTCGGGGTAGAGGGCATCATAAAGGAATTATGCTTAGGGCACCGAAATGGAGCAGCGGCACTGGCTGTGTTTAAAATATCTAATCCTAAATTTGAGAGTTGGCTACAAATATTTTCTTGTTTCACTCTGTCAAAAATAAGTTTAGAGGCCGTGATTGTACCGTGGATGCGTAGATTAACAACGCATAATCTGCAAAAGTCGTTTACAGCCATGTTCACTCCGGTATTTCGCTCGCATCATCATGTGTTTATAGCAGGTTTACAGTGTAAGTTCGATCATAGATTTGAGTTCGATGCATGATGTCTGTGGTTCGATGCGGCTGTACAGGCGCATAACATACGTCCTAACTAAACTTATCTGATTGGCTTACGGGTAACCAATGATTTTAAACTTCAGACAATCGCCCCCTAGCGAGAGAGAAAACACTTCTCTATTATGCCATTCCAGACTCTGTCTACGAAGCAAAGTGAAGCAGAGTCTGGTATTACCAGGCTAGGTGTTTTCAGGGTTTGCATAAAGTCTGGGGATAGTTATATTTAATTTTTGCAGGTTTGCATATAGTTCAGTGTTTGTATTCCCTGTGTGGATCATCTATTTTATTATTATTATTAGTATTAGTAGTAGTAGTAGAAGTAGTAGTAGTAGTAGTAGTAGTAGTAGTATGAATGATGAGCACTGCTGCCTCTGTGCCATGTCATAATATTCATACACATTAAATGTAGAGTTGATCAATATGACAATATAATCGTATACCGGCTCATACAGACGCGGCAAGTATAAACCAGGCTTCGCACATACCACGTAAAGAGAATTGATGTGCTATATAGAAATGCAGGGCTCAAAAATAGTTTGCAGCGGAGGAACATTTTCATAGTTCCTCATAAAACAGCGATCGATGAAGCTAATATTTTCATTTGCATTGTTCTTGCATTCAATGTAAAAAGTATAGAGAGTAAAATAAAAAAATGTACTAGCCAATGGCGACTGGAATTTCAGTGTTCATAGAGGGTTGAATAAGTAAAGTAAATACTCAAATAAAAAGACACAATACAATAGAGTGGTGTAGAGATGATGTCAGAACCCAGAAGACTAATTCACCGGCGGTTCCTTCAAGATATTCCTATGGAGTTTTTCCAATTTATGAGTAAAATAAAACCTGTGGTAAACATAACTTGACGATACTTTGATGTTTTGTTGTACAACATAAACTGCACATACCCATTAAAATAATCCCCCCAAAATTATTTGGAAGCAGTTCTGTTTATTTTTGCAAACATACATTTATAATAAGTAACTAGATAAGAAAGTATGGGGTGCGAGTGTGTACAGTTTTAGCTGTAGAACGTAGGGCTGGGCTGTATCGAGTTTGTATATATTTTTTTGAAACTATATGCAATACCGTTTATACAGTAGTTTGATATGAGCACATCTGAAAAATAGGAGAGGATGCAGTGTGACCTGCTGCAGTGAAAGTACATAGTACAATTTGTCCTTATATTAATGGCTTCAATATAGTTAAGTTTAAAGCGGCTTGCCCTGTCAGATGCTGTTGCTGACAGATAAATACTTGCGCTGTTTAATGCGTTTGAGATGTGGCGCTTTCAGTGCTTAAAGGTCCCATTTTGTACACCTTTCTGGAGTTTTATTTTAGGTTTTTATGCCCAATATATATTTGCGGTATGGGTACTAAAAACCATCTCAATATATTTTTACAGCTCCTTTCTCAGGAGCTCTGCCAAGAACAGGTCGATTTTGACCTGTCCAATTTATATTTATGAGCCACTCTTCTTATTGGCCTGTTGTTTTCTGAGTGATGCACAGCCAGGCCAACCACAAGTAACTAGTGTCATGTATATGCAGTAGCCTGCTGTGGCTTGGTGATGCTCACAAGTAAGGTAAAAAAAAACACCTGTAATGATGGCGATACATTTTTTGTTATTAAAGCATAAACATTCACAAGCCAACGTTAATTTGACATAAAAGAAACAAGCATAGGCTACTGTGTGCATGGTTGGCATGACAGAAATAGCGCAAAGTGCGCTCCTTTAATAATTCCTAAAAACATCTCAGTTCATCGTGATCTCACAAAAGCTCCATTATTATCAATGAAGCTGACTGAAAAATAAATATTTCATAATGTCAACACTTCGTTTGTTATAATCAAAGGATTTGCCAGCATGCAGAATTCAGCACTGAACAAAAACTCAGTTTTGAGCGGTGAGTGGATTCAATCTTAAATGCATTTTATTGGCCATTAAGTTCAAGAAATCAACACATATGTCTGTGATTGGCTACATCGCTCAACGCTGCAAACATGTTATGCTTTTGTGCAGCATGTGAATAACAATTTATTTGTTTTTTTAGATGTTTAATTTTTAGATATTTCTATTTTGCGGGAATCCCGCGAATCGTTTTATAATCCTGCAACCTGCACACACACGAGTACCTTACACCCTCTCGGCCATCAAATCGAGTGCAGGTCTCTACATCCATCCCTGTTGTCTGGGGTTGGACAAAAGGAGTGAGGAACGGTAGGCAGTGCTCGGGGTGGTGACAGTAGTTCTGACATCACATTTTTACAGAAGTTTATGTTTATGCAGGCTGTGTGCATTTGTCTGTGGATTGACTTTTTTAAAACTTATATTGAAGTTACATAGCCCCTAGACCTTTGATATCATGAACATTTTTTACAATATGGGACCTTTAACTTACATTTCACAGGTATATTCTCCATCTGTAAATGTTGGAAAGTCAACAAATATGAGCATTTAACTGTCAGGAGAGGCAAACTGTCACTTGCCTTCTGCAAATGAATCTCCGCTAAAATTCAAGCTTCCGTGAATGGGTGCCAACGCGCATACGCGCCAAACGGACGGAGCACAATAGAATAGTAGCACAATAATTCTGTCAAAAATATGCATATTACAAAATATACAAAATATTTGTTGTTGGAGACAATAAATGTGCCAATATGTGGAATTTTAAACCTACAAGTATATTTTTATGAAAAATACCATTATAATGGGTTAATCAAATACAGGCTAATATAATTAGTTTGTGCTTTTTTATTTATTTAAATTTTTAGTTTAGCATCGAGTCAGTTTAAAAAGCATTATTTTTGTTTTCAGATTGTAATGTTACAATGTAATGTGATTTTAACCACCTTTTTGCACATAATATATTGCATAGCCTAGCCATTACTTTCACTATATTTGTTTCCATATCCTTCAATATCAACATTGTTTGTAGGATTTGGGTAGGATGTGATTTTTTATTTTTTTTATAAATACAGATTTTCTTTATCCAAATAGAAAAACGTAGAAAGTACAGAGATATACATTGTATATCGCCATTTAACCAAAAAATACCGAGATATGATTTTTTGGCCATATCGCCCAGCCCTGGTAGAACGTCAAAGTATTGTCATGTTATGAACACCACATGCTTGATTTTACTCCTAAATCAACAAAAAAAAACATTATAAAAAGTAAAAACCCATAGGTAAACCACTAAACCACACAAGGAACCACTGGCGAATTAGTCTTGCGGGCTCTGATGTCCCTGCACCACTCTATAACCATATATATATATATATATATAGCATATAATTTATTTCTCTTTAAACCATTCGTTATACAATCACACTGGTTAAACAGAAGTTTTTACATTATTAAATAGTAGCTTCATTTTAAAGGGTTAAGTGTCACTGTCAAAGTACAGTATAATTGTCAGTTATTAGTATTATTAGCCATAACTAGCTGTGAATTATCAGTTACTGGTATTAGGCCTGAAATTTCATTTCAGTAGTGTCATTTATATTTAAAATATGTGCAGCAAAAAAACCTTAAGTGAAAAAAGTATTTATTTGTTTAGTTAATTTTGTGAATAAATGATAATATACACAGCACGCATGTATTAATAACTAGTAAGTCCGTCTGTGCTCTTACCTCCCAGTCTAAATAATCCCCAACATCCTCAAAGTTGGTGAGCAGAGACACTGAGCAGAAGAGGCGCTGCAGCTCGTCCCTCGTCATGGGGGGAAAGCGACTGTCTTTAAGGGCACTGTGAAGGGGACATGAAGAATAGATTTTAGACAAAGCACGTCATGGGAGCAGTATGACAACCCCAATAGTATAATTTACATTAAGGTAACATTTTATATTTCATTTTTATTTATTTGTTTGCTTTATCCTAGGGGTGCCAGATCCTGTTCCTGGAGATCTACCAACCTAGAGTTCAGATCCAACAAACTCGACTGTATTATCAAGTGCTCCTGAAGATCTTTATTAGCTTGTTTGATCAGGGTTGGAGCTGAACTTTGCAGGAAGAGAGATCTCCAAGAACAGGATTGGGAACCCGTTTTATGCCATGTCAGCATCTAAAGGTGGTCGCACACCAGACGAGAAGCGCAGAGTCGCGTCTAGTATCGCACACCAGACACGCACATTCTGTTGTCAGTTTGTGGTCAAAAATATTGTTATGTTTTACAGACATCATGAAATTAAGATTATGCATGTCCTGTACGCAATATGTATTGTAATGTACTATGTACCTGGTTCCTCCAGTAGGTGGCAGCACACGACAGTGAATGTAATTACGAAAGGAAAAAGTTACATAATGCTTTTGTACTGAGGTTAGTGTATGAAAAAATATGGCACAGATTAGAAAGAGCTACATTTATTATATATTTCTTCCTTCAAGCGGCAAAATTATGAATGTAAAACTAAATGTTAATTGCAGCACAGGGTAAAACCAGTATGTACATTAATGACGTTTGGGACAAAAATAATGTAATTTTAAAGAAAACAATGTTAATAGCGCTCTGGATTTTAAACAGGCTCCTGAATTGTAGCTGGACAGAAGCCAAGTGGAGCCACCAGTGTGCGTACACTCATAGAAAACAAAGTGTTCAAATCTTTAACATGGCCCGACACGACAAGGCGCTTCTCGTTCAAACACATAAAATACGTTAGCTTCAGTCTGCATTCCGTGTGTGTGTGTGTGTGTGTGTGTGTGTGTGTGTGTGTGTGTGTGTGTGTGTGTGTGTGTGTGTGTGTGTGTGAATAAAGACTCTACCACTGAAAGTTTTATCTTATGTCTATGTTAGTTTTTAATTCCAAAGTCAAAATCACAAATGTAGCAAATAGTGACAGATCTCTCTCTTAATACGACAAAAAATTATAAATAAATGAAAAAATGTAAAATAAAAAGGAAACATTAATGACCAAACTTACTTGATAACAATAGTTATTTTATCAACCCTTTTGTGAATAGAACATAAGAGCTGAAAGCCAGAGTTCTTTAGAAGATATTATTTGTAATGATCCGGTTGCACATCATAGGCCTATATCGCAAGTGTATAAAAATAGAGTAAACCAAAAAACACAAAAGGTATAAATACAGCCGCTTTAAGCCCTAAATTTCACAAAAATAGTGCAAATCTGTTTGGCCTGTTGGTTAAGGTTTGATGAATAACAAAATTGTAACCTTTCACTTTATTTTTCCAGGTTAATTTTTTGTTAAAATAAATAAATTCAATTAAAAGTTTGACTGTGCCGTTGTGTGTGGGGTAAGCTACTGGGCAATGAAAATTAATCCATATCACTATCCAGAGTCCAAGTTGTACATTTTAAAAAAAATCAGTAATTCTTCCTAATAATTATGTTGTAAATTTGATAAATTCAAGACATGTATCACTTTATTCTATAAAACATATTTCATTTTATTTCATTTTCAGTACATTCAAATAATAAATATTTTATGTTTTGATATTTTACACCCTCAAAATGTCAGGTGACGCAACTGTCCGCACAAATGAACAGACTAAGAAAACTATTTTAAAAGCAGCATTGTTTTGATGCAGCACAAAGCAGCATCAAATATTAAACAATCGTCCTTCACCAAAGACAGGATATGCAGACAATGGCTGTTATAATGGCTCCATGTAGATATCTGCCTCCTAATTCATGACCTTGTCCATAAAACGACGTGCTTAAAGACATGAACAGTAAATTAACACGCACACAAAAAGTTTGGTAGCCAACATTTAAGGATGATCAAAACCTTTCATCAAAGTTATGAATTAATTTTTAACAATACTCGTTCTTGTCTTAGGATAACTTTGATTAACTTTTTTGATCCACTTCAAATGTTGACAACTGTATATAAGAGTCAATGCAGTTCTATTGTCAACGTTTTTATCTTAGACTGTCTGGCAAATTTAGACATTTAGGAAGTTAACATGTACTGTAGGATTTACCATGCATTTGTTTGTGATTGGATCAATTTAGACCAGATTCATTATCAATCTAAATACAAATATAGATCTGGATATGATATAGATGGTAATGCTAGGTGTAAAGGGGGCCATTGTTTGTGTATGTGCACTGAATGTACCATTAATGATAACTAGTGATATAACATTATACTGCCTGGCCAGAGCTGCGTTTCCCAAAAGCATTGTAAGCATGGCACATGTGGTCTCTTCAATCTACTTAGGCTTGTAATGCTTTTGCAAACTGCAGCCCAGGTTGTTTAATGTGTGGGCATTTGGAGATAATAGGTGTTAGTTGATAATCATTCATGGTTGGCCAATTAACAGTAGTGTTATGAACTGGAAAGTTTAAAAGTTTACATTAACAATTTTGTGCACATTGTATTTGCTAGCATTTACCTGTGGGGACAATAGAACAAACGAAATGAATAGTCAACATTGAGAGCACACTAGGGAATATACAAAATATTGATTGAATATCGTGATTTTTTTTTAAAAAAGGAGATATACATTTAATTATAACTCCCAGCCTTTTCACCAAAAAATTTTTGAAAAAAGAAAAGGAAAGAAATCTCTGTCATATATTTTGACCAATTTTTTTTGTACCTTTTGAAGAACAAAAAAGAACTTTGCCATGAGTATATCGGAGCCTTAATTCTTCATCATTGCCTCTTTAGCCCATCCCACTTGCACATTATATGGACAGACCAAAGAACTACTACAACAGACTGCTCATTTAAAGGGGTCATGAATTGAGAAATACAATTTTCCTTGATTTTTTTTTTTACATAAATGAGGTCTTTGTACAATAAAAATATACTGCAAGTTTCAGAAATCTAAACTTCCTCGTTGAAGTATGACATAATAATGTGACAAAAGACCACCTCTGCAGAAGATGAATGCCTACTTAAACATCATTGCATCTTTAGCCCCGCCTAATTCACGCATGTCATGTAGTAGTAAATATGAGAGAGAGATGTAAACGGGATTACTCCAGCAACAAATTATATAGATATGCCTTAGAGGATTGCAAGACGTTCTGCAGAGCAAAGTTGTGGAAAAACACTCTTTGCATTGCCTTCCTTGTGGAGATGCACCAATGTATCGGCCACCGATATTTATCAATTTATCATCAATTTACAACAATGGTGTATTTAACTGCGTAAAGGCACTAAACGGTTTAATTTCTGCTGCATTATCCAAGATTGATCCATAATATAATATTCCTGCTGGGCTAATGTTATTCAAACAACAAAAGACAAAAAAAATAATTATTTAAATCGCTCACTACTCTTACAACTTTCATAAGGATTAATATGTACGGTATGTATAGGACCCTATGATTTCCGCGGTGCGGAAAACGCGGACGGAATCACAGAATCCAGTCATAAAAAGGTCTCTGGTTACTGTTGTAACCACAGCAGCAAAGCTGCAGGAACGGTGTACAATTCAGACGCGAGTAGCGAAGATCAGCCCACCAATCACAGAGTAGAATACACAATTCAACATACAGTGATGCCGCTAGGAGTGCTTACAGCTGGTAGGTGGACCTAAACCAATGAACTGCAAGCTCAGGTACACCAATATCAGATCAGATCAAGCGAGCGGGCTGCACTGAATACAATCCAACTTGTAAAACCTGGCGAAAGTGTTCCGTAAAGACCAACAAGCCACAAAACATATCCCGAACAGACGTGCCCTTAGACCAGGCCCATGAAGAGGCGATAGCCCTTGTCGAGTGAGCTCTGATGTTGAGAGGGCATTCCTGTCCCTGGCTCGCATAAGCCAAAGCGATAGTGTCCACTATCCAGTGTGAGAGCCTTAGAAACTGCACGTCCCTTAGCACAGCCACCGTAGCACACAATAAGATTGTCCGACTGTTGAAAGGCAGCCGAGTGGTCTATGTAACCCCGCAAAGACCTAACAGGGCAAACTCTGAGCGTCATGCGAGGTCGACGGCTCAGAAGACAAGGCGGGTATAGAAATGACCTGCGCTTTAAAGGGAGTAGAAAGAGACTTAGGCATAGAACCCGGTCTCGGTCGAAGAGTACCAACTGCAGTCACCGGGTCCAAATCAAATACAATCGCTGTCCTCTGAGAGCGCATGTAAATCTCTTTTTCCCCCCATGGCGGTACCGATGGTGAGCGTCGGGATCGAACCTCCTCTCCCCCTGAGAAATCTGACCTGTAACCAATGTCTCCGCAGCACCACCATCGCGTGCAGTGTGGAAGCCACCTTGCCCGCGGAGGAGTAGGCCTTGTCAGCGAGGTGGGCGGTCAGTCTCCACGGCTTGGACGACAGGCTGAGATCCGCGCCAAGCGCGCCCAAGGAAGGGCACAGATGCGTGGCGACTGTCTGTTCAATGGGGGGCATGACATACATGGCGAGGGCTCTCATCAGAAAAGGGGAATGGGGCAACGGCAGAGGACAATGGCCCCAGGCCGAGTTGTCACAATCACCCCAAGGGGGAGAAGGTCCACCAGCGGCAGGTCAGGGCCCATGCAACGTTGATTTGGTCTTCAACGATGGCAGCGTGAAGGAAAAGATTCTGACGCAATAGTCGCTCCCCTGCATTTTAAACTGCCCGAGGGATCGTCAGTATTTGCATGCGATTTGCGCCAATTGGCTGGTTGGTTATTTTACTGGCATTATCCTATAAGGTTTCAGGAATTTTGGAGAAGGGGAAGAGCTCCCTCAGCATTGCTACGCAATATCGAAGTGACCACTTTAGAAAGAGAACGGAATATTGGAATATTGAACCGCAAAAAGAGTATTTCAATATGGATCTTGCGTGTTTCTGTGTGAATGAATGGCGCAGACGTGCGGTTTCATTTACCTCACACACACACTGAAGCACACGTGACGCTCACTGTTTTTTCAGCCTCTGCTGCCTCACTATAGGAGGACATGAATGCATGAACTTCATCTCCAGAGTCAAATGGTGAGCATTTTACCATTTCATTTGAGAAAATCTATCATCATATCATAAACACACAGAAACTAGGTCTTCACGGAAACCCGCCAAAATCAAAGTTCAGTTTAACTAGTAATTGTGACAAAAATATATTCGTTTTACAGTAGAATTTAGCTACGTCTCAATGTAATAATATATGTATTTAATTCATACAGTGAAGAATATGCAGTCTTATTTTACATTTGTTTACTTTATTTCTGTACCTGAAAACTGTTAAACCTACCAAAAAGCACTGTTTATTTCATATGGATCTTTGTTCTGTTGTATTTATGTAGGCCTGCTGAATGCTAAACAGATCCATTTTAATTAGAACCATTATTATGATCATGGTTTAAATAAATAAAAAATGATAATTATTTAATTATGGTTTAAAACGTGATCAAAACACTATCTATTTTAATGACAAAAGTTAAAAGAGAGCAAGTGAAAAATATTGGTATCGGACAATAATTGTTTGTATCGGCCCAAAAAAAAAACGTGCACCCCTACCTAAGCATGGATTAACTATTTTTAACAAAGTTCCAGATTGCGTCAGTAAAGGCACTTCTTCTGTTCGCTTCATTTTTAAATGAGAAACAGGCTTTCAGAGAGACTAAAAGATGATGCAGTGCCGACTATATTGGATCCGACAGTAATGCGAGTAGCAATGTTTTTACCAAGTGTAACTATTGCTTTGTCTGTTAAAGATCGTTTGATATGTACTTATGAATATAAGAATGACAGTGCGACAAACGATGGTACATTCATTTATACTTCATTTAAACAAAACCGCAAGTTATCCTGTCAACTATAACTGTGGTAACTTTATAGTACTCTATTTGTCACTAAAATATGTAATAATGTAATAAGCATATGTAATATGCGTAAATGTTTCACAGTTGGCAAATGTTTCTATGCAACAAGATAAACACCTTTCTTTGTTTTAACACTAATATAATGTAATAAAATACAATACTACCTCACAAATACATAATGAATAAATATAAATAAAGATGATTACCAAGCTGTCGCAGACTGCAGTATCCTTGGTATTTGAGGAGTAGGTTCGTCTTCTGATTCGGGTTTAGACTCTGGCTCCAACATGTATGGCGAACATCGGAAGTTTTCAAAACAATTCCACGTGTAGTGGGGACGTTGAAAATTATTTTAATATGCAAAACTGTTACCCAATCATACCAGTGGGCAGTTACTTCCAAGTCTTGAATGCGGCACGCCTATCAAAACGGAGTGTTTCAAAGAGAGGGTCAAAAACAGGATAGAAAATAACCTATTACTTCTAAATTAGGATTTTTGTTTTGTTTTGTTTTGATGTAAAAATCTTGCTAACATTATAAGTGGACCTCAAAGAAGATTAGAATTTTTTTTTTAATGCAGTTCATGACCCCTTTAACTAAGTGTTCAAATAAGAGGGCTTAAATCAGGGTAGAATATGGCTTTTTATTTCTAAATCATATTTTTGATGTAAAAATGCTACTAACAAAAATCTCAGGAAACAAAATTAAAAAATGCAGTTCATTACCCCTTTAATGTATCTAAATACACTTAAGAAACTTAAATATTGATATTTTCACTTTTTGTCTATTTTAACATTTTCCAAAACAACACTGGACCCCATAACGCTTTATTGTATGGACAAAAAATTTGACATTTGCATACAGGAAACAAATGAATACAGGTGATGATAAAAATGTAATTTTTGGGTGAACCATCACTTTACAGCAAATGATTGTGTTAGAAAGACATGCAACGATTGTACTTCATTAAAGTTTATGGCAGCAGCACCTGTGATGGTAAATTCTATCTACTCGTTACTATACTCATAACATATTAAAGAAAAAAGAAAACAGACATTGTTATTGGTTATATAAGCTGCTTCAAAGTTAATGAGAGAATGGAGAAGTGGGAATTTGGCAGCGAATACTGGGTTGAACTGAGCCAGGGCACAAGCATCTGCTCTGGTGTCTCCGTCCCTGCTGCGGGAAGAATGTGGCTGTAGATCTACAGATGGATGACATGGAAGCAAGGTCAAGCAACTGCTAGAGATAGAGATGTCTAAGATGTTCTTTATAGGCAGCAATGCATGTACACGTGTAAGTTATATGCACAGGCAACTTCAAGTAAACCAACTGGAGGTTAACTTCCTCCTGAACAGTGTAAACCAGGATTGTTTAAGACCGCACGTGGAGAAGTTCAGTCCAGCCATGGTCCAAACATGAGACTCATCAGGGGTTGAATTTCGGTGTGGGTTTTGCGCATAATTTATAATCATTCGATTAAATTCATCATTCGAGGTCTCGCACTTATAATGCGGGAAATTCCCACAAATATTTAATCACATTAGCATATAGGTTGTATGAGTAAATTAATCCACACAGATTATAAGATCAAATCAGTAATTTTAACTTTAACTTTCTGTGAGACGTAATTTTACAAACAGTGCGAGTTACTCAGCGGCGCTGCCTCTCTTCTCTCTCAAAATGAGCTACACATCACCCATTGCATCTGCACAAGGCAAGCGTCAAGCATGACTCAATACCAGACTCTCGAGTTTCTGAGTCGGGACAGTTGAAGGAATTGCACAATTGGGCAAGTGCTGCATCGTCAAGTCAAAATAATAGAATAAAGTTTGTTTCTAGAAGAAAAATGCATCATCCACCTTAAGGCAGATCAATAATATTGTTGAATATTAAAGCAACACCAAGGAACTTTTCCTCTGCGGTCACCCTACAGGTTGGAAGCGGAATTGTCCATAACCGCTGTCGTAAATAATTTAGCCTAATGTCGCTCGCACGCTCGCTGTTTATCCAGCACCGGCTTTGGAATGAACAATTTCCACAGGCAAGGTAGAGAGTATGTTGCATGATTTCATGAAAGTATGATGTATTGCGACATCAGAAACGAAGAAAAACAAAATAATGACTATTGTAACGCTTGACGTAAAGCAAGTCAAATTTGTAGTTTTCTTATGTCTCATTAGAACTACAGAAACGCGACCCGATCTGGCAATCTTACATAGTGCGGTTATAGCAGATAAAGGACCGCAAAGCGGAGGCAAAAGTGCCTTTCACCCCGTTACGACTTGATGAACCACTGAAACGATTTTGGAAACATTATTTTAAGATAAAAAAATCTTCCTTAGTGTTGGTTTAAATTTCTCCAACTAAGTCACTAATGTTTATCATCGTCTTTTTAAGTCTTACCAATTTACACATTCAAGCGATTTTAAACTATTCAGTACTTGCGTGCTCTCTGAAAGATGGTTTTCTCTGCGCACATACATGAGGCAGCATCACAAACAGCTTGCGAGTAACAAAACTGAGCACGGATTAGGCTGTAACGCTTTAACGGTGAAAAATGCACATAAATGTCAAAATTCTGGTCTTGGCGAGTATACTCGTAAACACAGTCAATTATGTCTTAAATAAACATAATTATGACTTCTAAACATACGTAGTTGATAAAGAAAACGTAACATGGATCCATGCACTAGATCTTAAAGTGACAGCAGCAGTGTCTGTCATTAATGTTGATAAAACAACTAAATATAGCTGACTGAATGGTAAGGAATCAGGATTACCAGCCTATGCATTTAATTTATACAGGACTAAGAGACTATCCAGTATTATTTTACATTTGATTACTTTTTATTCAGTTTCTGTATTATATCTGGACCCAAATACTAGTGTTAGACCTACCCCAAAAAACATATTTCGTTATTTCTCTTTATTTCACTAGTTTCTATATTTTATTGGAATTTGAGCAACTTTTTTCAATTTAATTAAAAGATTGAAATCAAGCTTGTGTTCCTTGTGTTGTGTAAACTCGAGCAACAAAATTACCCCATTGTAAAAACAGAAATACAATGAGTGAGCAGACATTTAGATGAGATAAATGTAATTAAAAAAAAAATTTGTTTCATTTTTAAATTGAACTTTTATTTAAATGTTTTTATTTAAACAATACAAAAAAATAATGACAAAAATAAGATAAATATTTTTCACCCAGAATGCCGTAGCTGTGAATTTGCTGCTGTTTGGCAAGCCCGCCAATACATGTATGCCTATACAATGGAGCGATTTCTGAGACCCCCGATTCAAAGCCTTCAAAATGTAGGGCTTAAACCCAAAAGACAACGATATGATCATCAGTATTTGAGTTTAGGGTCTACGTGGACAGGACCAGTTGATGAACCACGACCTTTATGTGTGGTTTGTCAGGAGATTTTGGCTAATGACAGCATGAGACCCGCAAAACTTCAGCGACACCTTGAAACAAAGCATGTCGAGGTAGCAGGAAAACCTCCAGAATTTTTCCACAGAAAACTTCAAAGCTTGCAAGGTCAGAAAAAATTTGTGGGAGATTTGGTCAAATAAAATGGTAAAGGCCTCTGAAGCTTCATATTGCGTTGCATTGCGTATAGCCGAGGCAGGCAAAGCACATACCATTGGAGACATTAATTCTGCAGCTCATACCTTTTCGTTTGCAAAATATTTTTTACAATAAATAAAAATTTATTGTAGTTTTGTAATTGGGGGGCATTGGGTAAGTCAAAAGGAAGAAATTTCTTCCTGTGGGTTATATTCTCGGCACCGCAGGGGTTTTCAAAGTCTAAGACAGTGTGCCATAAGACAGTATGCAATAAGTCTGGTGCTCTGAGAGGCTACTAAATTCATCAGTACCATGATCTGAGGGTACATGCGAAAGTTGGAAACAGCACCAACATGAGGTCATGAGGTCTGAAAATGATATTTTTGCTCATAACTTCAGATTTTTTTTGTCAGAAAATCAGAACCTTGGTCTCTGCGGATTCCTTGGGTCATGTTGAATCGGTTGATATTAACGAATATTAATGTTGACACGGCGCGCCAGAGCTATTAAGTGCACGCACTGAGACGAGAGAGGTATGTATCAACTCGTCTTAGTTAAGGGAATAACGGTTTAATATGAAAAAACGTTGGAGTATCCCTTTAACTGTGGGACCTTATATAGACAGGTGTGTGCCTTTCCAAATCATGTCCAATCAACTGAATTTACCACACGTGGACTCCAATCAAGTTGTAGAAACATCAAGGATGATCAGTGGAAACAGGATGCACCTGAGCTCAATTTTGAGTGTTATGGCAAAGGCTGTGAATGCGTATGTACATGTGATTTTTTCATTTTTAATAAATTAGCAAAGATTTCAAACAAACTTCTTTCACGTTGTCAATATTTCAATATTGTTTGTGTAACTTTGAGGAAAATAAATAATTTAATTCATTTAGGAATAAGGCTGTAACATAACATGTGGAAAACGTGAAGCGCTGTGAATTATTTCCGGATACACTGTATGATTCGAAAAAAATAACACTGCTAGATGATGCATTATTGTTATTGAAAAATAAATATGTAAAAGGAATAGCTGCTTGAGGTAAAGCTGAAGAGTAAATGATCTCCAGTAAACTGAAGCCCGTTCTATGAGATTAATAATCAGATATCCTAGATACATAACAAACATAACAACTAGCATCTGCACAAAAGGTGAATGCACATGTGAACTCGAGTGTGCTAGTTGTTTAGTCTATGGTTCCAGTCTACTCTGGATGCGCTCTTCCCTTAACAGCGCGCTGATACACGGGCAACTAAAGCACAGAGAATTTACAACATTCGATCACAATCCTGTTCTTATAATGCTATATATTAGGGCTGTGCAATTAATTGAATTTCGATTTCAGCTCCCAACGATCACCAAAATAGTACAATCGAGTAAAAACTATTATTTTGTCATGTTCTGTTGTGCAAGAACACTCTTATTTAGTTTTTTTTGTTTTTTTTTTGAATGACAGCACATCCGCCCCTCCCGAAGCCTTAACCTCTCTCAGCTTGAATGTTTAAATCGATAAGACTTAAAAAGAAGTGAAAATGATCAACTTTACTTATGATGCAATGCTGGCCCGATTGTGCCAGTCACAATTCCGTCATGTCCCGACTCCTAAACGCGAGAGTGTAGTTTCAACGCTTGCCTTGTCCAACCCATTTTGAGAGAGAGAGAGAGAGATGAGAGAGAGAGAGAGAGAGAGAGAGAGAGAGAGAGAGAGAGAGAGAGAGAGAGAGAGAGAGAGAGAGAGAGAGAGAGAGAGAGAGAGAGAGAGAGAGAGAGAGAGAGAGAGAGAGAGAGAGAGAGAGAGAGAGAGAGAGAGAGAGAGAGAGAGAGAGAGAGAGAGAGAGAGAGAGAGAGAGAGAGAGAGAGAGAGAGAGAGACGCAGCACCGCTGAACACTCACGCGGTTAATTAGGCTAATTTATTAGGCTAAATTTAGGCTATTCATACAATCTACTTGCTAAATGTTTGCGGGGGGATTTCCCGCATTACAAGTGGTATCCCTGTGGGAATTATTAAAATACTTATTGAAGTATTATCTGTTATATTATTTATTTTAATCATTCATAAAGTTAAGAATTGCTGAAAGGTGTCTTTTTAATAAATGCAACACGTTCCCAAAGTCACGTGAAATAATCGTGATTTCAATACTGACCAAAATAATCGTGATTATGATTTTTTTATCAAAATTTTATTTTTCATGATAGAAAATGATTAGTCATCACTGCGCTTTTTTGAAGCCATAACGAGAAACAACTTTAAATAAAATATAGGTTTACTGTTAAAAAAAAAAAAGGAAAAAAATAACACTGCTGCATTATTAATATCAATGATTTAGAAAATGATTTTGACCATCTCAAATAACACAATCAAAGTCAATAATGTATTTGAGCTCAAAATTAATGAACGGTCAGTAAACTGTAGCGTTTTGCTAGCTGGTTATTAAACTCAACCAAATGTGTCTTATATTTGAGATTAATCAGATATAGACAACAAAAGTAATCTTACAACTCACATCTGCAAAAAAAAGGACGCCAATGCACACATGAACTTGACCGTGCTAGTCTGATGTATAACTTTTATTTCGCTGGTCTGGAAAGCATGCTGTCTAACGCTAACAAATCAGACCTCAGGAACTGCCCCAAATGCTTCAAATAATAAATTTTTTCGTTTTTCGATCATCGTTTTCATGTCACATACGAGTTCTCGAGTACTCTTGCCCATCCCTAGTGATACTGATTTTGCCCGGATCGGACAAATTGCCTGTCTGACATTTTGAAATTTTTCATAAATTGTAGGGCTGTAACGATTTACGATATTAAACCGAAATCGCGACACTCAGATCCACGAACCTGTGTCGCGGTATGAGAAGGCAGATCGCGATCGACACACCCCTTCCCAGACTTATCTTTCTCGTCCAGAATAGATCCTAGGGCTGTGACGGGGTCTTTTACATATTAGGTATGGTAATTTCAAGCAAAAATAATATTCGAAGATCGCTGGGTATCATTTGATTATTATTCAAAAATCGCACCTCTCCCCCACACGCACACACGCGCGCGAGCACACACCAGAGCAAAGCGCGCTGTGTGTGCGTGCGTGTTCGGCGCGCGTGAACTGGAGCTCACCTTATAAACGAATCAAAACTTATATAGAAAGCTTGAAATACTTTTACTTGATTTAACGGTAATTCAAAACATAAAGAAATGTCTGCTTAGGCTAATTCGTAGGAAGTGTGTATTTCTCTATAGGCGCGTTCACTTTGTGGCAAGCGTTATTCCTGCGCTTGAGATGCGGGTCATGCGGAATAGGCAATATTATTTGTGGTTTACAGCACAGACAGTAAGCCTCGGTTACCTCAGAAGAATTTTTAACATGCTCGAATCATCTCCACAATGGAGTATAGTTCTGTTTGTTTTTCAAAAGTATTTTGTTACAAGAAAACCGAGTTGTAGCTTTAGCTATTTATTTATTTATTTGGCTTTTAAAATCCTCCCTCCTGGCAAGAATCGCAGTTTGTATCGAATCGTGGGTCAGAAATCGGGATACGAACCGAATCGTGGGTTTGCTGTATCGTTACAGCCCTAATAAATTGTGATATTTTCTTAAAAGCTTTGACCTTTTGGCACAAGAATTTTTTTTTCTTTTTACAGAAAAGCTTTTGAAAACATTGTCAAATTAGTTTTCTTAGTGCCATAACCTTCCTTGATTTATGCCGATTCTGATGTTATATCAAATGTCAGAGTACTTTACTTCTGACTAAGATAAATGTACCATATGTCAGAAATCGAGTATTAAATAAAAATAATTGTATTTTATAGTACAACTGTAAAATTTCAATACTAATATTTACGTTTGACTTTCATCATTTACAGATATTAAACCATTTTGTTTATATTTTGGTGAAAAACTGCAGGGATTCCTTAGAAGCATGGGAAGCCAACCCTGGACCTTCCTGCAGACTTCACTTCCAACCCTGCTCCAACACACTAACCTGCTATACCTCGAACACCATGATTAACTGGCTCAGGAGTGTTTGATTAGGGTTGGAGCTAAACTCTACAGGATGGTAGCCCTTGAGGAGCAGGGTTAGAGACCACTGCCTTAAAGTGTCATGAAGCCCCCTAGTTTCAGAACTGGTCTTGCACACCTCAAATCTAAAAAAGACTCGTCTGGAAAT
Organism: Phoxinus phoxinus; assembly: GCF_949152265.1. Classification (NCBI taxonomy): domain Eukaryota; kingdom Metazoa; phylum Chordata; class Actinopteri; order Cypriniformes; family Leuciscidae; genus Phoxinus; species Phoxinus phoxinus. Next base: position 7,583,241 of record NC_136892.1, read on the forward strand.
GAACGTCTAAAGCTGTGGAGAGATGATAGTGTAGAGGGGGAGAAAAGAGGGCAGGGCCAGGGGTCTCCAAACCTACTCTTTTATTATTTTATTTTTTATCATTTTAGTGTAGAGTCGGAGAACAACCATAAAAACACAGGCCTACAAGTGCTACAACACACTCATACAGAGTAATAAATATTAAAATGTAAGTGAAAAAAAAAAACAGTTGGGGCACTGTATTTTTAAATATATATATATATATATATATATATATAAACTCATGACAAAGTTATGTTTACACTAGAGGGGGAGAAAAGGGGGCAGGGCCAGGGGTCTCCAAACCTACTCTTTTATTATTTTATTTTTTATCATTTTAGTGTAGAGTCGGAGAACAACCATAAAAACACAGGCCTACAAGTGCTACAACACACTCATACAGAGTAATAAATATTAAAATGTAAGTGAAAAAAAAAAACAGTTGGGGCACTGTATTTTTAAATATATATATATATATATATATAAACTCATGACAAAGTTATGTTTACTTCCATAATACATTGTGTCATTGAGTTCATGATCAGACATACCAATGTATAATACACAGATATTTCATTTTAAGACTGCATGATTGAATATGTGCGCATGCACAGGGCAAGATCACGTTTGGAGCAGTAAAATACATGAAATATGCCCATAAAAACTTTAAAATGCGCTCGATTTTGGTCCGAATGTGAACTTTGATCTGTGACTGTTGTTAAACACAGAAAACACTCTAATGCACGTTACATGTGTACATGTGAAATGCTTTTAACAGACATATTTTCCTTGGTAGGTAGCCAAATGCAATGCGAGGGAATGCAAACAAAAACAACGCACTCTTATGACCATGTCTCTGAAAGACAACATTATCTACTGACATATCCGACCAAACTACAAACTTTCCAGCGATGTCTGTGAAAAAGGGATTTGCACTTGACAAGCTAACCACCATGCCTGTGCCGCTGCACGCTTTGTCAGCTATATAGGTGTAAATATTTCCTTTTTTTTTTAAACTATTACTTTGAAACATTTACTTCATAGACATCCTTCTCTATCATATCCATTCTGTTCTCGGTTTGCTCTGGAGTAGGTGTGTTTCTTTGTCACAAGTACTGTACTGTACAGGCTGTGTGTTATCAGTTGTTGGTATAGGACAGGGCTGTTCAATCCTGCTCCTGGAGGGCCACTGTCCTGGAGAGTTTAGCTACAAACCCAATTAAACACACCTGAAGCAGCTAATCAAGGTCTTATTAGGCATACTAGAGATTTCCAGGCAGGTGTGTTGAGGCAAGTCGGAGCTAAACTCTTCAGGACAGTGGCCCTCCAGGACAGAGTTTGGACACCCCTGGTATAGTAGCATTTGAATGTGTACGGGTGCAGTATCGAGCCCGATACTGAAATCATATTAAAAGTAAAAAGTACTGATTGGCGAGTCTTACTGCTTAAAATATGTGGAGTGAGGGGAGGGAAAGGAAGGAAATGAATGTACTAGACACACAGATCTTAAATAGGTTACAGCTCAGTCTGACATCATTATGAATTATAATGATTTGTCAAGTAGCCAGCACTAGTGAACAAGGAAGATTATGCAGACATGTACTGATCTGCAAGACAACGTTTTCTTATATTACCAAAACTTTTCATACACCGATAACTGTTATTCAAGTGTGCTAACAAGCGAAAATAACAAAATATACCATATAGTATACAGATTTGAGGAAAAACAAAATGTGTTTAACAAATATAAACAAACAAACAATATAAAAACAGATGTCACTTAGGGCAAAACATGTTAACATTTTAAGAGGAACACTATGCAAACATACTAGGTTAACCATTTTAACATAATTATTAACCATTTAAAACTGCTACGACAGCGTAGCATGGGCCTTAATTTGCACTATTTTAAAGTTATGTTTAGTTTTTAACCTAAAACCTACCAAGTTCAAACAGTAAAACACAAATGTGGACATGTCCAAGCATTTCATGCAATGGGCCTAAACAGCTCGCCCTTTTACAACAGATTTAGTTCACAAACAACTGACAGTCGTGACCTTAATATGATTCTCCTCTACAGTAATAAACCCCTAAAATTCGGCATTAGTAACTTCGAGGATCTCCCATTCTTGGTTCATTCTGAGTCAGACTTTTGAATTCAGTGAATTGTTTACCGGAGACTCACTCGGACCAGATCATTTGAATCAGCGAGTTGCTGACTCGAGAACAGATGCAATCGGATAGATCCAAATCACGAAGGAATTATTCAGTGCAATTTAACAGGTTAACTGAAAAGAATCAGCTTGTTCACAAATCCGACACCGCTATCGCATCTCGGAGAGGGTAACAAATTCTTCAGTTCAAAATAACGAGGAACGACTAGGGCTGTCGCAATATCGCAGAGGAATGCAAGTAACCGCAGCAACCGCGATAATCGCGTTTAATAAGTTCTGTTAATAAGAATGTTAAATAAGTTAATGATAACAAGACTGTTTATCATGGTCATTTGTACAGGGGCTTCGGGGATTTGCACTTAAGCCTAAACAGACAGTGATTGAGAGAGATCGACTGAGCGCGTGCGATTACCTGCGTCTGTCTTTGAGGTAAAGTCATATTCGTGAAAATGTTGCCAAGTCCAAGGAAAGCGAAATATTTGACGTATCACCCTTTTAAATGTGCTGTATGGAGTTTTTCTACTAAAATGAATCCATTGATTTTATTGGGGTTGTAATCTCACAATAAAATGATCCACTTCGCGGGTTTTGCTATTACCTCTGAAAGCAAGTATTCCTATTTCTATGTGATGCTCCGGGTCGGATTTGCCGCAAAATCCAGTGACGTGACTGAGACCTGCATGCGCGTCTCGCCTCTCGCCTCATCTACTGACTTTGCACTCAACAGCGACGACACTGCAACTTTATGACATGGAGTCTGCTAATACTAGGAAACGACTAGCACAACACAGACTCCAACACAAACTCCACATAATTCACTCGCTTGTAAACGTATTGGTTGCAATCTGAAACATCACCGCTAGATGCCGCTGAAAACTCCATACAGCACCTTTAACGTTTAAGGGTATTTACCATAAATGCACTGGTCAGCCTTCCACAGCGCGAGGAAGCCACGGGAAAGAAAATCAGAGAGTCACGCATTGAATCAATGCCATTGGTCTCTATTAAGTGAAGCATCAGCTTTAGCGCTACCCAAGCGACACATTGCTGGTCAGCTGAGCTTTGAAAAGTGGAGCTCAAAGTTAAAAAAATAATTAACACCTTGTTTCATTACATCTATCTTTTAATGATTCAGAGTTATGAACGTGTTTGTTGAATGAACGGTTTAATGACTTACTCAAAGACAGTCCGTTGCTCTAATGTAACTGCGCGCTGAGTGACAGCCTTTCAATGCGCAGAGACGCTGTTTAGTTTCGGTTACATTGGTTACTGAAATGTCCTCGTTTTTGTGCATGCTGACCACAATCGTAACATTTATTTATATAGCAACAAATAAATATAAATAAATAGATGGCGATAATACCACATATCGCACTATTGAGCCACTCAAAATTACCGCAAGTGAAATTCCCTCACCGCGACAGCCCTAGGAACGATACGTTTTTTTTTTAAATGTAGTGGAGTAAAAAGTATGATATTACACTTTGGAATTTAGACAAGTAGAAGTAAAAGTTTCCCAAAATCCAATATTCTGATAAAGTACAGATGCTTGAAAAACGTACTTAAGTACAGTAGCAAAGTAAAATATATAGCTGCAAGCAACGATTACGGGACCAAGACCCAGCGCCACCGCCTGGCTTTAGGAAAACTGTGCAAGGCGGGCAATATGCATTTAAAGCGAGTAAATATAAAAGGACTACGTCAAAGTCATTTGAATATGCCACATTTACTACAGCCAGCTGGTGCCACTATGACCATAAACCACAATAGCCACATCCATGAGGGAAATTAAATTTAGATGAATTTCATGCCATAGGTCAGTTTCAAATGAATGTTAACTTAGGCTATTGTTTGCAAGTCCAGAAGTATTTATCTTAAGGTCTTTTTATGTTTTTATTTACTTAATTAGACTAATTATATAAACCCATGTAGTAATTGCACTATAAATTAAAACCATATGGGAGGGGTGGAGCAATGTCTATGGTAACATCATAAACCATAAAATTGGTGTAAAAACTTTACAGTTCAACTACAGGTTTTGACAAAAACAAAAAGTTTCCTAAAATGATATGACTCATATTTCAGCCTTTAAACCTTTTTTAAGAAAAGGGATGAGTCAACACAATAAATTACATAATTATGATTATATAGAAAATATGATTATATGCGATATGATACATGTTTAGAAGGGATGTGCAAGACTAGTCAACTTAACGTAACAGCTGCTACTAGTCGAAAATGAAAACAATAGTCGATTACACGGGAAAAAACACACAAGATTTTATTGTTCAAATGACTGTCGTTTTAATGTTAGGGTGAAGAGCCGTGGAAACGGAGTGAGGACGAGTGTTAATGAACGTCTACAGGTAGTCCCAGGTAGGGCTGCAACTAACGATTATTTTAATAATCGATTAATCTGTCGATTATTTTTCCGATTAATCGATTAATCGGATTAAAAAAAAAAAAAAAAAAATCATTCCCAACCCTTTATTCAAAAACAGAACTGACAGTGCAAATTTACAGTGCAAAAAAATCTTCAGAAAGTGGTCGTGGAAACAGGTCGCTCCTTGATAGGGATGCACCGATACCATTTTTTCAGAACCGATCCGATACCAAAAATTCTGAGTATCGACCGATACCAGGGCAGTTTTTTTTTAAATCAAGTAGAATTTCTATAACTATGTGCGTTGAACTGATAATCACTATTTTGTGAGTTAAACACAATCTACTTAATACAGACAACTTCATTACAAAGAAAAACAACAAATCAAAAAAAATATGAAAAATATTATATAAAATAATATTCTATTATAAACTAGAATAGTGGATAATTAAGCAGTAAAATTTAGTCTAGAAAAATCACAAGTGCACAATAATTGTATTAAATCTGACCATGAAAAAACATTTAGTGAGGAACAAATATGAGAATAAGTGTAACACTAAATCTGGTAAAACGTTACACATTGCTCTTTGTATTGTTGTAAAATACATTCATGAAAAACAAGATAACAAAAATCAAAAAGATTAATTATTTTATAGCCTACTATAAAATTGAGACATGTTTTAAATGTATAGCACAGCGGTTTAATGAGGCAGCAACATGATGGATAGTACAGAACTAGAAAGGCTATTAATAATCGTTCATTGCGTCGCTGTATTATGATATGAAAGGCCCCAATACAGTGCGGCACACAGCGCTTATGCGCATCGCGAGCGCAGAATGACGCGCTTGAAGCAACATGAGTCACAGCGCAGCGCTTCGAGTCCGCATTGAAAAGTCCGCATTGAAAAGTTCAAATCACAAAGGAAAGACATATTGATGCGTAGTGTATTATACAGTATCTATCTATGCAATAGTTTATTAAGCATTTTCTTTTAACAGTTTTAAATATCAGTTACTGTGCGCGTGAAGAACAGTTATAGTGCTCTGACTCTACTGCAGTGTTGAGAGACACCCGGTAGAAAGTAGTTGGGTACAGCAATAAAGTCCAGCAAGATAAAGTTGTTTAATGCAAAACCATAGATCAAGTATAATTATAGTAACATTAAATCATCTTGGAGAGTTTTTCATCGTGTTGACTCGTAACCGAACGCGACGCGCTGCTTGATGCTGAATGGAGAATGACTGACAGCCACAGCGGAGGGAAAAGTGTACGTGATCTTGAATTTAATGACTTAAATATTAATTTCTATCTCGCATTATACTATATAATGGCTTCAGAACACTTATAATATAGTGCACGACAACTTTATGATGCTTTATAATGTTTTTGTCCCTTTTGTGGGGCTTAACAATAGCACAGAATATACGCACAATTTTTTTTTACATCTCCGTGTCGCGCGACACAACGAATCGATAATGAAATTCGTTGCCAACTATTTTAATAATCGATTTTTATCGATTCGTTGTTGCAGCCCTAGTCCCAGGAGCTCCGAAGGATAGCCTAAGGCCCCGTCCACACTACTGCGTTTTCGTTTAGAAACGGAGAATTAAAACGAATACGATCTCCGTCCACACCAGCGTTTTAGCTGCGTATTAGAATGGATCTCCATCCACATTAAAACGACTGAAAACGCGGATCACGTGACCATTCACCAACACTGGGCATGCGCATGCCGGTGTAAACACAACTTCATTGATAAAATTATCCCACCATGCGCTGGTTCTTCCCGGGTTAACCCAGAATCGACGCTCCATGTGCGGTCGGTACCGCCGCCGCACAGGAATTACAGATCGCTCGAATGATAGCTTGCCTCCGGCGCATGTAGGCAGTTATAGCATTGTAAAATGCAGAATTTACTTGCACAACAGCTGCTAGCAAAGATATACTGACTGACGACACCCAATCATAGAGCAGAGCGTGAGCCTCTACTACGTCATCGTTTCTAAAGTCCTCCGTTTTGACCTGTCCACACTAAAACGCCCTCCGGAGATTCAAAACGAAAAACGGGTAGGCAGCGTTTCTAAACTTCTCCGTTTTGCCGTTGTAGTGTGGACGGGAGGTGCAAACGTAGCAAAAGGTCTCCGTTTTTAACCGAAAACGCAGTAGTGTGCACGGGGCCTAAGAGGAGGAGTGACGACATAAAAGACGAGAGAGGACATTTACGTTGCGTTTTGTCTATGAATGGGCAGCAGTCGGCTTTGAAGCACCTGCCGTTTACTTTTGTTTTATATATTTTAAAACTTCCATTTACCGTTCACCAGTTCCCCATTCTTCCCTAAGCCTTGAACATTGTTACATTTCGTCCCCTTGGAATTATAAGGTTCTATCTGACATTTTTGTCAAAATTGAGTTATTCACATATTCTTATTCTGTGACAACTTATTTACATTATGTGATGTTGTTTTTTAAGTTGTGTACATTTTGGAACTTTTTATTTAGAAAATAAAAAGGTTATTTCTACACAGTCGAATGGAATGCAAAAACTTTAAAGCTCAAAACCAGTCAGAATGCAGATAGAACCTTATAATTCCAAGGGGACGATTTATATTTAAAAGCATTTTAAATTGCACATTAAAATAAAACGCTTGGAAAAATAATTACCAATACCTTAAGTAGAGCCTAATCTTTTTATTTTACCTCAGACATGACAGCTCAAAAGACAACTGAGGTGCGGGAGTATTTTGAATTAGAAATAAAACGAAAAATTGATGTAAGCTGTTCCATTTCAAACTGGCATAATTCCACAAGAGCCAAGCGTAACCATATTCAGCACATGCACATAGGTGAGATAGCCAAAGCAAGCAAATGTCCATCGCATATTCACTTGAACACTGAAAAAGTAATTGAGCTTAAGAATCAGAATGAGCTTTTTTCGCCAAGTGTGCGGCATTTAGCTGCATTTTTCTTTTTTTTGCCCACATTGCAAGCCCATCGAATCGCTTGCGGGAAAGTTATGAAATTTGCCACACTCGTAGAGGACAGTCTAAACTGTCACCATAGCAAATTTGGAGTCTCTAACTCAACCCTCTAGTGCCACCAACTGTCCAAAGTTGCACTCACGTTTATGCAAATAACTTTAGAACCGTGAGGGATAGAAACAAGTCTTTTTTCCTCAGCTCCTTGGCTCAAGATGATTGACATGACAGCATTTTCCATCATAAACTTTTTTTTCCGCCATTTTAAACTAAACTAAATGTTCACGAAAATTGAGCCAGATCCCCTTCAGACCTTTCTGACAAATTGTTTTTTTTTAAGTTGATTTGTCTACCCGTTCTCGAATAAAGTGCAAAAGAATTTGACAAAATTGAATCGTATCATCTTCAGACCATTCCGACAAAAAGTTATGGATTTCGTGTCGATAGATGAAACCATTTTCGTATAGTGCAGCAACAAAGTTGAGGCATGATGCCAAAAATGACTCGAGGCAGTATCACTGCAGTGCTTTGGCATATTGACACCAAACTTTGCATGTGTTATTGTCACCTTATTCTGATCACACCACATAAGTTTCATAACAGCACCACCTATTGGTCAAAAGTGATAAACCATTAAATCACATTACTAGTGATTGTATTACAGGCATTTTGCCTTAAATCATCTTAATATGCCTTTAATTGCTCATTGTTACGGTTGCTCTGATGCCCAGCCATGCTTACATTACTTATTGTGCCTTCTTTGTGCTTGCCCACTTAATCGCTGCTTGCAGCTATATTTATTATTATTATTATCATCATCAGTAGAGAGAGAGCACAATTAATGTGGAGATCTGAGTCACAAAAATTAGATTTGGGCCACTTATGTCTGCAGTGTAAACACAGCCTTTAACACCCCGGTGTAAACTCTGTGGCGCTTTCAAAAGGTTACATTTCGAAACCTAAAAATTCTGGGTTAACCAATAGTTTGGTGTGGGACAATGTTAACTTAAATAAAATAAAAAAGGGAGCTGGGCTAGTGTTGGAGTAATAACACACCACTTTAAAAAGGACAGGTCCTTTAGAGAAGTTTTCAGATAAATTAAATCAAGATGCAGTAATATGTGTTAAAACAGGAAACCCTCATATTTTAGTAATACATCTAATTAGAAGTTCAATCCAGTAATTTTATGATATAAATGGAGACATAATAGAGAGAGAACAGAAGAATTTCAAAGATGTGGCATACCTAGTAAGGGTGTACTCCCTGAGTCCTGAGTGCAGGTTCATGGCAGAAAATGTACCTATACAACCCCTTAACCGCTTGTCCCGGCCGATTTTCCAAGTGACAAACAGTGGGCTGTTGGAAAAGAAAAGAACACCTATTAGTATCAGTAAAAACAGGACTTAAAAAAGTGACCATAAAGTAGGACATTAAGTGCGAACATTCTGCAAACACTGTAAACCGCAAACAAAATCTAATTCTAGAATCACAGAAGAAGACTAAGTAAACGCAGACTAAGTAAACAGATCACTTGGACGATAGGTAAAAAGAAAAAACGATATAAATACTGTTCGTTTTATCACACAAACCGCTTGTTTCGTGTCTTAGGCCATCAATGTGCACTTACGATGGGGAATTTTTTTTTATTTGGACTTTTCTCTGCATGCTATTAGAGACATCTCTGCATGCTTTTGGAGACCGTACCTATATACCTGCATTATATGACTGACAGACAAGAACGGTTTGACCTAAAAATATCAAAATTGAAACTACTGCGGAGACAAAGACACCTACATCTTAGATGCACTTCAGGTAAGCTAAAACATACCAGAATTTAATTTCAAAGTGAACTATCCCTTTAAAGGAGAACTCCAGTCAATTTTAACATTGAGCTCAATTTTTTGTATATTTGGAGTGCTGTCAATACAGAGAACAACGACAAAAATCGGTGTTGCCTACACCGTGTTATCCTATTTTAGGGATGCACCGATTAGGAAATTCTGGGCCGATACCGATGATTAACATAACAACTTGGCCGATGCCAATGTTTTTTCTTTTTGTTATTTATTCCTTCTTTTGTGCCACGGAAACGTAAGTCTTTCGGCTCTTGATCACACTATCCTAGAATGAGCACAAATTCAATCAGACCAATTTATGAAACAACCTTTAATGTCACTTTCTGGTTGACATTAGTTATAACCTTATTTACTTACTTACTTATTTATAACCCTCTTTTCTGAAAAATAACATTCAAAATCCTTTGACTGCTAACTAATCAATGAAAAGATTGTTTCAGTTCATTGCCCAACAAAATTATTTGAGTGGTTTTAGCCTGATAAACAAAAACTTACTCAATAAGATTATTTTCATGGCCCAATAAAAAATATTTTTCTGATAAATAAAACATTTTTAAATAAAGTGTAAATGCAAAAACAAGTGAAATAAATAAATTATGTTATTAAAATAAATTGTTATTAAAATAAATTAATTATGTTATTCATAAATACAAACATAAATAGGGCTATCTTTCACCTTGTGTATTTCTCATACAGAATAAAACATTACAGTGTTTTAGAACTCCCAGGCTGGAACATGGGGCATCTTATAAAACAAAAACAGTACCTCCACTTCTGATCATTAATGACACATAAGTCACCTACTGTATCTCTGGCTTTCTCAAACGCCGTGTCAATTGAAGTCTGAGTAGGGGTGTGACGGTTAGTATATAACCGTGAGACCGACGGTTATAGTTAAACACCGTCATTAGAACTCTATAACCGCCAAAACCGGGTTATTAAAATATTTTTTACAAACATAAAAAAAAAATAAAAAAATAAAAAAATTTTTAGATAGGATCATAATATGCGCAATACATCGGGAGACATGGTTTTTACCACTTAATGAAGTTTTGTTTTGTAAATCGTCAGAAATGATTTTTACCACTTCATATAAGTTTTGCTTTGTAAGCCTTTCCTTAAAGCGAATTTCGTTTTGTACAAATTGTACCTTAATTTTAATAAATGTTTCATCAACCAATTGCATGTATTTAATAATATAGCAGACAATATAATAACCGTGACATTGAGGCGCCGGCGCGCCGCGTTCACTTGCATTGCGTTGTGAACTAGAGCGCATCTCATCGTAAATGAATGAAACTATGCCTATGCCTCATGCATTAGCATTAAATATCTTTGCTACATCCTTTCTAGACGGGTGCGGCTTTGAGAAATCTTGGAGATCTCCCTAATAAACGGAGGTCTGAAATATCTGCCCCTTTACCGATCAGAGCGCGCGCTGACACGTAGTTAACCCGCTATCTCCAAGAAGAACCAATTGACTCTACGGCTAATCCACTAGCATGGTGGGGAGACACACGCTATCCGCTCTTAGCAAAATTGGCACGTAAATACATGTGTATTTGTGCTACAAGCACAGCATCAGAGCGAGTTTTTAGCACTGCGGGTAACATAGCCACCCATGTCAGATCGTCACTAAAACCGAGTAAAGTGAACATGTTGGTGTTCCTGTCACGGAACTTTGAAGTCGAAAAAGAGTAGGAATTTAAAATGTCATTGCACTTTTTTTGTTTCCTGTATTTAGTTAGTTTAATTAAGGTATTATCACAACAATCGTTGTTCGACTTTTTTTTTCTTTGATAAAGGTATGTAGATTTTATCATTTGTAATTTAGGCCTACTCATTCATTTTTATGCAGCTCTTATATAATTTAAGCAGCCTACGTTTTTAAAAGGATTTGTTTAGTGTGTGTGATTTATTTAAAACAAAGCATGTTCATTGCTATTTTTTTTTTAAGGATTTAAAAAAAAAAACCGACGGTTATGTTACGAACCGTCACATTTGACTCACATCATAACCGTCATCACCAATTCTGAAACCGGCACACCCCTAAGTCTGAGTCTTACCGGGGGTTTGCGCTTTCTTGGCGGCTTAATTTTTCCGTTTTTGATCAGCTTGCAGGTAATCGCCGTACACCGCCTCGTGCCTGCTTCTTAAATGTCCAATGAGATTTGTCGTGTTAAATGACTTTCTAACAGCCCCCGCTCTTGAAATTTCAATGGAACATGTATTGCAAACTGCAAAACGCTGATCTTTCTCACGACCGCCATCTTCTTTGTTTAATCTAAGTTACTGAGGACGGAGAGTGCGCGGGTGCCCTCTTCCGTCTCGGTATCTCCCCCGCCCAAATAAAAAGGGGGGGAAAAATTTCTCCTGAGCACAGCGTTCATGACACATAATCATCGGCGAATGCAATTTTTATTTTCCGATGGCCGATGGCAGTTAACGAGGCAAATATCGCCCGTTACCGATGTTCAGCTGATGCATCGGTGCATCCCTATCCTATTTTTAAAATTTGCACCCTGTTGACTTCAATGGGGCAAGTTTTAAACCTGCTTTTATTTCTCTTATCATCCTTGATGTGTCACTACAAGTGCCCAGCCATGTTGAGTGATTTCTTCAGAGTGAACACGAGTGAATCTGACTGCAGTAGATGTGAAAGATATTCATAAAAATGATGTTAATTCAACAAGCGCACAGACCTGTGTTTACATCATGTTTTCTGTCGAAGTCCACAGTAGTCGATTGTCGAGTTCACGCGCGTGATCATATGTAACTAAACCTATGCGCGTGAACTCGACAATCGACTACTTTGGACTTCGACCGAAAACATGATGTAAACACAGGTCTGTGCGCTTGTTGAATCAACATTTTTATTCATATCTTTCACATCTACTGCAGTCAGATTCACTCGTGTTCACTCTGAAGGAATCACTCAACATGGCTGGGCACTTGTAGTGACACATCAAGGATGATAAGAGAAATAAAAGCAGGTTTAAAACTTGCCCCATTGAAGTCAACAGGGTGCAAATTTTAAAAAGAGGATAACACGGTGTAGGCAACACCGATTTTTGTCGTTGTTCTCTGTATTGACAGCACTCCAAATTTACTAAACATTGAGCTCAATGTTAAAATTGACCGGAGTTCTCCTTTAAGTAAATATCATGATCCATGAAGATATTTAGTAAATTTCCTACCTTAAATATATCAAAATTAGATTTTTGTGAGTGGATGCAGCACAATGTCCAACAGAAATGGAAACCTTTAAAGGCGATTTTCTCAATATTTAGATTTTTTTGCACCCTCAGATTCCCGATTTTCAAATAGTTGTATCTCGGCCAAATTATTGTCATATCATAACAAACCATAGCCTACATCAATAGAAAGCTTATTCATTCATCATTCAGATGATGTATACATCTCAATTTTAAAAAAATTGACACATAAGACTGGTTTTGTGATCAGGGTCATCCAGGTCATTCATTTTATCAAACACAAAGGACACTGTATTAAAGGTGCAGTAAGCGATTTCTGATAAACGCTTTTGAAAAACAAATCAACAATAGGGCTGTGCCGGTAAACTTGACAACCGCACCACAACTTGACAACTTGAGTAGCACCGGCGGTGGTCCGCCAAAACATTTTCTTTGTATGTCAATGCTGTTTTACATGAATATTATGACAGGAGTGAAGCACAAAGGTCACGTCTCACCCATTTTCGCAGGAGATTATAAAACGTTTCTACCTTTGATTCGCTTTAAAGTAGGCCTATTATATTCGCAGTCTTTACTAGAGGTCGACCGATTCATCGGTTTTGCCGATTAATCGGCACCGATTGTTGACTGGTGGAACTATCGTTATCGGCAAAAATATATACCGATAGTTTTTCCTGGTTGCGTCCATTGCTGGAGCGGCTGAGAAGCGCACGCTGTCATTCAATACACAGTGTAAGAGCTGAGAAGGGTCTGCTGGCACGATGCAGTACAAGAGCGGCCTCTAGAGGTGTAATAAAAACTTGTGCCTCGTGTTGTTTATTTCGACACGTGATTCTGCGTGCTGCACTGAGAGCACATGCTGCGTGGAGAGCGCTGACATCAGACGCGCGTTTAAAGCACCGACAGCTCAAATGTATGTAGCCTATACAGTACATTGTCATATCTTTATAAAGTGATTAATTTGTTGACTAAATGCTGCATTAGTAGAGACAGTAGGCGTTTGTTTGCCTTCGAGGCTGAGAGGACGCTAACATTAGTAGTACCTCAAGCGGTTAAAACACTGACAAACATAAACGTAAGTCCGACCCGAATGTTTAATGTCACAATGGTTACCTCTATTTGCATTAGTTCATATCCAGCTGGTCACTTTTATGCATTACATATGCAGATAAGTTGCATATTTAAAGCTAGAGACGTAAGCAAACTGATATGTTCATACAGCCGACAGAAACATAAACGAATCAGAAAAGCATTCGATTTCGGTTATTTATTTTTTTCATCTTCACTTTAATAAAAATTGTTACTTTTTAATTAATTAAGTTGGCTTGAAAAGAACAGTTAAATAGTTACATTTTGAATGTAACTGGTTTTATTTGTTATTTAGAGTATTACTTTTTGAATGAATGTCTTTTATTGACTTAAATATTTATTCACATTTATATATTTATTTCATTTAGCATGTTTTCATGGTTCAATACAGTTTTTTTATTTTTATAATAAAGTTCAGCACTGTTTTACTTGGAGTGTTATGTTTGTTTTTATCCAGTATCAATTTTAAAAACTATCGGTCCATTAATCGGTTATCGGCAAGTATGGCCCAACCTAGCTATCGTTATCGGTAAAATCCACTATCGGTCGACCTCTAGTCTTTACTGTCGTTAAGCAGAAAAACGCTGTAGGAAAGATAGCCAACCCTTTAACTTCCACGTCAAATTCTTTTTTACGACGTTTGTGCTTGTTATTATACTTGGTAAGGCGCGTCAAGTTTATTTGTAAAGCGCGTTTCGTGGGTGATTTTAGTTTAAACAAGAAGATATATAAACAAATAAAAAGAGATGGTCTTTCTGCTTGTTTCACATCCCTTATCCCTCTCAAAGTGGTGAGGGCTTAGGCTATATCACGCATCTTTGTGTGGAAATATTGAACGAATGTTTTTTAAATATTTAACTTTATTATATAATTTAAGTTAATATTATTTACTGATATTTATTTCAATGCTTTACAGGTTTTAGTGTGATGTTTCATGAATGGAAGTGCTCAAACACACGTCTGTTACAAAATGGATGTGTATACACATCACATACATACTAGCAACTTATATGCCCGTGACTGCTAGACTCTAAACTTGCTCCACCCACACACAGCGGAGAAAATGTCAAAAACAGATGCTTTTATCTCTAATCTCTATTACCCTGTCGAAAACGAAGTTAAAATTGTGGTATGGGAATACTTTAGTGCACCAAAAAAATGTATCCCTTTAGAAACTATCCCTTTAAACTTCAATGACTATTTTTACTTGCACGTCAAATTCAGTTCAAGGTCTATATTCGGGTTTAAGCCATATTACACATATGATGTGGAGTACTTTGTTTCCTAATGAGGATTTACACTAGATTTTACATATTGCACATTTTAGCACAGAAGCATGAAAGACTTTCTAGACTGTTGTCAAGCTGTCATCAGATTTTTTATTAATCTAAAGTGTATTTTTGCTGTGGATGTCCCAATTGGGATACAGGATGTGCAGTGTTTAGAGAGTACAGTTAAATGTTCAAGTTTTTAAAAATTATTTATTTGTAAAATAGGCACATAATATCAGAATATTAATATATCGATCAACATACTCCAAAATCAAATCAATTTGAGCTGTGTCAGCAAATAATAGTCTATGGCTAAATAAATAACAGTTGACTATGGTTTCATATTTTTGTAATGGAGATGCTTAAGATACTATCTAGCTTGCCTTATACTGTCTATGACTTAAATGCATGTGTGTGCACCGTCCAAATCTGGTCAGTGTCTATCTGCAACAGCAGAGGGAGGCACTGCAGTGAAGACATTCATTCATCACCTAGTTCGACGAACCCTGATCAACCGGATAAGATACACATTCCTTCAACGTTCTTAAAAAAAAAGAAAAGAAAAAAAGAACTGTAGCACGAGTAAACAGCTTACCTGAAAGGGTCCTAAATAATAAAGATTCAGTGTTTAGCAAGTGATAAAATATAAAAGTTTGTGATTTAACAGTTAACACGTGAAAAGTTATTGTGTGTCCTGGTATCACTTTTGTTGCTTTATTGTTAACTTGAATAAAAAATACCGTAAGAGAGCTTTCCAATGTAAATCTCTGAAGGAAACGTAAACAACTCTGGGTTTTGTTAGCTTAACGTACTAGCTCACGTTGGCTAACCACTAACAGCAGCTTGGAATCAAAACTAAATATTACTCGCTGTTTCTTAAAAAAACCTAACGAATTAAAAAAGAAATGGAGCTGAGGGTAAATAAACAGAACAAGTAAAAAAATTCGACGAAATTTGAACCGTGTGAGCTGGCTAACGTTGCTTAGCATGTTAGCTTGCAGAGAAGCTTGAATATAGACGAGCAGGCTAACACCCATTTAATCTCTTTCAGAGAAAAAAATACATCAGCTCTACTAACGTTACCTAATTAACGTTACCGGATACATTAGTGATCGATCATTTCACCAGTCTTCTAAATCATACATCCTAAATCTTTTAAACCTTCAAATGTAGATTATGTCAAAATGAACATTTAACCAGAAAATAAAAATGTAACGTTATAACTTATATACCACTAGACTAGCAGGTGTTTATAAATACATTAACGATTTTTTTTTTTTTCTAAAACACCTCAGAAACCTTGAGTTTGGGAACATGACAACAGCTCATCGGGACTCGGGAGGGCTTGGGTTAGCGAGTAAACTATTCCTTACTGCATTTGGTTTGGACATCAAAGTTAAGTATTTAACATTACGAAAAAATACATTAGACCTAACGTTAGATGGGCACGAACAAAACTTCGCCGAGAAGCATGAATACTCAAAACTTTGTTTGTTACTGCACAGAAAAAGGAAACACCATCTGTTGTTGAGGCAAACCAGGTCAAAATAGCCATCTTGCTAACGTTACTTACTAGGGGTCGTTTGTAAACCTGGGTGTTCGAGGAGGCTGGTATCCGTATAGATGGCAATAAAGCACGTCGAAGCAAAAGCAACACATCTCCGCCGAAACGACCATTTTCCTGCCTCCCGAGCCAGGCCCGGGACTGAGAGTCGGGGAGAGGCCCGTTGAGTTGTAGCCTCCTGGAGTTGGGGATAGAACATTGGTGTTGCCGCCGCCGCCGCTGCTCCCGCTGCTGCTGCTGCTGCTACTACTACTACCCCCTGAACCCCCGAGGCCGTTCACCCGATTCACGTTCCCGGCCACGACAGTCGAAGATGACCCGATCCCCAATTCCGATCCACAATGTCCGGTCCCGGCTACCCCGCTCCCCGCCCCGCCGGGACCCCCCGCACCGGGGGATCCCGACAACTTCTGCTTCTTCACCCCGCAGCACCCGGCCGCCATCTTCGAACAATCTGCACCGACACACCGCTTCCGACCCATCACCGTCACCGCGGGAAGGGCGGGTCGAAACGCAGACCACACGTAGAAATCCCACTGCGTCAGCACGTACGACGGGCAATGCTCCACCTTCCCTTCCTTTCACAGACGTAATAAGCGAGAATAGCTTATATCTCACCAAAAGAGAGGGGAGAGACTGCAATGTCACCCGATATTATTCCTTCGAAAAGACGTAGGGTACGCTGAAGCCTTACGTAGTGTTCTTATGGAGACGAGCAGTCGCGAGTCTCCGCAAATTAAATACTTCGACGGATCCAATGTATATTTGCTAAAGTAAGAGCCCCTCCTTTGGATGCTCTGTGCCGCTGCAACGATGCACGCAGGATTCTGTCAAAGCATGCACGCGTCCATCCAAACATGAAATGACAGTCAAGCTAGGCAAATATATGGCCCGTAAAGCAGATCGGATTCAGGTCTCCCTATAAGGGAGTGGGGATCTTGAGAACGCAGGACCCAAACACGCCTCATGAACATTAGCAGACCCGAGAAGCGACGCAGTCTTTCAGTCAATCGATGTAGTTCGGCTGCATGTGTGATATTAGCACCATGCTAGCCACCGCTCCTCGGTTCACAGCAGCCCTCGGGATCCTGTTAGCCACACCACCTCCTTTTATTGCAAGCCCACCGTTTAAACTGAACTCGAAAGTTTTCGTTCGATGGATTGGAGTGCTGTCATCCGATTATTCGGGTACATTTTCAAGCGGCATAATATGGCCTCCGCCA
Organism: Phoxinus phoxinus; assembly: GCF_949152265.1. Taxonomy (NCBI): domain Eukaryota; kingdom Metazoa; phylum Chordata; class Actinopteri; order Cypriniformes; family Leuciscidae; genus Phoxinus; species Phoxinus phoxinus. The sequence continues at coordinate 7,601,011 of NC_136892.1, forward strand.
GAAATCCACTGGATTCCCCCGGACTCTCTGAGTGTTCCGCTGACGGCTGCTAACATAAGCTCGGTTGTGGTTGAGCAAATATCCTATGCGATCATCTGAAGCACTCGTATTCTCTACTTTCACGCCGGAGTACAGAGCCCAGGACGTATTTTACGACAGATTCCTGCGTATAATACGCATATCCGTATTCACCAACTTGTGCGTAATCACGGCGCCGTTTCTTCATCGAGGGACACTAGACATCCTGCATTTGTTATGCGCTGAAACGCATACATCCGTTTAGTCATCCTTTTGTCTTGTCACCATACGTTTAAGCCTTCAACCTAATGGAGAAAGAAATAGAGCAGTTAGCGAGTATCATAACCCAGAAGAATCCAGCCTGTCTGACACGAGCAGCGTATGTTCTAGCCACTGAAGCGAGCCGAAGTGATGTCGAATCTGCACTCATTGTATTATTTTTCAAACTCACTAAACGATTGGAAAACAGCTTATTCTCACCTGATATATAGCCTCACCACCCCTTACTAAACGTATTATGGGTTCACTTGACAAAAGAACACCTGAGCATATATATTTTTAATGATGCATAAAAAAAGAATGATACCAATTTAAAATGTCATTTAAAAGTCATGGGGATTTTTATAGGCTACTTGTGTTGCTAAAACATTTAGTTTTAGTGTCTGAGCATCTAAGACTAGGCAGAAAAATAATGAAGAATAAAATCAGTTAGAGATATTTTGCATAGGCTACTGTGAAGGGTGCCATCGCCCAGGGAATGATACATTTACCTGACTAAATAATAAATTGTTACATTAGATTTTATACTGACCTACTCTGAAACTATTGAGTCTAGATTATGTTAAATCCATGTTACCGCAAATCTGCGATCAGGTTAGTAACAGACTACAATCCAGTTTAGGTAAAGTATTGAGGCACGACTTACACAAGCTCCACCTAACTTGGCATTAGTTAAATTTACTTAGCCTTTACAGACTATGCTGGGTATACATCTGTTCTTATCACACAAAAAAAGGTGTTATGTAAATAGGGTTAGCCTTAAATGAAAGTTCACCCAAAAATGTAAATTAGCCAATGATTTACTCACCCTCAAGTTATTCTAGTGTATATGATATTCTTCTTTCAGACGAATACAATCAGAGTTATATAAAAAAAAATGTCCTGGCTATTCCAAGCTGTACAATGGCAGTGAATGGCCGTTTCTGTTTTGAAGTCCATAAAAGTGCATCTATATCCATCATAAAAGTGCTCTACACGGCTCCGGGGGGTTAATAAAGGCCTTCTGAAGCAAAACGATGAGTTTAAGAAAAATATTCAGAATTAAAACTTTATAAAGTAAAATAACAAGCTTCCAGTCAAATGAACATATACGGTTTCGACTTAAGTGCATCTTTGAAGCTTCATCCATCTGGTTCTCTGGCTCAACTGGTATCTCTCAATGTGGTTCTAGTTGTTGGAATCTAGTGAAATAGTCCGACCCAATGCTGTGATAGTGATCACAGTGCAGCAGGACGTGTTCTTCTGTCTCCAGCTCTCTCTGAAAGCACAGTGAACAGACTCTGCTCTCGCGGCTGCCATCTCTGCCTGTGCCGTCCTCTCTCTACAGCCAGACCGTGGTCACTCAGCCTGTTAGGTTTAGGGTCAGGGTCTTTCTCACTTTATGCTTTTTCACACAGCTCAGGTATTCTGCTGGTTTATAATCTCTTTTCAGATGTAAATAGAGTTCAATCTTCTTTTGTAATTTAGTAGCATCTTTCCAATAGGTGATGTAATTTTGTTTTTGTAATTTTACCATTTGGTTGGGCCAGATAGTGCTGGTCTGGCTGTAGTTTCAGCATCAGCTGTGAGACTGCGCTCCGGTGCCGGTTCTGCTTCAGCCTGGTATGAGTTTGGGTCACTGCACTTCAGGTGCTGGTAGAATTGCACAGCTCTTTTTTGTATACTGATCAATAAGGGGTATTGTCCTAATTCAGCTCTGCACGAGTTGTTTGGTGTCGCATTTACTTTTAGGATGCTTTTACAAATCTGGATATGCAGAGTTTCGTTTTCCTCTTTTTCCCATTTTAAAAAATCTTGGGTTTTTAGAGGTCCCCAGATCTCGCTGCCATACAGAGCAATTGCATGGTTCAATTATTGCTTTTGGGATTTTTAGCCAGGATTGAATTGGAATTTCATGTCGAATAGTATTTTTAATCAAGACTCTCATTGCTTTTGCTTTCAGTTCACACACAGCCAGATTAAAGTTCCTTGTTGAACTAAGTTTTAGTCCCAGATATGTGTATTCGTGGCTGTGTTGGAGGACTTGGTTTCTTGCTGGATATATTTGGATATATTTTGAAAAATCATTATTTTTGTTTTTGTTAAAGCTGCAGTCCGGCACTTTTTTGGGTTTAAAAATATCAAAAAAGACATTTTTGGAAAAAAACGTAACCAGCCAGTGTTCAAAACTATCTGCTTGCCTTACCTCGATTCAAAACGGTAAGCTTGTAATAATGATTTTAATTCCAGTGGTACTGGTGGATTTCCGCGGGAATTTCGAGCATGTCTTTGCGTCATTACGTCACTTCTGTACACATAGAGAAGGAGTCCCCGGCTAGTCGGCTATATAGCGTGTGTGGATGATGGTGGAGATTTAGCTTAGCACTTGGTATGGCGGATCCCGAAAGTTTAAAGCGACAATCACCAGTGACAACTGGAGATTCACCAGTTGTAAAACCCAAGACTTCAGACTTCAGAGTGGCTACAGAAAAAATATATTTTTCACGTTTTGATGTGATATAAGCAATCGTTAGATTTAATCAGCATAGCCTACTGCAATGCTTCCCCCCACCCCCCGAATTTGGTCAGAACAAACGTGAATGTTACTTACTTGTTCAGATGACATTTTCCGATGAAAATTCTAATGTTGACACTTTCAAAAAGTATACTCTGAGATTGCTGATGACAGTAACGTTACAGTATCCACAGCGACGCGGCAGCCTCAATACAATGTGTTCATCCGCGCTGTTTAATGCCGATTTACTACCCACGCACAGTTAATAATTCCGCGAATAACTGCAATTGCAGATTTCTAACAGAGATGGCGACAAAGAGGAAAAACGACGGACTGCAGCTTTAAGTTAAATTTGAGAGAGAGTGTTTCTACGACGTCGAGGAGCTGTTGTAGTCCCTCTTTTGTTTTTGACAGAATTACTAAATCATCTGGAAAGAGGAGACAATTCATTTCTGATTCAGTCAGGGTTGGTGGGGGGCAATGGAATTATTTAATGCTTTGGCTAATTCGTTTATATAAATGTTAAATAGAGTAGGGCTCAATGGGCAACTTTGTCTGACTCCTCGTTGTTGGGAGATAAATTCTGTTAGTTTATTCACTATTTTTACAGCACATGTATTGTTTTTATACATGGTGCTGATCAAATCAAATGTTTTCCCTCCAATTTTCCAGTAGGTTTAGGAAGAGTCCTTCATGCCAGATCGAATCGAAAGCCTTCTCAAAGTCAATAAAGCAAGCAAAGATTTTGGATTTATTTTGGTATACATGTAATGGTAGTGTGGGTTTTGAGAAAGTTCTGCAGTCTTGTATTAATAATCGATCAGAATATTTTCCCTAGGTTGCAATTGACACATGTGCCTCTGTAATTGTTTGGCTCATTCCTACCTCAATTTTCTACTACTAAATTCAGAAAAAACAGAGATTCTAATTATTGGACAAAAAACTTCCACGCGTAATAACCTAGAATACTGTCTAACACTTGATGGCTGCTCTGTTAAGTCTTCGTCGTCGGTTCGTCGAACCTGGGTGTTCTCTTTGATACCAATCTTTCATTTGAAAGTCATGTGTCTAGTATATGTAAAACCGCATTTTTCCATCTTAAAAATATATCTAAATTACGCCATATGCTTTCATTGACAAATGCGGAACAAATAGACCTCAAGGCTAGATTATTGTAATGCTCTACTGGGTGGTTGCCCTGCTCGCTTAACAAACAAACTACAGCTAGTTCAAAACGCAGCAGCTCGAGTTCTTACCAGAACCAGGAAGTATGACCATATTAGCCCCGTTCTGTCAACACTGCATTGGCTCCCTATTAAACATCGTATACATTTTAAAATATTGCTGATTACTTACAAAGCACTAAATGGTTTAACTCCGCAGTACTTGAGCGAGCTCTTAACGCACTATAGTCCTTCACGTCTATTGCGATCTCAAGATTCCGGCCAGTTAATAATACCTAGAATATCAAAATCGACTGCTGGCGGTAGATCCTTTTCCTATTTAGCACCAAAACTTTGGAACAGTCTTCCTACCATTGTCCGGGAAGCAGACACACTCCGTCAGTTCAAAGCTAGATTAAAGACACATCTCTTTGACCTAGCATTCACATAATGCATTATAGACTTCTATAACTCAATGTTAGGCTGCATAGATTAGGTCAGCCAGAACTGGGAACACTTCCCATAAATCCTGATGTATTCGTTACATCATAAGAAGAATGGCATCTACGCTAATTTTAGTGTCTTTGTTTATCCCGAGGTTTTCCCGCAGCCTGCCGTATCCAGGCCGTATCCAGATCTGACGAAGGACCTTCGTCTGGACCCGATGACAACGCAGTGCTGAAGTCTCTCCCTATGGAGGATCCTTTTATCATTCTACAGATAAAGCATTGTTGAAAATTCTCGTATCTCCCCCGTAGTGATAAAATAAAATAAAATTGTGTATCAAATTTATAGGCAGGACAAGTAGTTTAAGGCTTGGTTTGTAGAGAATTACAAACATGCGCACATATATTCAAACGCACATAACTATAGAATTAATTATTGATGCACACGTGAGCGCCATCAGTGTTTATCACAGGTTCGCGTTTAAAGTCTGTTTAGAGAGAACGGTGTCATCTTAGCGGCCCCTAATTTAATAACAAATTATCCTTTCGACGGAAGTGAATCAATCAAAACTAACTTAAGCTGGAAAATAACATTATTCAAGAACCGCTATAAAGCCAAAACAATCTGTTACCTTAAATTATACGTTTATCTCTGTAAAGCAGCTTTGAAACAATCTACATTGTTAAAAGCGCTATATAAATGAAGATGACTTGACTTGGCTTGACTCATATTTGTCTCCTTGTTTAAATATTGTTGTAATTAGGCCTTGGTTCCAGTTGTCGGGGAAATATCCTACACTCAAAACAATGATTATTGCGGTTTTGAATTTGTTGTTGGTGTATTTGATCATTTCGTTTACTATTCCATCAATGCCATACGCCTTGTTGGGTTTTAAAGCATGTAGTCTAGCTGTAAGCTCTTTACTGTGATTGGGAAATCCAGGGGGTTCTGATTGTCTTTAATTTTTTCTTTCAGAATTTCTAATTTGATTTTCAATTCATTTCGAGCAGGATTTGTTTCAGTTGTTTTGTACAGATTTTCAGTGTTTCCTACATATGTTCCCGTTTTGAATGGCCAATTCTTCCTGTTGTGGTCTATAGAGCGTGTTCCAATTGTTCCAGAAGTTACTGGTATTTATTGACTCATCCATTGCTTGGAATAATTGTTCTGTGTGTTCTTACTTTTTGACTCTTAGAGTTTGTTTGTACACTCTAAAAGAGCTTCATATTGATGGCGGAGTTCTGCATTGTCAGGATCTCTGTGTTTTTGATTTGAAAGATTTCGTACTGTTGTTCGGATATGTTGAAAGATGTATATTGGTTGAATATGTTGGCAATGTCACTTAGTGCCAGATTTATGCCTAATTTATTTTGTGGATGTGTGTCAATTATACATTTGTCCAATGATAATTTGATTGTTTGACTTTCTATGCAATTTTGATAAATTGATGTGCTTTTTTTTGTCCACTTGTAGGGTGGTTGCAGCCTCAGTAAATGAGAGGGCTGACTGCGTGATTCATTGGTATGAGTTCGTCTTAAATATAGTGTCCTTTTACAGTGGTCTGACAGAGGTGTTTGAGGACTGACTGTGAATGCCCTGAGATGCACTGGGTCAATGTCTGTATTGAAATAATCTACAGTACTGTTGCCCAGGGAAGAATTAAAGGTATAACAACCAAAAGAGTCTCCCCATATGCGACCGTTCACTATATACAGGCCCAGTGATCGACAGAGCTCTAGTAGGCTTTTCCCATTTGTGAATTTGTCATAATTATTTCTGAGGTGGTATGAGGGCAGAGAGTGGCTGGTGTTTGTAATATAATATGTGTCTCCCTGTGTGTTGACAAAGTCTGGTTCATTTCTAGTTCTGGCATTTAAATCGCCACACATTAACACATTCCCTTTTGTCTGGAAATAGCTAATCTCATCTTGCAGGATAGAGAAGGTTTCTTCATTGTAATAGGGAGACTCACCTGGGGGTAGGTATGTAGCACACAAGAATATGTGACAGTCTGTGGAGACGTTGTCTTTTTGGATTTTTAACCAGATGTAAAATTTTCCGATTTGTATAGCTTTGATTGAGTCTATGAGTTCTGCATTCCCCCTGACTTTCTGCCCTGAGTCACCCCTCTTAGTTTCGTTGATGGTAGAACTATTTCTCTAAATCCAATTTCTCTAAATCCAACAAATCTCTTACATTCCATGTTTCTTGTAGTATATTATAATTCTTTTGGGGAATCATGGGAGTCAAGTCAAATTCCTGAAGTGTCAAGGTGGTGTAACCACCATTCAAGGAATTATTTTGTTAATATTGTTTAAGAAGACCATGTGGCAATTTATATCACAGAGATGGACCCCCGGTGAAACTAACTGCTGCATGGAGATAATTTGACCATTTTAGGGTATGGCCAGGTATTCTTAAGTATGTCAAATGGAATGACCCCGGGAATACATTGATAACTCATCATTATTATAAAAATGATTATTAACTTTAAAAATTACTTTAAATGTTACCACCAAGGCCACATGATTACATAGTGTCCATGATAATGCCTGTCAAATTTGATTTTGTCACTGAAATGTCAAATGGTGTAACCGGTTACACCTATTCACTCCTATACAAGTCTTTCTTTTAGAGACCAATTTAGTCAAATATCACTAGTTTATGATGCTGATTAAAATGTAATATAAACTAACCTACTATTTGGAACTCTTTTTAAGTGTTCAATGTAACTTCAATGGTTATTGTGGAAGCCCAAACTTGCGAGAATGAACCTCATTGGTTCTCGCTGAAGCTCAAATGTACTGTGTAACACGAGAATGAACCTCACTGGTTCTTGCTGAAGCTCAAACGTGCTGCGTAACACGAGAATTAACCTCAGTGGTTTTCGCTGAAGCTCAAACGTGCTGCATAACATGGGAATGCACCTCTTTGGTTCTTGCTGAAGCTTAAATGTGCTGTATGACACAAGAATGAACCTCATTGGTTCTTGCTGAAGCTCAAACGTGCTGCGTAACACGAGAATTAACCTCATTGGTTCTCACTGAAGCTCAAATGTGCTGCGTAACATGTGAATGAACCTCTGAGCTTCTTACTGAAGCTCAAACGTGCTGCCTAACACGAGAATTAACCTCATTGGTTCTTACTGAAGCTCAAACGTGCTGCGTAACATGAGAATAAACCTCATTGTTTCTTACTGAAGCTCAAATGTGCTGCATAACACGAGAATGAACCTCATTGGTTCTTACTGAAGCTCAAACGTGCTGCGTAACACAGGAATTAACCTCATTGGTTCTTGCTGAAGCTCAAACGTGCTGCGTAACACTTTTCCAAGAAGAATAAATAATATGAGGTTTCTAAGAATCTGATATAAAATAAATATTAAATAAAAATAAACACACATACATGCATCCATATTTTTTTTCTTTCTCAGGAAGAATAAATAATAGGTTTTCTAAGAATCTGTTTTAAAATAAATAAAAATAACACACACACATAATCATTTTCTTCTCTCTTTTTGTTGTTGTTGTTGTGAGTCACTAACCCATGAGGTGTGATCACAGCAGAGTCAGCATGTGCTGGATGTTTGTGAGGTCTCTGGATGGAGATTAGGCCGGCTGGCTGTGGACTGTGCTGGTGCTGGAGTAAGTCAGTGATCTGCTGGCTGCTTCAGTGTAGCTCCGGCTGCCCAGCTGCTGTTCCTGCTGATGTCCATGTGGATGAGAAGGCGAGGGGGCTGCAGGCCTGGTCATGCAATGTTTTCCAGGGGGAAACACAGAGCCTGTCGTGAGGTTCCTCCGGTCAGAGGTGAAGTGGTGGAGGGGGTGGTGATTTGAGGGGTGTCCTTGCAGTGGCCCTATGGGCTGTCCATATGGGGTGTCCATGAGGTCGCTACGCTGCGCTGGAGCTGCGGTTGAGTGTGATGTCCTTCAGGGTTTTGGCATAGGTGGGAACTGCCCTTCTGTGGAGATGGACATGGTCGTAAAGGCTGCTGAGATTCAGTGTGGGGTGCTGAGCCAGGTGTACGTTGGGCTTTAGGGCACAGTCTCTGGATACTCTAGCATTTATATGCCTGATGGTGTCTGGGTGGAAATCAGAACGCATTAGCAGGGTAGAGTGGATGATTTTGGAGTTGGGGAAGTTGGAGGATGCCTTCTCTGTCACATTAATGAGAGCTGAAGCTACTCACTCTCTCGCTGAGCTCTGAAGTCGTTGGTGCCGGTGTGAATGATAATGTGGCTGTGGGAACCCAGTTGCTCTTCAAGTCAAGTCATCTTCATTTATATAGCGCTTTTAACAATGTAGATTGTTTCAAAGCAGCTTTACAGAGATAAACGTATAATTTAACAGAGATTGTTTTGGCTTTATAGCGGTTCTTGAATAATGTTATTTTCCAGCTAAAGTTAGTTTTGATTGATTCACTTCCGTCTAAATGATCATTTGTTATTAAATTAGGGGCCGCCAAGACGACACCGTTCTCTCTAAACAGACTTTAAACACGCACCTGTGATAAACGCTGATGGTGCTCACGTGCGCATCAAGAATTAATTCTATAGTTATGTGCGTTTGAATATATGTGCGCAGGTTTGTAATTCCCTACAAACCATGCCTAAACAAAATACCTGTCTTGCCTATACATTTTGATACAGAATTGTATTTTATTTTATCACTACGGGGTATAGGTACGCAAACCGAATTTTCCCTCAACGCTTTATCTGTAGAGTGATAAAGGGATCCTCCATAGGGAGAGGCTAGTTGGCACTTCAGCACTGTGTTGACATCGGGTCCAGGCGAAGGTCCTTCGTCAGATCTGGATACGGCCTGGATCCGGCAGGCTGCGGGAAAACCTCGGGATAAACAAAGAAACTAAAATTAGCGTAGATGCCATTCTTCTTATGATGTAACGAGTACATCAGGATTTAAGGGAAGTGTTCCCAGTTCCGGCTGACCTAATCCATGCAGCCTAATGTCTAAATGTCAGCCTAACGCATGTCTGGACACCTTTGGTGTAAAGGAATGCAATGTTATTAGACCACCAGCTGGTCCAAGCAGGAGGCAGCGCCAGATTAAAGAATTACGGGAGCAACTGAGAACACTCAGGAGAAGATGGCAGAAGGCGAATGATGAGGAGAAACCAGCGCTAAACCAGATACGGGCGGAGGTGTGGGAAAAACGTAATTGTTCTCCGCAAAGCAGAGTCACTCCGGAAGAAACAGAGAGAAAAGCGCTGTAAGAGGAAAGCCTTTTTTAACAACCCCTTCCAGTTTACAACTGACCTTCTAGGAAAGCCTAAGAGCAGGCAACTTAGGGGGAGGATGGACAACAAGGAGGATGTGGAGAATAGCGTGGCAGAAGCACACGGTGACCCCTGCAGAGACACCCCACTGGGGGTATGCCCATTCAAGCTGCCAAGGCCCATACCACACTTTCCATTCAGCATGGCAGACTTCACCATGGATGAAGTGAGGTCAGTTGTTGGAAAAGCTCGAGCAGGATCCGCTCCAGGACCATCAGGGACAACGTACAAGATCTACAAAAACTGCCCACTGCTACTGAAGAGGTTAGCCAAGCTCTTACGGACACTCTGGAAAAAAAGGCTGGAACCTAAGCTCTGGACACTCGCTGAGGGCTGCTTTGTACCTAAAGGACAGAACTCTACAGGACTCGAAGAGTTCAGAGATATCTCCCTATTGGACGTTGAGGGGAAAATATTCTGGTCCATTGTTGCGAAAAGACTTACATCGTATCTTCTCAACAATGAGTACATTGATCCCAGTGTCCAAAAAGGAGGAGTCTCAGGATATTCTGGATGCCTGGAACATACATCAGCAATCAGCCAGATCATCAAAGAAGCAAAGAGTAATAAAAACACACACGCTGTCGTCTGGCTAGATCTTGCTAAAGCCTACCCGAATGTACCTCATCAGCAGATGCAAAGGGCTTTGGTACACTACGAAGTACCAACAGAGGTGGTTAAGCTGGTGATGACACACATGGATTCACTGAAAATGAGGTTCACAGTGGGAAACTTCACCACCAAATGGCAAAGGCTGGAGAAGGAAATCATGGCAGGATGCACTATTTCAGTGGTCCTTTTCGTGGCCGCCATGAATCTTCTTCTGAAAGCAGGAGAGATGCAGTGTAGAGGTCCTAAAGCAAACGACGGCACAAGGCATCCCGCTTGCCGGGCTTTCATTGATGATGTGACTGTGATGACCCCAGCAATTCAAGGAACACAGTGGGTCCTAAGTGCTCTGGAAAAGATGGCAACATGGGCATGGATGCAATTTAAACCAGAGAAATCCAGGAGCCTCAGTATCCACAAAGGAAAGTTGATGAGAAACACCTTCAACATGCAAGACTCAGAGATCCCAATAATTCAAGACCAAGGGATCCGATGTCTTGGAAAAAACTATGACCACTCCCTGAAGGACATCGGCAATCTCAAAGACACCAAAGACCAACTGAACATTTGGCTTAAGGCAATTGACATCAGCCAGTTGTTTGGTAGGTTCAAGGTATGGTGGTTTCAGTATGGGATTATACCTAGACTGCAATGGCCCTTCCTGCTTTACGACTTTCCTATGACACAAGTGGAAGCAATGGAGAGGATGTGCAGTAAGTTTGTGCGGAAATGGTTGGGTGTTCCCCCTTCCTTCAGCTCAGTGAACCTGTACAGCAAGACCTCCAAGCTCCGCTTGTCTGTTTCATCAGTAGCTGAAGAATCAAGGCCACAAAGGCAAGAGCAGTCAGCACGCTGCTCCTGTCAAAGGATGCGAAAGTCCAGCACGCTAGTAAGTCTATCAGGTGCGGCAGGAAGTGGAAGCCCCAAGAAGCGTTGTCGGAAGCTGAAGCACACTGGAAACATCAGGAGATTGTCGGAGTGGTTTGTCAAGGCCGCATGGGACTTGGACATTACAACACCAAGAGTTGGAGCAAGGCCAAAACCAAAGGCAAGAGAAGAACACTGCCGTATGAAAGCGGTAGGGCTGGCCTCTCAGGGGCAGTGGATGCAGTGGGATCAGGCACTCGAGCGATCACTGTCCTGGAAGGAAGTCTGGGAAACCGACCAAGGCAAGCTGACTTTCTTGCTACGTGCTGTGGCTGACCTCTTGCCAACTCCAAGTCATTTAAAGATCTGGGGCAAGGAAGAAGATCCATCATGCAAGCACTGTGGAGCAGTACTATGTACACTGAATCATATCTTGACGGCATGCCCCAAAGCACTGGGAGATGGTCGATACAGGTGGAGACACGACAAGGTCCTGACAGAAGTCGCCAAATGGGTGGATCTGCAAAGGGTCACAGCCAACAACAACCTGGCATCACAGTCTCCAAAATTCATCAACTTCCAGCATGAAGGCAACCATACTCCCATAGTAAAGGCAACTGCCAAGCACCCGCCATCCATTCTACATCGTGCTTTTGACTGAGAAATGCAAGTGGACCTGGAGTAGGCTTGTCTTCCCACAAGACATCGCAGTGACCTCACTCCGTCCGGATCTGGTTCTGATTTCCAGGAGCATCAAGACCATCTTAGTAGCTGAACTTACGGTGCCATGGCAGGACAGGCTAGCTGTTACGTGCTGAGGAACAGAGGACCAAAAAGCGAGATACAGAATTAACAGTCTTTAATGGAAACAAGGGGCGAGTCACAGGATCGCTGATGAAGCCAAACAGAAAGAGAGAGAGCTTTTTACCTGGAACACGGAGGACTATGCCCACTGAGGATTGCATGTGCAGTGCTTTCTCCGCGAACACTGAGGCAGAAGATCTGAGGTCTGAGCTCCGCTCCATAGAGACCCTGTTGGATAATGTCCTCCAACGACAATCTTCACTCCTCTCACGCGTGGATTTACTACATCCAATGTCCAAATCCGGCGTCACAGATGATGCCGCCAAAGTCCCCGTTGGTGCTGTTACTATGTCTGATCCTCTCAACACTTGGATAACAGTACGGGCGAAGGATGGCCGTCGGGGTTCTCTTCCTCTATTTTCACCAGTTGATGATGACAACCTCCTCACTCTTTCAAACTATTATGCACCGCTAGAAACACTTCAAGGGGATGCCTTTGAGGTTGAGGTTGCGAGTTCCCCATCACACTCTGCTATAACCATCACATCCAAAGCCCCGGCCGAGCAGTCAAATGCCGGGTGCTGGTCTAACTCTCCGCGGCTGGGAAAAACTTCCATCTACAAATCGAGAAAGCGGCTCATCTCTCCTATATCGATAGACAGATGTGAAAAGCGCCGTCGTTGCCTCTCTTCATCCGAAGCTAGTGGCGACACTGGATGTGTTCCACTGGTGTTTTCACCTGCAGCGGATGATGGAGGCTACTCTGCGTCGAGTGATGACGTCATACACCTGGCGCCCCTTTCTAAACTTGCGACAACTGCTGGCGCTGAGCCACCAACGCCCCCTAGCTCTCAGGAGTTTCAGTCTCCTACCACACATTTAATTCATCCAAATCTCTCTTCCTACATCTATAATGACACCACATTGCCACAAGTTCTCCTGCTTGGTGACAATTCCATCAAGGGAATTAAACTTCCAGCCTGCATCACCTATTGTTTGTTTAATGGTAAGATTGGCGATTTTATCAACCTTCTGCCTAAACTTCTCTACTTACATACATCTTTAAAAACTGTCATTATACATACCGGGACTAATGAAATAATGGACAGGCAATCAGCAAGGCTGCATTCAAACCTTGAGGAACTATGTCTTCAAATCGAATCCCATGGAAAGCGCTGCATTCTATCTGGTCCTCTTCCCTCTCCTGTTATGGGTTCTGAACATTTTAGTCGTCTCTATGGTCTGCATCAATGGCTTTGCCATTTCTGTTTGGCTGCTGGTTTTAATTTTATTTCTAATTTTGATTCCTTTTGGACTAGGCATGACCTTTTTAATTCTGACAGATTCAACCTAAATAGGTGGGGAATCAAGCTGCTCACTGCCAATCTAGTAAACTATATAGCCTTTGGTATTGACTGACATAATGCTCAGCCTGACCCTCCCCCAGTCTGTCCTCACTCTACCCAGCATAATTATTATGAGGGCTCTGCTGAATTATTCCCCTGCATAGACCTTCCTATAGTTCCATCTATGACCCCAGCATACTTGCACACCTCTATCATGTCCGTACAGGCTCCTATTACCGTGCAACTTGGTTCCACAATGGCAAAGTGGAATAGACCTAAATGCACCCCGGTTCACAGATTGAACTTGCCTAATTTACTTTCTACCCCTAAGAAATTGTCTACTTCAGTGGAAAAAAATGTTTTTTTCACAGTAAAACTTGCTTTGCTAAATATCAGGTCACTCAACAAAAAGTCTTTTTTAATTAATGATCTCATCTCTACATATAAACTTGATGTTTTACTTTTAACTGAAACCTGGCTTAACTCAGTAAACTACAATGCTACCCTAATTGAATCTTCGCCTTCGGATTATAATTTTATAAGTGTCCATCGTGAAAATAGACGTGGGGGAGGAATGGCTAAAATTTTTAAAGCTTCTTTTCAGTTTCAACAATTATTCTATAGCGATTATGCTTCTTTTGAATATCTTTGTGCTGTTCTCAAAGGTTGCCCAAAAATCTTGTTGCTAACTGTTTATAGACCCCCCACTTCACCAGTTACTGTCTTCCTTGAAGACTTTTGTGAATTGCTCTCTGAAATCTGTGTCTATTTCGATAGCATTGTTATTTCTGGTGATTTTAACATCCATGTAGATAACCCTGAAAACCCTCATGCTAAAGACTTTATGTCTCTGATTGATGCTTTCAATCTAACACAACATATACAGGGCCCTACTCATTCTCAGGGCCATACATTGGATCTTCTTTTCACAAAGGGAGTGACTGCCTCTACATCTGTTGTGGATTTAGCCTTATCTGATCACAGTTGCATTTTCATTAATGTTTGTTTGTCCCCACATCTTCAGAACAAATCCATTATGATCAGAAAGAGAATTATAAATGATAGAACTTGTGTTCGTTTTAAACAAGCGCTCTCTGAGTCTAAAAGTTTAGTTCAAAAGTCTGCTGATAATCTATTGGAAGATTTTAACTTAAGAATGACTAACATAATGGATGACATTGCTCCTTTAAAACTGAAAAAATCCACGAACAAACAGAAAACTCCATGGATGAATGACCCGTCAATTAAAATGCATAAGAAAGAATATAGGAGAACAGAAAGGAAATGGCGTAAATCTAAACTTACTTCTGATTATCTGATGCACAAAAGGACACTTCATGAGTATAACTCCGTAATTTGTAGAGCAAGACAAGCTTATTTTTCTAATATTATCAACAGCAAAGTAAATAACACCCGTGTGTAATTCTCCACAATTGAAAAGTTAACAAATCCTTCCCCTTATCTGCCTCCCGAATTACTTTCTGTTGATAAGTGCAATGAATTTGCCTCTTTTTTTAAGAGCAAAGTAGAGGACATAAGACGTCATGTCTCATATACGTTACATAGCATTTCTTGCTTTGAATCACCAATTGGTCTAAGAGATGAGCACAGCACCCTATCAAATTTTAGTCCTGTTGACCTTGACATTCTTGAAAAGACTGTACAAAGTTTAAGTTCCTCTACATCTGAGTTGGACATTTTACCTACTAGCTTTTTCAAATCTGTGCTTCATTTAATAGCAACTGATGTGCTTTTAATAATTAATACTTCTTTATCTAGTGGCGTTTTCCCTAAGTCTCTTAAAATAGCCGTTGTAAAGCCTTTACTTAAAAAGAACAACTTGGATGGGTCTGTCCTTAATAACTACAGACCCATATCAAATTTACCTTTCATCTGCAAAATAATGGAAAAAATAGTTTTTAATCAAATCTTTTCTTTTTTAACCTCAACTTCCTGTTTTGATCTCTACCAGTCAGGTTTTAGAGAATACCATAGTACCGAAACAGCTCTGGTTAAAGTAATTAATGACATCCGGTTAAATAATGATGCTGGAAAAACCACTGTTCTTATGCTGTTGGACCTCAGTGCGGCGTTTGACACTGTTGACCACAGCATATTAATAGAAAGACTTGAATGCTGGGTGGGTCTCTCTGGCTCTGTCATCTGCTGGTTGAAGTCCTATTTAGGACACAGGAGTTTTTATGTGTCTACTGGTCATCATGCCTCAGCCCCTATGTCCCTAACATGTGGTGTCCCTCAGGGCTCAATTCTTGGCCCTCTTTTGTTCAATTTATACATGCTTCCGCTTGGCCAAATTATAAAAAATCATTCCATTAGTTACCATAGCTATGCAGATGACACACAGTTATACCTATCCCTGTCTCCAAATGAATTTGCTCCTCTTGAATCTCTTGATCATTGTCTTAATCAAGTTCAAAACTGGATGTCTAAAAATCTTCTTAAATTAAATACAGATAAAACTGAAGTAATTATCTTTGGGAGAAGGGATCAGAGATTAATGCTACATACACTTCTGGAATCAAAAGGTTTTGATGTAGTAGAAACCGTTAAAAACCTTGGGGTAATTATTGATAGTGACCTAAGCTTCGAAAGCCACATGAAGGCTGTTACAAAATCGGCTTTTTTTCATTTAAAAAACATTGCAAAGGTTAAAAATTTTATACTACCGGTAGATTTAGAAAAGCTTATTCATGCTTTTATAACTAGTAGGGTCGATTACTGCAATAGTCTTTTCACTGGGCTCCCTAAAAAAACAATAAAACCTCTTCAATTAATTCAAAATGCAGCAGCAAAGCTATTGACCAGAACCAAAAGAAGAGAACATATTACACCTATTTTAAAAACTCTACACTGGTTACCAGTGATTTATAGAATTTATTTTAAAGTCCTTTTTCTTCTTTTTAAAACATTAAATGGTCAAGGACCTCTCTATATAGCAGAGATGTTTGAAACATATAACCCTATAAGATCACTTAGATCAGCTGCAAAACTCCAATTGGTACAACCCAGTGCTCGTACTAAACAAGGGGAGGCAGCCTTTAGCTGT
Source organism: Phoxinus phoxinus (assembly GCF_949152265.1). Lineage (NCBI taxonomy): Eukaryota > Metazoa > Chordata > Actinopteri > Cypriniformes > Leuciscidae > Phoxinus > Phoxinus phoxinus. The sequence continues at coordinate 7,617,401 of NC_136892.1, forward strand.
TATGCGGTCCGTCTTTGGAACCGTCTTCCCATAGACATTAAGACCTCTCCTACTATTTCCATTTTTAAATCTAGACTAAAAACTAAACTTTTCTCTGATGCCTTTTCGTTATAACTGACTTAATTTGTACTTGTATTTTTTTACTTGTTTTAACTATATTGTTTACTTTGTTATGATGATGTAAAGCACATTTGACTACCGTTCTGTGTATGAAATGGGCTATATCAATAAATCTGAACCTGAACCTGAACCTGATGAACATAAATCTTCTTAGGTAATTGACAAACAGAAAAACTTCGCTCGTAGAAATAGAACACAGACTGCAAATAGCAACAATAGCTTGTAACTGGACTCTTGAAGTGCTGGCACGTCTGGCGAAGTAGAGCACTCAGTGGAGGTTGCTGAGGAAAGCGAAGCCTGCCGAGAGCGAGGGCACCGCAGGCTGGACAGCGCGTCTGATCAGGAACTCGGCGTCTGAATCGTTAGGACAGAGTTCAGTGAGTGAGCCAGAGAGAAGAGAGGCATACCATCTCGAGGAGAAACAACTTCACGGATCACACAGCACAGGACAGGACAGGACAAGACACGATACAGCTTGAAAGGTAAGAGACGCGTTGTCTGCATGGAAAGCTTGGAATAAACTGACAAAGAGGCAGAGAAAGAGAGAGTTAGAAATAGGAGGAAACATCAGGGAAAAGGAGAATCAGGTGTGAGGATAGGACGTGATTAATGTGAATGGGAACAGCTGAAAGTGATGAGGCTAAAATGATAGTGTAGTGAATGAGTGTGCATTTGGCCACAAGAGGGAGACAGAGTAAAAGGAGGAAACCCAGATCATGACAGTACCCCCCCCCCCCCCCTCAACGAGCGCCCCCTGGCGCTCCCGAGGAAGAGGCCTGGCGAGAGCGAAGAAAATCATCAATGAGCGAGGGGTCCAGGACGTCCCGGGAGGGAACCCAGCTTCTCTCCTCCGGCCCATAACCCTCCCAATCGACCAGGTATTGGTGACCACGACCCCGGCGGCGCGTGTCAAGGATGCGACGGACCCTGTAGATGGGAGAATCATCAACACGAATAGGGGGGCAGACAGGACGAGAGGGCGCGCGAACGACAGGCTTAATAAGTGAAACATGGAAGACTGGGTGAACCCGACGGAGATAGGATGGGAGGCGAAGCCGTACCGCGACAGGATTAATGAGCTTGATAATGCGGAATGGCCCAATAAAGCGGGGCGCCAACTTACGAGACTCGGAATGAAGGGGTAAATTGGCGGTGTAAAGCCACACACGCTGCCCACGAATGTAGCGTGGACCTTTGATACGACGCTTATTGGCAGCGATGCTCATGCGAGTGTTAGAGCGAAGAAGAGCAGTTCTCACCCTCCTCCAAGTACGCTTACAACGATCAATATAGGCTTGAGCTGACGGTGAATTAGACATAGTCTCCTGAGAGGTAAACAACGGAGGTTGGTAGCCAAGACAACAGTGGAAAGGCGAAAGACCTGTCACAGAGGATGGGAGGGAGTTGTGTGCATACTCTGCCCAGGCCAATTGCTCAGACCAGGACGCGGGACAACGATGTGCAAGGCTGCAAAGAATGCGAGCGACACTTTGATTGGCGCGTTCGGCCTGCCCGTTAGTTTGGGGATGAAAACCCGACGAGAGACTGGCTGTGGCCCCAATGAGACGACAAAACTCCTTCTAAAAAAAGGCGGAGAATTGTGGACCTCTATCAGAAACCACGTCAGTGGGAAGACCATGTATCTTAAAAACCTGGTCTACCATAATCTGGGCTGTCTCCTTGGCAGACGGAAGTTTAGCGAGTGGGACGAAGCGAGCGGACTTGGAAAAGCGATCGACAATGGTTAGAATAACTGTATTGCCAGCCGACGGAGGGAGTCCGGTAATGAAATCAAGCGCAATATGCGACCAGGGTCGTGCTGGTACAGGCAGCGGGCGAAGCAAGCCAGCCGGGGGTGAATTACCGGTCTTGGTCTGTGCGCAGGTTACACAAGAGGCGATAAAGCGACGTGTGTCACGACTCATAGTGGGCCACCAAAATCGTTGACGAATAAAAGCAAGAGAGCCCCGCACGCCGGGATGGGCAGACAATTTGGACGAGTGTCCCCACTGGAGGACAGCGCGGCGAGCGGACGGCGGAACAAAAAGGAGATTCCTAGGGCAGTTACGCGGAGCATGACCCTGAGATAGCGTGCGTCTGACCAATCTCTCGACTCCCCACACGGTAGCCCCAATGATACGGCCGGGAGGAATGATAACCTCAGGAGCCATCGTAGCGGTGGGGGGTTCAAAGAGGCGAGAGAGCGCATCAGGCTTGATATTTTTTGAGCCCGGGCGATAAGAGATAGAAAAATCAAAACGTGTAAAAAAACAGAGCCCAACGGGCTTGGCGGGCATTGAGTCTTTTAGCCGAACGTATGTATTCAAAATTTCGGTGATCTGTCCATACGACGAAAGGAACGGAGGAACCCTCCAACCAATGTCTCCATTCGCCCAGTGCTAAACGAACGGCGAGCAGTTCGCGATTCCCAACGTCGTAATTTCGTTCGGCGGGTGCGAGACGGTGAGAAAAAAAAGCACAGGGATGTACCTTGCCGTCCGTGGAAGAGCGTTGGGACAGAACGGCCCCGACTCCGACCTCCGAAGCATCGACTTCGACAATAAATTGTTCTGCGGCGTTAGGAGAGAGTAAGATAGGTGCAGAGGTGAACAGTGTCTTTAGATAATCAAAAGCCGCTTGAGCCGTCTCCGACCATCTAAAACGAGATTTGACAGAAGTCAGCGCAGTGAGAGGGGCGGCAACCTGACTAAAATTACGTATGAAGCGCCGATAAAAGTTGGCAAAGCCGAGAAATCGTTGAAGCGCAACCCGAGAGTCAGGGACGAGCCATTCGGTGACGGCTCGGACCTTTGTTGGATCCATACTGATACCTTCTGCCGAAATGACAGAGCCCAAAAACGTTACTGACGGAACATGAAATGAGCACTTCTCAGCCTTGACAAAGAGTCGGTTCTCTAACAGACGCTGGAGGACTCGGCGAACATGCTGGACATGGACTTGGAGTGAGGGAGAAAAAATTAGAATGTCATCGAGATAGACGAAGACAAATATGTTTAGCATATCTCGCAAGACATCATTGATAAGGGCTTGGAACACGGCTGACCAGACCGAAAGGAAGAACCTTATATTCAAAGTGACCGAGGGGCGTGTTAAAGGCAGTCTTCCACTCGTCACCCTCCTTGATACGAACTAAGTGATAGGCGTTGCGAAGATCAAGTTTGGTGAAGAATTTAGCTCCCTGAAGGATCTCAAAGGCTGACGACATTAAAGGCAAGGGATAACGGTTCTTGACAGTAATCTCGTTCAGCCCACGATAATCAATACAGGGACGTAACGATCCGTCCTTCTTTTTGACGAAAAAAAACCCTGCACCGGCGGGTGACGAGGAGGGCACAATAGTACCGGCATTGAGAGAATCTGATAAATAATTCTCCAACGCCGTCCGTTCAGGAGCCGATAGAGAGTATAACCTGCCGCGCGGGGGCGTGGTCCCTGGAAGAAGGTCGATACCACAATCGTATGGACGATGGGGGGGGAGAGAAGTGGCCCGGGTACGACTAAAGACCTCCCGCAGATCGTGATAATCCTCCGGGACTCCGGACAAATCACCAGGCTCCTCCTGAAACACAGACACAGAGGAAACAGGGGGAACAGCAGAGGTTAAACATTCAACATGACAGGACAATTTCCACAACAAAATAGACCCATCGGCCCAATTAATTTGGGGGTTGTGTTGTACTAGCCAAGGATGACCAAGAACTACAGGAGTAAAGGGAGAATGAAAAATAAAAAAAGAAATTGTCTCTTTATGATTGCCCGAGACGGTAAGCGTCAGGGGCACTGTCTTCTGCTTTATCCTAGGAAGGAAACTACCATCTAGGGCATAGAGAGGGGTGGAGTCTTTCAAGTCTATGAGAGGAATACCTTGCTTCTGAGCCCACAACCTGTCAAGGAAATTCCCCTCCGCTCCTGAATCGACCAGAGCCTTGCAGGAGACAGACGAGATTGGCCATCGAAGAAGAACAGGAAGGGTCGTACAGGAAATAGATGGAGAGTTCCTAGACATCGCGCTCGCCAGTAACCCTCCTCCTACTGACGAGCTCTGGCTTTTACCGGACAGCTAGTGACAAAGTGGTTAGCTGAGGCGCAATACATGCATAAGCGGTTAGTAATGCGTCGCTCGCGCTCCTTGGGAGAGATACGGAGACCACCGAGCTGCATAGGTTCTGGACCTGTGTCAGAGGTCTGAAGTGCGGTGGCGGGAGTAGAGAATAGAGCGGCTTCGGTCCGACGGGCTCTCTGGCGTAAATCGAACCGCTTCTCGATCCGGATCGCCAGATCGATAAGGGCATCGAGTCGAGTAGGTACCTCACGCATGAAGATCTCGTCCTTGAGGTCAGGATTCAGTGCCTCCAGAAAGCGTGCTAGCATCGCCGGCTCGTTCCATCCGCAGGACGTGGAGAGGGTGCGAAATTCTATGGAGAAATCCGTAACAGAGCGTCTTCCCTGGCGGAGAGATGAGAGAAGACGTGAAGCTTCCTCCCCGTGGGCTGACCGATCAAAGACCCGGATCATCTCTTGCTTGAAGAGCGAAAAATCGAAAACGCACTCACCCTCTGCCTCCCAGTTGGCCGCTCCCCACTCCCGTGCTCGTCCCGCGAGGAGGGAGATAACATAGGCGACCTTGGCTCGATCCCGAGCGTAAGTCGCAGGCTGTAACGAGAAGACCACTTCGCACTGGGTAAGAAAGGAGCGGCACTGAGTGGGTTCACCGGAGTAGACAGGAGGGTTATTAACTCGTGGCTCGGATACCTCGCGAACCTCCGAGACGGACGGCTCGTGGCGAATCTGATGAACCCGATGAGAGAGATCTGCCATCTGGTTAGCGAGAGAGTCAACGGCTTGACGTGCAGTGGATATCTCCTGCACGTGCTTGCCCAGCATGGCACCCTGAAGCTCGACTGCCGCTTGGAAGGCATTGCTGCTCGCTTGGTCCATAACTGGTCAGTTTATTCTGTTACGTGCTGAGGAACAGAGGACCAAAAAGCGAGATACAGAATTAACAGTCTTTAATGGAAACAAGGGGCGAGTCACAGGATCGCTGATGAACATAAATCTTCTTAGGTAATTGACAAACAGAAAAACTTCGCTCGTACAAATAGAACACAGACTGCAAATAGCAACAATAGCTTGTAACTGGACTCTTGAAGTGCTGAGGCACGTCTGGCGAAGTAGAGCACTCAGTGGAGGTTGCTGAGGAAAGCGAAGCCTGCCGAGAGCGAGGGCACCGCAGGCTGGACAGCGCGTCTGATCAGGAACTCGGCGTCTGAATCGTTAGGACAGAGTTCAGTGAGTGAGCCAGAGAGAAGAGAGGCATACCATCTCGAGGAGAAACAACTTCACGGATCACACAGCACAGGACAGGACAGGACAAGACACGATACAGCTTGAAAGGTAAGAGACGCGTTGTCTGCATGGAAAGCTTGGAATAAACTGACAAAGAGGCAGAGAAAGAGAGAGTTAGAAATAGGAGGAAACATCAGGGAAAAGGAGAATCAGGTGTGAGGATAGGACGTGATTAATGTGAATGGGAACAGCTGAAAGTGGTGAGGCTAAAATGATAGTGTAGTGAATGAGTGTGCATTTGGCCACAAGAGGGAGACAGAGTAAAAGGAGGAAACCCAGATCATGACACTAGCTATCTCGCATCAAATCAAGAAGGCTAAGTACAAGGACTTGATCGATGAGGCTCTTACCAAAGAATGGCACGCAACCATGTTTCCCATCGAAGTCGGCTGTCGTCGTTTCCCTGCAACATCTTTGCACTATTTCCTACAGAAGGTTGGCCTGGATCCAAAACATCTGAAGAAAGCCACCAGGGAGAGAGACTAGCTCAAGATTGGTTGTGGCTGAAGAGAGCCCACAGTTGGAACCCCTCTGCAGGCAAAGGCTAAATGCTCTTTGCTGCCCCACTCAGGTGAAGCGTACAGGTTAAGTGGCGAAACGCTAGTGAACCTGAGACACCTGTTGACGATGCAGAGGAGTTTTCAACAATGTGGATGCTCCGCCCACCTTCTCACCACGGAATACCATCACAAAGACACCATATCCAAGTAGCTCTTGCAATCCCTGCTCATAGCTAAGCATCTTTGATGTTTATCTCACCGTTATAGAAGCAGGGAACTACACTGCGACCAAAATGGTCGCATATGCGACCTTTTGAAATGCCATTGCGACCCTAATTTTTAATGGGTCGCAAATGTATCACTGATTATTTTTGTACCTACCTTATGTTTTAGGCAATATGCTGTAATCTATATGCCTTATGCTTCGGACTCTGGGTCCGTATGAATTAGCTCAAATGATCCATAGGGAATTTTAATAACTAATCATGAATATGATTAATATTTTGCATATCACAGTTACATTGAATTGTCGAAAGTGAAAGTGGATTATATGAATATATGAATAATCAATCACAACGAATTATAATTCCTCATTCATATATCAATAATCTTACTTAACTTCGATTATGAGATAATCCTTAAGGGAAATTAATGTAATTATCAAATCGTTGTTCGTCCAGCGACCAACCGTCAGATTAAGTGATTAATTTCTCAATAAAGCTATCCTTTCTTATAAACTCCAAGAAATATTAACCTTCTGGCCTTGAACATTAATTTCCTTGTGTTTATAAAATTAAAGCTACTTAATGTAGTAAACAGGGAGCGCGGTAGCTCGGATCGTGAACCTCATTGACGTTTGTATTTTTACAAGCCTTTCACAGAAACAGTTGAATATATTGTTTTAATAAATGCAAACTACAGAATATAACAGACTACACACAGTGATTATAGGTTTGTACATATCTTACATGTGGACAAACAAGACGAATAACAGATGAGAGAGAGAAAGTGAGAGAGATAAAGTTTTCTGAGGAGGGGCGCGCCGTGCCGAAGCACGCGCCGAGTTTGTAGAGAGAGAATGAGAGAAAGAGAGAATAAATCACGAATGATCATAGGAATAGCACCATCACAGAAACCTGGAGAGACATCAATGCATCGAACCTTAAAACATTAAAACTCGTTAGAGTTTGATACTTGCAAAGGATCGTGTGTGAGTGTGGAGCGCAGAGCGCGCGTTCTCGTGCTGAGGCGCGTTCTCCCGTGAAGCTTCGAAGCAGGGCGCGTGCTCGTTGCCAGAGCACGTTTTCGCGGGAGCTTTGAAGGCTGGTTGAAAGTGAAGTTGCTGAAGGAATTCAGGCTTCGTTCGTTCGACTCGTAGGTGGAAACGAATAAAGGATAATTTGAAAATGAAACAAAAGAAACTTAGATAAAGCAAATAAAAGAAGACGGACTCCAGAGGAGTCGGTATCGCAGACTGTTCACATGACTGGCAGACGAGAAGACAGGAAGCGAGAGAGATTGGCTTTTAAGGAATGTAAGGATAACGCCGCCTTCTGGTGGATTGTCCAATCACCTTCAGTGATTCAAGAGCGGGAACTCTCTTTGTCTTGTCAGAAGAGACCCCCTGCTGTATAATTTATGATAGAGCTTTGGGACTAGTCATTTCTATGACTGGAAAGAATTCATATCGAAATAATCATACCATCGCAGTCTATTATCGAGATTCAACTCCGTTAGATTTAGAGAATTACAGAGACATCAAACACTACCGATTTAGATGATAGGGATACAGAGTTACATTAAGATATACATTAGTAGCATTTGGAGTTTGATTAATACACATTAACATGGTAACCAGTCTTACTCAGTTATGACACATAAATAGCAACACAGAAAAATATCAAGTCCATTTGTTAGTGTCTTAAATATGATTCTGTTGAAATAAAAAGTCTCTTGGTGTGTGTGTGCGTGTCTCTCTGGAGACACGTGGGTGTCCGGTGTGAGGAATGTGGGGGTGTCGCGTTACATGTCTCTTTGTGTGTGTGTGTGTTGGAATGGACGAAAGAGACGACGCTCTCGTCTGGTCACACAACGAATGAAGTGTATTAGAGAATCAGATTCACTCAGTCAATGTTGCTACAATGCTATGATTTACTATGAGCATTTATTAAAACAGAAATGTGTATTTTAAGTATACGTTTTATAACGTGCTCTGAGCATTCAACACAAAGTTGGCTTCAGCCCCGCGACTTATAAAGTAATCGGGTTGATGTGCGCGTTTATATGTCACACGTTTCCCGCTGTTCGCGCATAGCTAGTCTCCTCTATTGGTTCTTTGTTTTAAACAGCAGACGTAATATTAATCCGTCTCTGCATGATTTGGAGACAATGAGCATTGAACCGTTTTGCCGTGCTGCTTATATTTATCACGCAGTAAAAATGCCCCTCCTCGCGGCCAAAACCAGTCGTCTGTGGATGAGAATCCAAAACAATTAGTGGGACGTTGTCCTGCTTCACTTCACAGGCGCTGAGTGAAATGAGAATTTTAGAATGACGGGACACTCATTTATATGACACTTTATTCAACAGGAAGAACAGCTCGTTCCGCGCGTCTTACGTCAATGTACATGCGCAGTCCTTTCAGTTTCGGTTTTCAATCCGATCAAGTGTTTACATGTTCTCTCGATCGCATTACAAAAAGGAATAAACCACCCCTTTCAATCCGATCGAAATTTCATTCGGATCGAGCTCAATCCGATCGATTAAGGAGTTTACATGAAGATTTTTTAGTCCGATTGAGCCGTCAATCCGATTATAAGTGTCCATGTAAATGGAGCTTCATGTAAATTGAAGCTTCACAATGACAGTATGAAGCACGCGAAATGTATAGACCGGTACATATCCCGTGACGCAGCAGCACTCCCTACTGCATTTCGGCGTCAAGCAAACCGAGCAAGTGAGGAATCTGAATTGATAATTAAGTTCAATGTAGCTTATAATATAGCCTTATTTGTTGCTTATTATATTTCACTTAATTGTGAAGTGGATATGCATTGTTTTTTTTTGTATCTTTAATACCGAATAGTCAATAGCTGCTGAAAATCTATTATTATTTTATTTTAAGAGTTCAGGAGTCTGCCCATCTGTGCCAACCATAGCATGTTGAAATCCAAAAGAAATTCATTTTGCACATTGTGTATTGTATTTTCTATTGCACTAAATCTATCCCAACCAATGTTAAAGAAAACAAGGCGGCATGTGGTTTAAAAGATGGCAAGTAAAATAAAAAGCACATCTGTATGCAATACAGTTTCATTATTGTTCATTATCCAGAGCGGCTTACTATAATTAATTTGTGCGACCAAATCATGTTTTGCGCCAGTAACTGAAAAAGTTAGTAGCGCAAGTGCCACCAGTGGAAAAGGTTAGTGTAGTTCCCTGAGAAGTCTATAATGTATTCTGTGAATGCTAGGTCAAAGAGATGTGTCTTTAATCTAGCTTTGAACTGACAGAGTGTGTCTGCTTCCCGGACAATGGTTGGAAGAATGTTCCAAAGTTTTGGTGCTAAATTGGAAAAGGATCTACCGCCAGCAGTCGATTTTGATATTCTAGGTATTATTAACTGGCCGGAATTTTGAGATCGCAATAGACGTGAAGGAATATAAAGCGTTAAGAGCTCGCTCAAGTACTGCGGAGCTAAACCATTTAGTGCTTTGTAAGTAATCAGCAATATTTTAAATTTTATACAATGTTTATTAGGCAGCCAATGCAGTGTTGACAGAACGGGGCTAATATGGTCATACTTCCTGGTCTGGTAAGAACTCGAGCTGCTGCGTTTTGAACTAGCTGTAGTTTGTTTGTTAAGCGTGCAGGCAACCACCCAGTAGAGCATTACAATAATCTAGCCTTGAGGTCATGAACGCATGAACTAATTGTTCCGCATTTGTCAATGAGAGCATATGGCGTAATTTAGATATATTTTCAAAATGGAAAAATGCGGTTTTACAGATACTAGACACGTGATTTTCAAATGAAAGATTGGTATCAAAGAGAACACCCAGATTCCTAACCGACGACGAAGACTTAACAGAGCAGCCATCAAGTGTTAGACAGTATTCTAGGTTATTACGTGTGGAAGTTTTTTTGTCCAATAATTAGAATCTCAGTTTTTTCTGAATTTAGTAGTAGAAAATTACTAGTCATCCAATTTTTTATATCAGCTATGCATTCCGTTAATAACAGTGGAAGCTAATTCCATGTTTCCTAATGATATCTAACTGTGTGTGTGTGTGTGTGTGTGTGTGTGTGTGAGTGTGAGTGTGAGTGTACCAGTTTGAGTTTTAGACCATTGGAGTGAGAGAGAGAGAGAGAGAGAGAGAAAGAGAGAGAGAGAGAGAGAGAGAGAGAGAGAGAGAGAGAGAGAGAGAGAGAGAGAGAGAGAGAGACTTAAGTATGGTGAAACTCAAAAATGTTTAATATTGTGCAAGTTTATTTATAACAGTAATTCAACTTAAAAGATGAAACTAATATATTATGTAGACTCATTACATTACATGAGATATTTCAAGCCTTTATTTTTTTATAATTTTTATGATTATGGCTTACAGCTTATGAAAACCCCAAATTCAAAATTAGAATATTGTGAAAAGGTTTTCATAGCTGTAAGTCATAATCATCAAAATTATGATTAATTGATATGCATTGTTCTGTAATTAATTAATTCAATCATATTATCCAAATACTCTAGATTTTTTTTTATTTTGTAGAAAGAGATTTCATTTAGATTTTTCTTATTATCTTCTTGTTTTATTTTTTCTGGTCTGTATGAGACAACTCAATATTGTAGACAACTGTGCCTGTCTAGGGTCATGTAGATCAATAACGCACAACATGTATATTCAATTACACATGCACACTTTGTAACTCTTTTACAGCACAATTGGTCACTAAATGTATAATATATAAATGTATATAGCACACTTCAAACAATTTCAGAGCGCGTAGCTGCTGTGGAGAATACAATAAAACAGGTAAATAAATAAAATAAAATCCATTGAAATAATAAATATAAAAAAAAGGGTAACAAATGGAAAAAGGGGATTATCTACAATACATAGTATATAATTGTCACGAACTGCTCCAAGACAAGAAGGTGGAGAATCCAAATGCAGGTTTATTAAGGGGTAATCCAAAGAACAGGCAAGGTCAAACACAGGCAGGCAGTCATGTGAATGAATGTGAAACCCAGGCTATTACGCCTCCCCAGATGGCATGAACGACTACCGTCCCGTAGCACTGACCTCGGTGGTGATGAAATGTTTTGAGAGGTTGACAAAGGACCACATTTGCTCCACTATTCAGAGCACCTTAGATCCACTGCAGTTCGCCTACCGTTCCAACAGATCCACAGACGACGCCATCTCCCAGGTCATGCACTCCACCCTCTCCCACCTTGACACCGGAGGAGGGGGCTATGTCAGACTGCTGTTCATAGATTACAGTTCAGCTTTCAACACTGTAGTCCCCAGCAGGCTGGCTACTAAGCTGTATGACCTGGGGCTGAATCCATCAACGTGTGCCAGGCCTCAGGTTGTCAGAGCGGGAGGGCACACATCACACCCCCTCGTCCTCAACACTGGTGTCCCTCAGGGCTGTGTACTGAGTCCTTTGCTGTACTCCCTGTATACCCACGACTGTGTTGCCAGACACAACTCCAACACCATCGTGAAGTTCGCTGATGACACGGTTGTGGTGGGCATGATCACTAATAATGACGAACGGGCCTACCTACAGGAGGTGTCAGATCTGACAACGTGGTGCAAGGAAAACAGCCTACTGCTTAATGGAGAGAAGACCAAGGAGGTGGTGGTGGACTTCTGTCCAAAACGTCACAGGACCTTCAACCCTCTCCTGATAGACGGGACACCAGTGGAGAGGGTGAGTAGTTTTAAATACCTCGGAGTGCACATCTCCGAGGATTTATCATGGACTGTACACACGGACATTGTGGGGAGAAAGGCAAGACAGCGCCTTTATCACCTTAGACAGCTCAGGAGATTCAGGGTCTCCCAACGGATCCTGATTTCCTTTTACACTGCTGCTGTACAAAGTATACTGACTGGAGCAATATCCGTCTGGTACGGTAGTAGCTCCTGTGAGGTCCGGCGAGCCCTGCAGAGGGTGGTGAAGACCGCTGAGCGGACAATGGGTACCACACACACCCCCTCTGCATGACTTATACCTCACACGCTGCACCAACAGGGCCAGAGGAATTATTAAGGATCCCCATCACCCTTGCAACAAACTGTTTGTAACCCTCAGGTCAGGCAGACGTCTGCGCTGTCATAAAGCACGCACAGAGAGGATGAGGAACAGTTTTTTCCCTGCGGCAATCAGAGCCCTGAACGCTGCACTCTAAACATTTTTTAACTTTTAAACACACTTCAACACTTTTAAACCAGCTATACTGAACTTTAATATCTGCTTGACAATTTAGTTTTAACATATATCTAATATAATATTCGTCATTCATAACTATTGCACATTGATTTTATTTGCTAATCTTTTAAGTATAACTACTAAAAAAACCTTTATTGTATTGTATTATATCTATTGTATTTATTGTATTTGTATTTTTATTTTTATTGAGCACAGAAGTACAGTGCATGTCACAAAAACATTTCACTGCTCATCTTGTATGAGTATGTGACAAATAAAAACCTTTGAATTTGAATTTGAACTATTATAGGGTGAGTTAAACAAGGTAATGAGAAACAAGGCAAGGCAAGGCAAGGCAAGTTTATTTATATAGCACATTTCATACACAATGGTAATTCAAAGTGCTTTACATAGAAGAAATTAAAATAATCAAAAGAAATAAGAATAATTAAAACAGTTTAGAGTAAAAAAAATAAAAATAAAAATAAAATACAGTGCAAACAGTCGGACGAACAGTGGCACAGTGCTCATTCAGTAAATGCAATGTTAAACAGAAGTGTTTTGAGTCTGGATTTGAATGTGGCTACAGTAGGAGCACACCTGATCTCTTCTGGAAGCTGGTTCCAGCTGCGGCTGGCATAATAGCTAAAAGCGGACTCTCCATGCTTTGAGTGAACCCTTGGTATTTCTAGTTGATGTGATCCTAATGATCTCAGTGATCTGTTGGGTTTATATTCAGTGAGCATATCTGCAATGTATTGAGGTCCTAGGCCATTAAATGATTTATATACCAGTAATAATACTTTAAAATCAATCCTAAATGTGACTGGGAGCCAGTGTAAAGACCTGAGGACTGGTGTGATATGTTCATATTTTCTGGTTCTGCTCAGGATCCTGGCGGCAGCGTTCTGTACGAGCTGCAACTGTCTTATGGTCTTTTTGGGAAGGCCAGTGAGGAGTCCATTACAATAATCCACCCTGCTGGTGATGAAAGCATGCACAATTTTCTCTAAGTCTTGACTGGAAACAAAGCATCTAATTCTTGCAATATTTTTTAGATGATAGTATGCCGATTTAGTTATTGCTTTGACATGACTACTAAAGCTAAGGTCTGACTCTAGAGACACACCAAGATTCCTGACTTGATTTTTAGTTGTTTGACCTCTAGAGTGAAGGTATGCGTTCACCTTGAGAACTTCATCTTTGTTTCCAAACGCAATGACTTCAGTTTTGTCTTTGTTTAACTGAAGAAAGTTTTGGCACATCCAGCTGTTTACTTCATCAATGCATTGGAACAGGGAGTCAATGGGGCTGTAATCGTTTGGCGATAGGGCTAAATAGATCTGTGTGTCGTCTGCATAGCTGTGGTAAGAGATTTGGTTCTTTCTCATTATTTGGCTCATTGGAAGCATGTACAGGTTGAATAGGAGTGGCGCAAGAATTGAGCCTTGAGGAACTCCGCATGTCATGGATGTCCACTCAGACTTATGGTCTCCTATACTCACATAATAACCTCTCGCTTCTAAGTATGACCTGAACCATTTTAGGACTATCCCAGAAAGACCCACCCAGTTTTCCAGCCTGTCAAGAAGTATGTTGTGATCAACAGTGTCAAATGCAGCACTGAGGTCGAGTAGTACCAGCACTGATATTTTGCCTGTATCAGTATTTAAGCGAATATCGTTAATTATCTTTATGAGCGCTGTCTCTGTGCTGTGATGCGATCGGAAACCAGATTGAAAATTGTCAAAGTATCCATTCGAGCTTAAGAATTTGTTCAGCTGATTGAAAACAACTTTTTCAATGATCTTGCCAATGAAAGGAAGATTTGAGATCGGTCTATAATTGCTTAATATAGTCTTATCAAGATTACTCTTTTTTAGGAGGGGTTTGACAACTGCAGTTTTCAGGGAGTTTGGAAAACTTCCAGAGAGAAGTGAGGCATTTACCACTTCTAGGAGATCTGCTTCTAAGCTGTTTAACACACTTTTGAAGAAAGATGTGGGAAGAGCGTCAAGGGCGCAGGTTGATGTTTTAAGGTGCTGTACGGTTTCTTCCAAAATTTTGCCATCAATTTCTTTGAAATCAGACATAGTAACTACTTTCTCAGGTTGTGGTCTGATCTGTCTGACCCCAGTGCAACTCAGGGATGTGCTGATCACCTTTCTGATATTATTGATTTTCTCAGAGAAGAAAGAAGCGAACTCACTGCACTTGCTGTCTGAGAGCATTTCACTGGGAATCTGGCTCGGGGGGTTCGTTAATCTCTCTACAGTAGCAAAAAGAGTGCGTGTGTTGTTTAAGTTGCTGTTAATAATATTTGAGAAGAAAGTCTGTCTAGCTTTGCCTAGTTCCATATTGAAAGCATGGATGGTGTCTTTGTAGATGTTATAATGGACTACAAGTTTTGTCTTCCGCCACATGCGCTCTGCTTTTCTGCATTGTCTTTTCATATTTTGCACTGCTGTTGAGTTTCTCCAGGGTGCTTTTTGTCTACCACTCTTCCTGACCTTCACAGGAGCAATATCATCAATTACACTTTTAACTTTTGAGTTAAAAGAATCAAGGAGAAAATCAACAGAGTCAGCAGATATGCTTGGTGTTAAAGATATAGCCTTCATAAATAGTACACTAGTGTTCTCATTTAAGCATCTCTTCTTGACAGGCACAGATCTAGCTTCAATGGCAGGAGAGATCAATATATCAAAGAAAATACAGAAATGATCAGACAGTGCTACATCCTTAATAACAATCGATGAAATGTTTAGACCCTTACTGATAAGTAAATCTAGAGTGTGTCCACGATTGTGTGTCGGTCCATGTACATGCTGAGTCAGATCAAAAGTTTTTAAAACAGTTTTGATTTCTTTTGCCATATTGTTTTCTGCATTGTCTATGTGGATGTTGAAATCTCCGGCAATAGCAAAACAGTCAAACTCTGAGGAAATGGTTGATAACAGTTCTGTAAAATCCTCAGCAAAGGCTGAAGAGTATTTTGGAGGCCTGTAAACAATGATTAGTAAAATGCGTGGAGCACCTTTTAACACAATACCCAGATATTCAAAAGACGGGTAATTACCAAATGATATTTGCTTACATGGATAGACATCTTTAAAAAGAGCAGCTACTCCCCCACCTCTCCTACCCGTTCTGCAGACACTCATAAAAGTAAAGTTAGGAGGGGATGTTTCATTGAGGACAGTTGCACTGCAGTTGTCTTCTAGCCAAGTTTCATTTAGAAACATAAAATCCAGGTTGTATGTGGTTATTAAGTCATTGACTAGAAGTGATTTATTTTTAAGTGAGCAGATGTTTAAGAGTGCTAACTTTACAGTCTTACTTTTTGTCCGCACAGCAGTCTTAGTTTGGCGTGTAATAGGCACCAGATTAGATGGGTTTGCTGTACGGCTTTTGAAGGCCTTAGACTTTCTATCATGTAATCGAACAGCAATAGAGAAAGATACAGGCACACAGGGTTCCCGCTTGTTCTGTAAACATTTGAGAAAGTTACTGTTATCATAGCGGGGACCCGGCACATATCAATGAGAGCTGGTATCAGTTGTTTTTGGTTCACCTCGAGCAGAAGGAGGAGGGTGTGAGCCCTGTCGTTGTGGCAGAGCCCGAAGAACTCTTGCAGGAGGAGGGGGAGGGCGAGCGGGGCCCGCAGGCTTTGGTGGTTTTGGGGCCTGCCGTTTTTTGGTTGATATCTGAGGGCTTGCAACAGAGTGGGATAGTTTGGTTCCAGCATAGACCAGTTTTTCCATTCTCTCTGAGAAGCACAGAAGTGGAGATGCTGGAGATAGAGATAGCGTGTCTGGTGAGAGGGGCTGTTGTTGTTCTGGTGTTATCGGAGGCTGTAATATGCTGTCCTGGTTTCCCTGGCTGTTTTCCAGGAAGTCGTCCTTGGGTGTTGAATCTTGGAGCAGTTCTAGTATGTCACAGTCTGTCTGTGGGCAGGGCTCAGCTGAGATTGTGTCCGTGAGCAGAAGTTGTTGTGGCTGAGTGGTGTTATCATTGTCCTTGTGTGACGTGTCAACCGCATGTCCATTCAGGTGCTGGAGTGAAGTCCTGTGGTCATTCATACTGTGTCCAGGTGTGTGTGTGCCATTCAGGTTGAGTGGATTGGCACACACTGCAGAAGGATGGTTGAGGGAGAAGTAGATATTGTCCTTTAGCACTCTTGAACCAAGTTTGTTTGGGTGGTGTCCGTCCTGTTGGAACAGTTGCCTCTGACTCCAGAAAAGATTGAAGTTGTCAATGAAGTTCACTCCTTTTATATTGCAGGTTTTTTGGAGCCATGTATTAAGCCCAAGCAACCGTGAAAACTTGTTTGTTCCTCTTGCTGGGAGTGGGCCACTGATGAATGTTTGTACTTTCAGTCTTTTAAGTGTTTCAAGAAGTTCATTGAAATCCTTCTTAAGGAGTTCTGACTGCTCTTTATGAATATCATTTTTCCCCACATGAATGATGAGTCGATTTGCAGTCTTATGTTTCATCAGAATGTTCTCAAGTTCCCTGTTTACATCAGAAATTGTTGCTTGTGGAAGGCAGCACGTAGTTGTATCCCTGCTACTAGTGTTTCGGATAATGGAGTCTCCTACTATCAGAGTCGTGTGCTCGGCTGTGCTCTGCGCTGAGTGCCGCTGTCTGCTCGACCTTGAGCGCAAGTTAGCATCAGTGTTAGCTACTGGCTTATCCAGTCTGTGTTCGATCACATTCATCACGTTTGGAGATTCCTCATTTACATTCATTAATACTTCAAATCTGTTCTCAAGATGTATAGGCGGTGGTAGGAGACCAGTGTTTGCAATCCTTGTCAGAGCCGTATCTGGGGTAGAGGATGCTACTGCGGCAATATGTGATACTCGTGACAATCTGATGTCTCGAGTGCCTTTGGGTCTCGCTCCCTGTGTGTGCCATCGATTTGTAGGTCGATCGGCTTGTTTCTCTACACTCAGTATAGCCTGTTGAGGAGCAGTAGATTCATGGGGCTCACCTGCTGTATGCTGAGGGCGTCCATGACGGAGCTCTGTTGTGTGTTCCGTCTGGTTTGGTGGTCCCGCAAATAACTTTGTTTCAAGAACTGCAATCCTTTGTAAAAGTCTGTGGCAGTTAGTGCAGCAAGTAGATTCCAGAAGAGGCATTTTCTCTTATCCTTATGCAGTTGTGTTTTCTCTTCCCCGGAATGTAAGCTTTCAGTGGGAGGCTGGTCGAATAAAATAATTCAGCTTTTTTGTAGTAATCCAAGCGTTTGAGCACTGTGCTGATTTGCTGAGGTTAAAATTAGTTGATAAAAGAAGATAAAATATAAAAAATGTAAAAGCGATAGAGCAAAGCGCGGAGCAGTAAGCAAGAGCGTCCGAACAGTAGCTGAGCAGGAAGTGGAATCCGGAGATCCGGAGAAACAGGTGAATGCTATCAGTGATGATGAGTCCAGGCAGTGAGTTCTGGGAAATGTAGTTTGTGAGAATGACAATAATCCGGGGTGGAGTGCCCTCTGGTGGTTCTCAAGGGCACTCCTGCTGGTAACGGTTACACGACCAGGGCGGATCAGGCTGTGCAGGCGACCAGGGTGGAGAGGACCCTTCAGGCGGCCAGGGCGGAGAGGACCCTTGAAGGGTGGACCAGATGGTTCGGTGGCCAGGGCGGACCAGATGGTTCGGGAGGCCATGGCAGCGCAGGCTCCATGGTCCTGTCAAGGGACCTCCTACCCCACCCCCCCCCCCCCCCCCAAAAAAAAAATCCTTGGTCTGCTCCGCTCTGGTCTCCCATCTTACCGCAGTCTCTAGGTACTCTTCCTCTCCATGGACCTGGCCCTCCATCCCGCCCCCGGGTCCGCCTCTGCTTCACCTCCCTCCTGGAGAATTTTAGGAGCGTCTGGAAGCCGCTCCTTTGAGGGGGGGCTATGTAACGCCTATGGGGTTATGGGCAGGAACAGACACCGGCTCAGGAACAGACACCGGCTCAGGAACATACAGGCAGACGTGACGTCAACAGTCTCCGGATCGGCAGACGTGACGTCAACAGTCTCCGGATCGGCAGACGTGACGTCAACAGTCTCCGGATCGGCAGACGTGACGTCAACAGTCTCCGGATCGGCAGACGTGACGTCAACAGTCTCCGGATCGGCAGACGTGACGTCAACAGTCTCCGGATCGGCAGACGTGACGTCAACAGTCTCCGGATCGGCAGACGTGACGTCAACAGTCTCCGGATCGGCAGACGTGACGTCAACAGTCTCCGGATCGGCAGACGTGACGTCAACAGTCTCCGGATCGGCAGACGTGACGTCAACAGTCTCCGGATACGTACCAAAAACCTTTAAGATAGCTATGATTAAACTGCTTGTTAAAAAAACAAAACTAGTCAATTACAGGCCAATCTCAAATCTGCCTTTTCTGTCAAAGATATTAGAAAAGGCAGTATCCTCACAACTGTGTTCCTTTCTTGAAAGAAATGATATCTGCGAGGATTTTCAGTCCGGATTTAGACCGTACCATAGTACCAAGACAGCTCTCGTTAAAGTCACAAATGATTTGCTCTTATTATCCGATCGTGGTTGTATCTCTCTATTAAGCCCCGTTCACACCGCCAGCGATTTTGTCGCTGTGTGTCGCTAGTCTCTGTACTGTGAAGTCGCTTGTGGGCGTTGGTAGTGCTGTCGCTCTAATGTTATTGGTTGACTGGACGTCTGGCCATATCTATACTAAATACCATCACAAGTGATAACTAACTTTATATTATTTTAATTTGACTAGAAATTATAGGCTCAAAAGAAACGGTATGCTGTTGGGAGAGTGTTTTTATATTCCCATAGCAGTATTCAGTGGATTAAATCATTTACTAGATTAACGATCGATCAAGCAACAAATTAAACTCACTCATACGGTCATTAATGACTAAAACGGCATTCGTATTTGACAAATAATACAGTTTCTTGTCTCTAGTAGTCAACACAATGCAGGGGAAACTGTAAAGTGAACTGCAGCAGTGCTAAACTTGCATCAAAAACTTACAACACTCGAACTATAAATGAATTAAACTCACTGAGACTGTCGACAGTTTCTTTTCCATGCATCATTTTATTATATCCATGAATGTGGTTACAGTCAAATCATATAAAAGTGAAATCGCCCTCGAACTCTGTCTTGCCTGCACTCCGAGACGGTGACGTAACGTGAGCTCCACTGAAAGTCTTCTTTCCTATTGGTTGTCGCTCGCGAAAATCGCTTCTCATTTGCATAAAGTTGAAATTTCTGAACTTTTGTCGCTTGTCTCCTGTCGCCCACATTCTGTCGCCAACTGTCACTGTCGCTCGTGTCGCCGGAAGTCGCCAGCGCTCCATTGAAATGAATGGGATCTTGTCGCTTTGTCGCTGGCGGTGTGAACGGGGCTTTGGTATTACTTGATCTTAGTGCTGCATTTGACACCATTGACCACAACATCCTTTTAAATAGACTCGAACATTATGTTGGCCTTAGTGGAATTGCACTAGCATGGTTTAAATCATACTTATCTGACCGTTATCAGTTTGTAACAGTAAATGAAGAGATGTCTTATCAATCACAAGTTCAGTATGGCGTACCACAAGGCTCAGTACTGCTGTTCACTCTGTACATGCTACCATTAGGAGATATCATTAGGAAACATTGGAATTAGCTTTCACTGTTATGCCGACGATACTCAGCTGTATATTTCTTCAAAACCTAACGAAACCTACCAATTCACAAAATTAACGGAATGCATAGCTGATATAAAAAATTGGATGACTAGTAATTTCCTACTAATAAATTCAGAAAAAAACAGATTCTAATTATTGGACAAAAACTTCCACACGTAATAACCTAGAATACTGTCGAACACTTGATGGCTGCTCTGTTAAGTCTTCGTCGTCGGTTAGGAACCTACATTTTTTCTTGATCTCTGACCCCAACCTACTGACAAATGGATTGCTGACCTTCTTCACAACACAGGTCTGGAGAATGAATAATGCCTTATCTAGGGGGATTTCTTTGTATCCATGTATCCATAACCACACAGCTCTCATTTGTGCTGCCCAAAAATAAAGTAAGAAATCTGGCAGTTGTAATCCTCCTTTTTTTAAATGGCCATATGTAATAACTTTAATTTAACCCTTGGTGTTTTGTTTTTTCCAAATTAATTTTATAATCAAGCTATAGAGGTTAAAACACTTTTGTGGTATATGGACTGGATGAGTTTGAAATAAATATAAACATTTTGGAAGTGCACCATTTTTTTTCTCAATTCACACAGCCAGTGTAATTACAGAGGCAGTGATTTCCACCTTTCTAGGTCTCTTATTAGCTTGTTAAGTAATTGGGGTACAATTTAATGTCTCTCCAATTTCGTAGAAACATTTAGTCCTAAATACACAACTTTTCCTGGATTCCATGTAAAGGGGAAATTTCTTAAGGATACTCATCTTCTCTCCTCCACAAAGTAACAGATAAGGCATTTATGACCCATATTGTTAGATTTTTATTTTATTTGGACAGTCACAAAAAAAATTAAAGCTATACCATGACTTTATATCACTTTTCCCTTTTAACATGAAGGGCTCATATGTCCATTTTTGCTCATTTTGGCCTTCATGAACAATTGTTTTTACATAATCAAATGGAAGAGACACAACTAAACTCAGTTGTTTATTTCAGATGCAGTCACTCATCATCTGCAGAGAAACTGCCTCTCAGATTCAGAATACAAATGTATTGAAGGACGTAAAGACATCATAGGGGAATGTGGAAGATATTTCACTGGAACTAGGTCTTCACTACATCTATATCATGTTCAATGTCAATTGTTATTTATTAATATATTCAGCTAACCTGTTGTTAGAGCACTGTCATTTATTCTACAATCTGCCATGTCAATAAAAAAAATAAAAGTATCTAATTGACACATGCTGTTTTTTTAATTTATTTATGTAAAACCCACATAGAGGCAACATAAGAGCAGGCAGATAGAGGGCTAAAAAACCCAATATGAATAAATAATTTATAAAAAATAATATTAATATGAAGATACTAATATTAATAAATATATATCGTTGAAAAGGTTATTTATAACACTATTAAGATTCTATATAGCACCAAAAAGGTTCTGCTATTGTTACAAGCTGAAGAAACCTAATTTGGTACGGTTTAGTTCCTTAAGAGTGTATGCATACCTCTTTTAAAACCCTTTACTGCAGTGTTTTGAAGATGTGACATTACACTACTTCAGAGGCCTTTAAAGACAATTTCTAATAAAAAAATAAAAATGGGCAGTTCTTTTAGGGGACGTCCCATACTATTTGCATACCTCATATGAAACTATTTTACTGCCGTTTCACTTGAACTGAAGTCGCTATGATCTGTCACGTGTCACGCCACATTAAAGAGCGCCAAAACTTCATATCAAGTAACAAATCATAAAGCTTATTGCGATTTATTAGATGGGAGGCACTTCAAACTTTTGTTCATTTATCAACTGAAAACCGCACTGACTGAAAGACGGATACTTCAATCGGTTTCTTCAATATCGGTTCTTCAAAATGAGATTAAAATTGACAAATCGATACTTTTACCCAGCTCTAGTCTTCAGTAAACTCTGCCAACTGATCGATCTTCAAATTTGAGCATAGTGACCTCGTTGATCCCTAACTCTGGACTGTAGATCAAGTCCCTCCTTCAAAGTGAGTCCATATTCATTTTTCACACAATCAGAAAAAGTCTGCAGCACTCGGCTAAAATATGCACCCGTCACCAACAATGTAATATTGGAATTAACCATGGATAACATTACAGCCTTTTTCCAGGCAGAATTGAAAAAGTAATTGTGTATTTAGATATTTTAACCGCAATATGTTAATGAAATGAACACCACAAAAATAAAAAATTAAGTCAATAGACTTTAATAGAAATAACATCTACAACCATGACTTTCAAATGTCATACAAGCAAATTGCTTAAAAGTCTTTAAAATTACTCACGACGTGTGCAGCTTATATTGTTAGTTAGTGCATTAACCATTAATTCAAATGAATTACCATTAATGATAAACTACCAATTTAACAAACAAATGTATACATTTAAACCACATGAAAAAGACAAGACAAGATAATTAGCAGGCGTAACGATTACATTCTACTACTAATGTTCTTCACGGATGGGTGTGCAGCCAGAGAAGAAGCTGTTTTTGAAGTTATTTAGGCCTCTCTTGTTCCTCCGGAGGAAGCTGGAAGTGTTGTTCATCGCTTCAGATTCATCGCTGTCACTCTCATTGTCAGCAGCGACTGGCTTTTTTTCAAGCTTCAGATCAGCAGGCAGGCAGCCCATGTCTCCGATCTCCTGTTTATTACACAGCAAACAAGTGCGTTTAATGAAGAGTGACTAAAGGAATAGCCTACACACAGTCATCACTTACTCCTAATTACCTTGACATAATTATTCATGACATTCTTAAAGCAGTATGCTGTTATTTTCAGGGTCAATTGACAAAGAATGGCCAAGATAATAATAAAAAAAATCTTTAAACAAAACTTTAAATTTAATGACTCAATGTGTAAACTCAAAGGTGCAACTAAGTGTGCCGCACAAGTCCTGAAAGTAAAGCCGATGCATTTCAAATCGCCCCTGGTGGCTGACTGCAGTGTAGGTCATAAACCCTATATCATAAAAAATATGCTGTTCTCAGAAATTGTCGTACTTTGACCAAAACCTATTAGCATTTTAGTCTCCTCTAAATAAATAAAATCAAATAGCGTGATTACCGATGAGCGTCAACTGTGTGACGCACCGGTCTCGTATCTCTCACAGAGGAGCTTTGGTGGCATAAAAGCAGGAGCGACGACAGAGAAGGACGAGAGAGGACCAGGCCTGGACTTTACGTTGTGTTGTGTTTTGTTTGCGTTTTATTTTGTGTGTGGCAGTCGTCCATGAGGGGCTGCCACCTTTACTTTTTTTTTTTGTTGTTCATTTATTTTAAATGATTATTAAAGTGGGTTGAAGGTTCACCGGTTCCTGCCTCCTCCTTCCCATAAAAACACAACTTGCTAGAGCATGGTCTTAAATATATATTTGATCAGTTTCAGAGGTGTCAAGTAACGAAGTACAAATACTTTATCTTACTTGAGTCGAAATTTGGGGTATTTATACTTTACTGGAGTAATTATTTTTCAGCCGACTTTTTACTTCTACTCCTTACATTTTCACGCAATTATCTGTACTTTCTACTCCTTACATTTTAAAAATAGCCTCGTTACTCCCATTTCTTTTCGGCTTGTTTTCATTCCGGCTTGTCATCGTTAAAAAAAATCCCGCAGGAGTCCCGCCTCCTGAACACACATCGCTAAACTGATTGGCTTTGAGTTTTCTTTCTAACTTGTGATAGGCTGTAGTTAATTCACCAAGTTTTGTTGAAAACCAGCAAATAACATAAAAATATAGCTGCAAGCAGCAATCATCAGTGCCAAGCGCAAGAGGATAAGACATGCCAACATGGCTGGGAGTGTCAGACCAACTGCAGCAAGGAGCAATTGAAGACATTTAAAGATGAATTTAGGCAAAATGGCTGGCTAATGCCTGGTTCAGATTACACGATTTTTGTTTGTCTGTTACGATAGTCACTGTGTCAGATTACGCGATTTTGACTCCTAAAATCTTGTGTCGTGGACAAGAAACATGTCAGACTACACGTTGCTTTCTGACCAGTCATTGCGTGCCGTCTCACACGCAGACATTCACATAGTATATGTCATATACACACGCACTCACTCTCACACGTATACACACACACACACTAGGGTGAGGGACAGACCCGAAGTTTGAAGCTTTGTCCCGCAAGTCATAAGCAGTGTCCCACATTTTAATTTTGTCTGCATTATTTTATTTCATCGTCCTTTTAAATTACAATTCTACAATAAAAAATTTAATAAGAAAACACTGAACATGCGCAGCCATTATTATTGGTTCTAGCCAGAGCGGGGAAACAAACACTGAGAAAAAAAAAAAATTCTGCAACAGAAAAATGGATCTATCCGGAGCTCCCGAGAATCTTCATCTTTGTTCGTATAAGGAATGGGAGAAAAAATATACATGGTTAAACCCAGTTACAGGTGACCCTAAAAAAGGAGATTGCGGTGTATGCCACCGAAGTTTCACCATCAAGCTTGGAAAAGACACAAAAATATAGGCTACTGAATCCGGTAAGAACGCATTTAATCTTTCTAGTTTTTCCTATTGGAATTTATGTGCTTATTTGGAAATGTGCTTTTTAGCGATTGGATTATTATTTTCACTTAATTATTTAGATTGAATAGACCCATGCTGTTAAAATGAGTTTTATATTATTAGTGACGTTCACAGCGCTGTCATAGACTAACATTTTTATAAAGCCTATTAGCAATAAAGACATCTAATATAAAATCAATATTTATTCACCTAGTATAATAATAGTAAGTTAACTCCCTCGTGTCCCGCGAAATCAGGTCTGACCGGCAACAGAGCAATATAGCCAGGTGGTCACCCTAGCACACACACATACTAGCACACACTCTCTCACGCTCGCTCACTCACGTCGTGGAGGGCCGGGAAAAAAAATCAAACATGCTAGTCTTTTTGTCATGAAGCATCGCAGACGCGACGTAGGTTGTCGCCCACTATACGAGATGAAACGACCAAATCTTGCGTCCCGACGCCTGTTGTCGTTTACGAATCCCCACGACACCCTACGTCAAACGAATAGTGCCAAAATCGGGCTAAAATCGTGTAATCTGAACCAGGCATAAGACATTAGCCAGTGGTGGAAAGAGTACTGAAAATTTGTACTCGAGTAAAAGTACTGTTACATTGCTGAAATAAGTACTTTTTTGACACCAGTACTTTTACTTGTAATTGAGTATTAAGTAAAAGTAGCCTACACATTACTCTTCTCGAAAACTACTCAAGAGCAGGGCTGGGCGATAAAACGATAACGATAATTATCGCGATATAATTTCTCGATAAAACGATATCAAGAGCTCGATAAATGTTCGATAATGTTTTTGCGCCAAAAGCGGAACGAATCTCATTTGAACCGCGCGCGCCACACGGACCGTTTATCCGCTCGGCTCAAAGTCCAAACGGCAGCGCAGCGCGAGCTCACTCGAGCAGACGCATTTACTCTGATCGGTCTCGGAGATCCAGTGAGAAGCGCTTGAATTCAGCGAGGAACACACGTCTCAGTGATTTAAACCAGTTTAAAGGCAGATGAAACAGCGCTGACGAACAGCAGAAACACTGCGCAGCGATACAGTCTGAAGCTTCTCCGTCTACACATTCCCATCATTTACCACGGATTTAACGTTACTGTAACGTTAGCCTAGTAATGTTAACTGCACCATGAAATGTGGGATATATATATATTGAATTGTATAATATTATTAATGTAGACAATGTAAGGACTAATGGAATATAATTACAGTTTTTAATAATGTATTTAGGCTACTGGTTTTCATAAATACCATAGAAACCATAAAGCTACATTTTATCTGTGGTTATGATCTAAATGTATGATGCTGGATGACCAATGGTTAATTTTAATAAAACTAAAGAATATTACATTTTACCAAATAAAAATAATGTTGTTACATTTTTTTAACAGATGTTAGGCTACTGTTTTTGTTAATGAACATAAATTGTATATAGTAAATCTGCATCCTAACTCAAGCTAATACTACTGAAATAAAGATATTTATTTTGTTAAGGAAAAATGTCAAATGTTTGAATGTTCTACCTCGGATTTGTGAATGTTCACCTGTTTGGCAAGTGTTTGTCATGATATGTTCTGACAATAAAGAGTAGTTTAAAAACACAACGCTCTGGTTTCTACAGCTTTCACTTAGGAGTAAAAATCTGTCTTTAAACTTGAAATAAATAAAGATTTGACATTTATCGATAATTATCGATATCGACTGATATAAAAAAAAATGTCGTGATATTTTTTTGGGGCCATATCGCCCAGCCCTACAGTACTAGTTACTATTTAGCCGGCGATAGTTAATGTATTACCAATAAATATTAAATCAAATTATAGCTCTATGTAGAAAAAAAAAAGCTACTACTTTTAACAAATTTTTACAGACAAAGGACATGAATTAATGGTCATGATACTGGAATATCAATCCGCACGAGCGGCAATCAGGTCAACACTAGTTAAGCTAGCGCTATATAAATGGCCATCTGCCAGAAGCTAGTTATTGTAGTCGATAAAGTTTTAAATATGGATATTTTTCTAACTCGAACGCATCGCTTCAGAAGGCCTTTATTTACCCCCGGAGAGCCGTGTCGAGCACCTTAATCATGAATAGATGCGCTTTGATGGACTTCCAAAGACTGACACCCATTCACTCTCATTATAAAGCTGGGAAGAGCCAGGAATTTTTTTTTTTTTTTTTTTTTATTGCGCCAAGTCGAAGTGCTCCCAAGCACTTGCTATGGTATTCCGCCATACAATATAGTTATCCATTTTACACGCTTAAAAAGCGCAACGTTTTGTTTTGTCTCACCGTCCTAGGTTGAGTTACACTACTCGAGTAACTGTATTTAAATAGGGAAAACGTGGAGGTGTTTGGTAGCTTCTCTGCTTGGCCCCTATTGATTGAACTGGGCTAAGCTAAGTGCTAACAAAGTGTCGCGGCGCGCCAGAGCGATTTAGTGCATGCACTGAGACGAGAGAGGTATGTATCAACTCGTCTTAGTTAAGGGAATAACAGTTTAATATGAAAAAACGGTGGAGTATCCCTTTAAGAGAATGGACTATTGGGAATAATTTAATACTCATTCATAAAAAAAATATATTAAAGTGCAAATCAGTGATTCTGATAGTGTTTAGGCCAGCAGAGAAGGCCTTGCTGGCCCTGACGGCCCACCACTGCTCAAACATTAAGTCTGCTTTTTCTTATTCTGCCATATTTTCTGCATTTCCATATAAACCATTCCTTCAGAAAGAGAAATGGTCAGACAAAAAAAATGTCACCCTTGGTCTTACCTTTTTAGTAGGTGGCACACTAGGAGGTCTGAAAAATGTGGAATCTAGAGCGCTAACTGCTGTGGGGTCCTCCGGAGCAGCAGCCGGCTCCTTAGACACCTCTCTTGTTTCAGCATGATCCTGAGGAGAATGGCAGAAGAAATGAGATGAGGACCTGGTCATTCACAGAGTAAACCGACAACCCCTGGCTCTTTAAAAGAACATTCTACTAACCACATTCTGGTTCTCCATATTGCGACATTTTTCATGGTCACAGAGACAGTTTTCTCCACATGTAATTTTTCCCTTGCGGCAGCGACAAAGCTTGTTAACACAGCGGCCCCGACATGCACACTAGAGGAGACAGAATCATACACATAAATGCCTCGCTAAAAAAGTAAAGCCACAAAATAGAGGTTTAATTACAGGGTTCATACAGATTTTTACCAAGACATTTCCACAACTTCAGTATATATGTATACATTAATTTTTATTCTTATTTTACGTTAAAATTTAGTATAGCATATCTAAAATCAACTAAAATTAATGACTTAATGCCATTTAAAAAATAAGTATAAGCAGCAACTGTGCCAGACATTACTTCATGCAGAGAACAATGTCACACGACTGAATGCCCAAATACCAAGTATTGTAATTTAAATATTATCAATTAAACCAGTGAATGAAGTTTATTTTGGAAAATGAAATTCTCAATACAATTATCTAACCTAAATGTTTGCTCAATCTATGCATTTGTGTTTTTACAAAGGGGTAATTTATGCAATAGCTTACACCAAACAAGGAAGCTTGATTTCAAATTTTGAAATGAATTCATAAACAGTCAGTAAACAATCAGTAAAATAAGAAATAAAAATACAAGCAGTAGCACAAATACAGTAGAGTAAAGATACCAATGAAAGGTATTTTTCAAGTCTAGTGATTGCACTGATCCAATATACTGATACGTTTTCTTTCTCAACTGTTTATGTTCACTTAAAGGTAGGGTAGGTAGGATTTATATAAAAACTTTTTACCAAATTTGATTAAACTTTCTATATATATCAATGCATAATTAAAATGTAAGTACTCTGATAAAAAGAGTATAAAAATCGAGTGACTCTAGACCGTTTAATCTTCATTAAACACAGCTCATTATTTCCATTCGGGACGAATCACAGGATTGGCTTGCGCGACTGTCACTCTCCGTCGCCATGACTACCGCCGCTATTACTGGCTCTGCCCACGTGCGCGCAGTCGCGCACCCGTTTTTAGGTGGGAGTGAATGGAATTAATGAGCTGTGTTTATTTTTTACTCTCTATTTCAGAGTACTTGCATTTTAATTATGCATTGGTATATAAAGACAGTTTAAACAAATTTGAATAAAAGTTTTTTTTAGACAATTCTGACCTACCCTACCTTTAAGACATAACCAACCTTGTTTACGAGGATACTTACGACAGCATTTTGAAAAAAAAATTAAAAAAAAAATGCATTTGTCCGTTTAAGCGCAATAAGCTGCGAAAATGAACTCAATTGTCAAGGCACCATGGTGAGTTTATTTTAGACCAGAAAATGCATATAAATTACTTTTTTTTAAAGAAAAAATATCAAGATGCACCGAAATACATTTTTACCCGAAGAGGAATAATGAAACACTTGACGAATACCGAACGAGATTGAAAAGAAAAAAATGTCCCATTTATCTCACCAATGGAGAAATCAGTCAAAATGTGCTTTTCAAAGAAGAAAAAAAATCTAAATACAAAACTACAATTTAAAAATATTTATTTAACATTTAAAAATATTTATTTAACACTTTAAAAATATTTATTTTAACATTCCAGCAGACATAGCAAACAGGGAACAATATAACTTAATATAAATAAATTGTTAACCTAAAAATATTTTTATTTGGCCATCTTTGAGCCTACAGTATATTAGGCCTGTAACTGACTGCTGAAAGAATGTAACGTACTTTTACCGTACTTAATAACTTTTCATTAAAGTCACAAACCCCTGAATTTCCACCACAAACCCCAGTCTGGGAAACCCTGACAATTTAGTATTAAATGCAACTCATGTTGCTGATAAAGAATAGAATACATTTTCTTTCTACGTTACCAACCACAATTTCTGTCATGTAATTTGGAATCAGTAACCAAGTAATGCAAGTAATCTACCCAGCACTGCTTGTAGTGCAGATTAGAGGTCTGCTTCGGTTTAATGTTTAATGAATAGCCTCGGGTTTGTAGCTAAGAAAAATTATATAGGCAGACTATACATATAGTTTGTATAGGGCTTTAGTACCACAAACTGTTTTGTAAAAAGATTAATCAATAAATTGATCAAATATTATTTTACAAAACTGTTTTGTAAAAACAAAAATAGTGCCCGCCGCACTATTTCGGTCACAACACAGCCATCAGAGGCAGACGCGTTGAAACCAACTGTCGATGCTGTTCTCTTCCTTCATAACTCGTACTGAGAATATATTTATGTAAATAGTTGTGCAACTGCACAAACTTTGTTTTGAAGCTTTATGTTGAGTTCCAGAGGAATTTGTGCCTGTTCAACCACATCAAAGTTTCATAATTAGTAAGTCCGTGCTTTTTCTCTTTTTTTTCTTGTGTGCACCCGCTGTGCCTAGGTGAAACGTACATGTATGTGTGTTTAATTATCCTTGCAATAAAATGCAGCTTATTGCAAGCAAAAAAAAAAAAAAAAGTATTTCTGTGAGAAACAGACCTCTGGAGGGGGAGAGGGAGAGAGATCTCAAAAACTCACCCCATTAATTTTTGACTTCTTGGAGCCTCGTCGCGTTCTGTCGTTTTTCTCTGGACGCCACTCGTCCTCTTCTTTCTCAGACTCTGATGGAGAGATGAGTTCATCAAGATCTATGGGTTCTTGCTGACGTGCCCGAGCAGTGGAGTAGCTTTTGGGTTTAGGCTAGATGTAGGGGAGAGGAAAGACAGTGGTCAGAATAGATCTCTAAATCCTTTTTTCCCTCTCCAAAAAAAAAAAAAAAAAAAAATGCAGGTTTACCTTAGGTGGAACATATTCAAAAGATGTATCCGGTGACTCATTCACAGAAGAAAGGACTTTCTTTGCACTGGTCAGCTGGGCCAGAAGTAATTTCTGTGGAGATCCGCCCCCAAAACAAAAGTTTTCAAGGTTCAGAAATTGGCAAGCACAACTTATGGAAAACTCAATCATAAAATTCAGTTCTCACTTTGCTAAATTATGGTATGAATTTGTGAGCGAAAAGGCTTATACCTGCTTGTATTGTTCATTTTCATTCTTAAGTTTTTGGTTCTGATCATCCAGTTCTCGCAGTTTTCCAATTTCCTCTTCCTGTGACAAAGCAGACCATACATTTTTTTTAAATGTTTTAAATGCATAAAAACATGTAAACTATGCAAAACAGACGGTCCATGTGAATTCGATGCAGAAAGGAGAGTTCAGTGGTCACTGGCCACGCATGATCGACAATTTTTAAATCCTTGATTTCACACTATGCTGCACTTTATCCAGGTGGCCACTAGGGTTGGGAATCGACTAGAGGTTAAGAATCGGATACTTGCTATAAAAATTTTATTTAGATCCCCCGGCGAACATTTCAATATGACTTTAAACCATTCAAATGTGAGATGACTCGTGCGCTGTTTTCAGTGCTGCAGGCATGTGTAACTATATTGGGCAACTCTTAAAGTGACAGCAGTCTAATATTCCTGCTGCAGTCTTTAATAACACTAATCAAACAACAAAAGACTAAGAAAATTCACTTGCTATTAAAATTCACTTGCTATATTTGTGATGTATATTTTATTTATAAAGTGTAGTATTATTTTACATTTGATTACAGTTTCTGTAGCTGAATACCTGAAAACACTATTTCGATCGTATCTTTGATCAGTTGTATCCATTTGCTGTGATTGCTAAATTTTTTTTTTGTTCTTCCTTGTCTTTAATAATGCTTGAAATTGATATTAGTTAGGTTAGATGTTTTTCTATGGTATTTTTAAACCACGGGCAAACGTTCCTTGCGTAAGTGTTCTTTAGCTTGTTGATTTTTGTTAAAGATATTCAGCTACAATTAAATGTTTTGCAATAAGATGAAATGTGTATGATATCTAAGGGTATCTTTATATAACTTCATTGGAATCGGAAAATGTTGATGGAACATCAAGTGATTTGGAATCGATAAGCAGAATCGAAATTGTTAAAATTCAAACGATACCCAACCCTAGTGGCCACTATGTTGTATTCATGTCAAATCGCTTTGTACTTCAAGTAAAATGAACATTACCTTGTCTTGATTTGGAAAAATATGATTCACAGTGCTCACAGACTTAACAGATTACTGCATTAGTTAGAGTTTACTTTTTTTTACCACCCATATTTAACCATTTCATTGTGAAAAACAGTACAATAGGATTACAGAATCAAGTTGCCATAAGTTTATTTTACAGATTTTCTCTTTATATAAAGTTTAATTTTTCATACAGTTCCTTTTTAAAATGATGCATTTCTAATTTAGTAAATATGTTACTTAAAAATACATTTCATTTCAGAAATTTTATTCCATGTGTATTTACCATATTTAAATTAGAGTGCAATGTATATCAGGTTTATATTGGCCACCCTGTTCTCTAAAGATATCCATCAGGAAAAAGTAAAATTAAAAAACAATATTGGTTGACATCTACGTAAGAATACATGTAATGTATGGAGAGTTGGAGACATTCATACCTGAAACTTTAGACGCTGCATCAGCTCCTGCTCCCGTTTGGACACCTCCTCCCGCTTCTCCTGTGCCACAGGCTTACTCTGGAGCTGACCGAGGAGATACAGCACCTGGACACAGACACAAGGAATGAGTGAAAGGCCAATATAGCAGCAACACTCTGTATGTACTTAAAGGCACACTATGCAAGAATTGTACCTAGCAAAGCCTGGGGGGGGGGGGGGGGGGGGTCGCAAAGGGGGCTGTAGGAGCAATATGTCTAAAAAAAATTCCCACTATTTGACATAGTTTTGTGTGAATTCATCCTTACAAGCGCAAGACGTGAAAAACTTCCATTCAGTATTCGCGCGCTGAGATGCTGGTTTTCGGGGCGCGCGCTTTGGATGTTTGAAGTTTAAATATAAATAAGGTAACAGTTCATGTTTACTTACATAGCCTATACGATTTAGTTTTAATCCAAATAACACGTGCTGAGTGAACGATCAGCAATCAAGAGCATTCAACAGAAGCTGCGCTCTCTGTCTCTCTCTCTCTCTCTCTCTGGTCAGTTAACGTTAATAATAAGCTACATGCCTCGTTTTACTTTCTTTGCCATTGACATCCGACTGAACTACAAACTTTCCACTGACGTCTGACGCGCTCAATCCACTGCGCGTTTTTCTCTTATCAGCTCACGCACACCAAAGCTATAGGCGTTACTATATTCTGTTTAATATTTCAATAATAACATATATTTACTTCATATAAACAGCCTTCTTTTTATCCCCATTATAATTTCTGTTGTCAGTGTTTCTTTGTCTGGACACAAACACTGTACACACGCTGCCTGGTATCGGTTGTTGGTATCGGGGCATTTTTACGAGTATAAAATACGAATATAATTTACAAATATAGCTGCAAGCAGCAATCACCGGGGCCAAGCGCAAGCAAGACGACAAGACATGCCAAAGTGGCTGGGAGTGAGAGAGACCAACTGCAGCAAGGAGCAATTGAAGACATTTAAAGATGAATTTTGGCAAAATAGTTGAAAAATCACATACATTAACTAAAAATATGATTATCACTTTCAACCAATAGGTGGCGCAGTTACGAAACTGATGTGATGTGGTCAGAGTGAAGTGACAATGACACATACAAAGTTTGGTGTCAATATGTCAAGGCATTGCAGATATAAAGCCTGAATAGTCATTTTGGCATCATGCCTCAACTTTGCCACTGCGGTATACAAAAACGGTTTCGTCTATCGGCACGAAATCCATAACATTTACTCGGCACGGTCTGGAGATGACACTATCCAATTTTGGTGAAAATCGGACGTTCGGTCTAGGAGGAGTTTGAAAAAGTAGGTTTTAAAAGAAAATAAAGATGGCGGACAGGAAGTTTGACTGACTATGGCAAAATTGGTATCTATGTTTTCAGCATAACCCAAGGAATCTATTGAGATCAGTGTCATTACTATAGGCAAATTTATTCAAAAGTTATTAGCATTTTTGGAAATTTCATTATCACTTTTGACCAAAAGGTGGCGCTGTCTCATAATATTTTGAGTACCTTTAGGGCCTTGTACTGATGACCCATACTGAGTTTCGTAACGATACGTTCATGCGTTCATAAAATACAGCATTTTAGCACATAATTCAAAATGTCCGACAGCCAAAATGGCCGATATGGGAAAATTGGATATCAGTCAACTCAGCATGACGCCCTGAATCTAACGAGACCACTGATTTTTGGACAAACCATTCAGAAGTTATAAGCAAAAACATAAATTCTTCATATCTCCGGACCAGTAGGTGGCGCTGCACCGAAACGCAGCATGTAGCCTCAGGTCATGCTTGTGATGACATGTACCAAATTTGGTCTGAATCTGATAAAGCGTTGTGAAGATACAGCCTTACGTCTGTTTTTGCAAGCGCTACGTAAAATTTATTTTAGCGGTATTCGAGAACGGTTATTCAAATCAACTTTATTTCCATAACTTTTTGTCGTCATGATCTGGTTCAATTTTCGTGAAATTCAGAGCAACGGCCTAGGAGGAGTTCTAAAAAGTAGGTTTTTCAGAAAATTCAAAATGGCGGGAAAACTATTATGAAGGAAAATGACGTCATAGGGTGCAGTCGAATCGTCGTGAGCTCAGGAATCAGAGGAAAAAATAATTTTGTTTCTAGCCCTTGTGGTTCAAAAGTTATTAGCATAAACATGAGTGAAACTTTGGACAGTTGGTGGCGCTAGAGGGATTGATTTGGAGACTCCAAATTTGCTATGGTGATAGTTCAGACTGTCCTCTATATGTGTGCCAAATTTCATAACTTTCCCGCAAGCGGTTCTATGGGGTGCCATAGACTCCCAGTCGGAACAATGAATAATAATAATAATAATAGGAACGGGAACAGATACAATAGGTGCCCGCACCTTCAGTGCTTGGCCCCTAACTAGCTTTTATGCAGAGACCGAGAGAGAAAATGAATACAGGTTCAGAGGTGTTCATTTAAACATAATATTTAATTTCCTTTTAAATTCATTTAACAGTAAGTAATAAACACAAAAAGGATGGTTTCAGTTAAGTATTGTGCTTTTTTCCTTGCCACTATTTATTTATTAGTTGTTAAATAATTTTAATGGAACCTGAATCGTTAGGCGGAATCGGAACCGGAAAATTTCTTACGATTCCCAACCCTATTTCCACTCATTACAGCTTCCATCCTACTGAACAGGTACCAGTATACAGGGGGAGGGGATCAGGCCGTGAGTTCAGACTGCTCTGCGCGAGTGGTATTTGTGACAGTAACGTTAAATACAAGTACTCCACAGCGACTCTAGGGGTCGCCCAACTGCAGTGCAACTGTCCTCAATGAAACATCCCCTCCTAACTGAGTGTCTGCAGAGCGGGTAGGAGAGGTGGGGGAGTAGCTGCTCTTTTTAAAGATGTCTATCAATGTAAGCAAATATCATTTGGTAATTACCCGTCTTTCGAATATCTAGGTATTGTGTTAAAAGGTGCTCCACGCATTTTACTTATTGTTTACAGGCCTCCAAAATACTCTTCAGCCTTTGCTGAGGACTTTACAGAACTGTTATCAACCATTTCCTCAGAGTTTGACTGTTTTGCTATTGCCGGAGATTTCAACATTCACATAGATAATGCAGAAAACAATATGGCAAAAGAAATCAAAACGGTTTTAAAAACTTTTGATCTGACTCATATGGCAAAAGAAATCAAAACGGTTTTAAAAACTTTTGATCTGACTCAGCATGTACATGGACCGACACACAATCGTGGACACACTCTAGATTTACTTATCAGTAAGGGTCTAAACATTTCATCGATTGTTATTAAGGATGTAGCACTGTCTGATCATTTCTGTATTTTCTTTGATATATTGATCTCTCCTGCCATTGAAGCTAGATCTGTGTCTGTCAAGAAGAGATGCTTAAATGAGAACACTAGTGTACTATTAGTACATATACATATATACTATATACATAGTACTATATACATAGTACATATTTTGTACTATTGAAGGCTATATCTTCAACACCAAGCATTTCTGATGACTCTGTTGATTTTCTCCTTGATTCTTTTAACTCAAGTCAAAAGTGTAATTGATGATATTGCTCCTGTGAAGGTCAGGAAGAGTGGTAGACAAAAAGCACCCTGGAGAAACTCAACAGCAGTGCAAAATAGGAAAAGACAATGCAGAAAAGCAGAGCGCATGTGGCGGAAGACAAAACTTGTAGTCCATTATAACATCTACAAAGACACCATCCATGCTTTCAATATGGAATTAGGCAAAGCTAGACAGACTTTCTTCTCAAATATTATTAACAGCAACTTAAACACACGCACTCTTTTTGCTACTGTAGAGAGACTGACAAACCCCCCAAGCCAGATTCCCAGTGAAATGCTCTCAGACAGCAAGTGCAGTGAGTTTGCTTCTTTCTTCTCTGAGAAAATCAATAATATCAGAAAGGTGATCAGCACATCCCTGAGTTGCACTTGGGTCAGACAGATCAGACCACAACCTGAGAAAGTAGTTACTATGTCTGATTTCAAAGAAATTGATGGCAAAATTTTGGAAGAAACCGTACAGCACCTAAAACATCAACCTGCGCCCTTGACGCTCTTCCCACATCTTTCTTCAAAAGTGTGTTAAACAGCTTAGAAGCAGATCTCCTAGAAGTGGTAAATGCCTCACTTCTCTCTGGGAGTTTTCCAAACTCCCTGAAAACTGCAGTTGTCAAACCCCTCCTGAAAAAGAGCAATCTGGATAAGACTATATTAAGCAATTATAGACCAATCTCAAATCTTCCTTTCATTGGCAAGATCATTGAAAAAGTTGTTTTCAATCAGCTGAACAAATTCTTAAGCTCAAACGGATACTTTGACAATTTTCAATCTGGTTTCCGATCGCATCACAGCACAGAGACAGCGCTCATAAAGATAATTAACGATATTTGCTTAAATACTGATACAGGCAAATTATCAGTGCTGGTACTACTCGACCTCAGTGCTGCTTTTGACACTGTCGATCACAACATACTTCTTGACAGGCTGGAAAACTGGGTGGGGCTTTCTGGGATAGTCCTAAAATGGTTCAGGTCATACTTAGAAGCGAGAGGTTATTATGCGAGTATAGGAGACCATAAGTCTGAGTGGACATCCATGACATGCGGAGTCCCTCAAAGCTCAATTCTTGCGCCACTCCTATTCAACCTGTACATGCTCCCAATGAGCCAAATAATGAGAAAGAACCAAATCTCTTACCACAGCTATGCAGACGACACACAGATCTA
The DNA here is from genome assembly GCF_949152265.1 of Phoxinus phoxinus. NCBI lineage: Eukaryota > Metazoa > Chordata > Actinopteri > Cypriniformes > Leuciscidae > Phoxinus > Phoxinus phoxinus. The sequence continues at coordinate 7,654,374 of NC_136892.1, forward strand.
CTTAGCCCTATCGCCAAACGATTACAGCCCCATTGACTCCCTGTTCCAATGCATTGATGAAGTAAACAGTTGGATGTGCCAAAACTTTCTTCAGTTAAACAAAGAGGTCCTCAATACATTGCAGATATGCTCACTGAATATAAACCCAACCGATCACTCAGATCATTAGGATCACATCAACTAGAAATACCAAGGGTTCACTCAAAGCAAGGGGAGTCCGCTTTTAGCTATTATGCCAGCCGCAGCTGGAACCAGCTTCCAGAAGAGATCAGGTGTGCTCCTACAGTAGCCACATTCTTTTGGGCACTTTTGGGGGCCTTAACGTGCTCGAAAACTCTTGAAACTTTGCACACAGGTCAGAACCCGCGGCCATTAGGGCAAACATTAGGGCTGAAGCTGGTACCCGGGCGTGGCAGGAGGGCTCAACAGCAATCTGAAAACTTGGTCCATAAATCAAACACGCTTGCATGTAATATGAAAATCGGTACACTTATAGATCTCATCAGTTCATATATCCTTCGTGCTTTTACTTTTTACGCCAGCCCAACAGGAAGGCTATTTAGGGTAGTTTAAAAACGCATGTTCTGGCATTTGAAATACTCCTCCAAGAGAATTCATCCAAACACCACGAAACTCGGTCAGCATGAAGTCAACACATGGAGGATGATAAATTGCCAGGGGATTTTTGATATCTCGAACGATTTGGCCGTGGCGAAGAAACGAATTTATGGCGAATATAGGAAACAGGAAGTGTGTTATAACATCCTCATACATTAACTGATCTTAATTAAACTTCAGCAGTGTGTTCGCTGCAAGAAGCCGATCACATGGATGTGACTATTGTGAGTCAAAGTTATAGCGCCACCAACTGGCAGCAGGAAGTGTGTCACTTTCAAAATGCTTTGAATTCACCCTCTTATTTTTACCCGATTTGCTTCAAACTTCATCTGTATAATGTAAACACACGGCAGATGTAGACCTGTGAAAGGATTATTGATATCTTAAATACTGTTGCCATGGCAACGCATCAAACTTTAATATTCTTTTTTGATGTTTTTGAGACTTTTAGCATGCATGAAATTGCATGAAACTCGACAGACACTTCACATTTATTGTCTAATAGACATGTGCAACGTTTCAGAAACGGGCGTGGTGAGGGGCTCAGTAGCGCCACCTTTAGTCAGGTATTAGTTTTACCTACAGTAACAAAAATCGCTATGCATATTGTTCTTCTCCAGCCGGACAACTTTCTAATTGACAGTCATTAGCTGCGACCAACAGGAAGTCAGATATTTTGGTTTGAATGTGGATTTTCTGGAGGATTTTCTCCCCCCCTCCCTCTCTCTGTCTCTGTGGGGTGTGAGGGATTTAATGTTTGTTTTTCAAGGTTTCAGGGTCTTTTGGGGCCCTTAACGTGCTCAAACTCTTGAAACTTTGCACACGGGTCAGAACCCACGGCCATCAGGACCGGGCTGAAGCTGGTACCCTGGCGTGGCAGGGGAGCTCAACAGCGCCCCCTTGAACGGGATCCAAAAACTTGGTCCATATATCAAACATGCTTGCATGAATTAATATGAAACTCGGTACACATAGATTTTATCGGGCCGGACAACTTTCCCTGGGTCAAGTTTTACGCCAGCCCAACAGGAAGTCAGCTATTATGGGTTGATCGGAGAACGCTTGCTCTGGCATTTGAAACACTCCTCCTAGGCAATTCATTCAATCGCCACGAAACTCGGTCAGCATGAAGTCAAGACATTGAGGATGCTAAATTGCGGACGGATTTTTGATTACTTGAACAGTTTGGCCATGGCGAGGAAACGAATTTATGATTAAAAAAGGATGCATAAAGTGTGTTATAACTTAGTTATAGTTTTACCTACAGTTACAAAACTCAGCGTGTATATTGATCTTATCAAGCCAAACTACTTTCTAATTTACACTCTAGCGCCGACCAACAGAAAGTCAGATATTGTGGTTTGAATGTGTATTTTTTCTCTCTCTGTCTGTCTCTCTGCCATTCTGTGTGTGTGTCTGTCTGTGTGGGGAGGGGGGATATGTGTGTGTGTGTGTGTGTGTGTGTGTGTGTGTGTGTGTGTGTGTGTGTGTGTGTGTGTGTGTGTGTGTGTGTGTGTGATTTTGGTTTGGTTTTGGATGAAACAAAAAAATAGCTTTTTTGGCAGCAAACACTTAAGATGGGTTTGGTGCACACAGGGATAAAAAAGTACCCCATGTGTAAAATGAAATACTCTGCTGTATCTTTACTGCTGTGGGCCTAATTTTCTGCCTGAGGTCCTGGACATCTTGTTCAGATACATGGCATCATGGATTGGATCAAATACCAACAGATAAAAAATCGAAACCTAACAGCCGGGGCTAGAAATCTTATAACGGGCCATGTTTGGATCTTCCAACAAGACAGTGATCCAAAAACAAATATCAAAATCAAAACAAAAATGGGTCACTGAGCACAAAACCAAGATCTGCAATGGCCATCCCAGTCCCTGGCCTGAACCCTATAGAAAATGAGTGGGCTGAACTGAAGAGAAGAAGCACCAACATGGATCTGGGAATCTGCAGGATCTGGAGAGATTCTGTATGGAGGAATGGTCTCTGATCTCTTGTCAGGTGTTCTCCAAACTCATCAGGCATTATAGGAGAAAACTCAGAGCTGTTATCTTGGCAAAAGGAGGTTGCAAAAAGTATTTAATAAAGGGGTGCCAATAATTGAGTTCATGCGACGAACAACCATATATGTCCAAAAAAACAAAAATTGAGATAACCATGTGACTTGAATGTATGTGTGCCACTTTGTATACAGAATCACTTTGGGCGGGTGTTCCCGCGACCAAAACTCTGTATTTTAAATTTTAAAATAGTCTCACGTGGAAAAACCGTTTATGTCCACTAACGAAAAATGGAGACGCTGGTTGCTTTCATGTCCGCTGCGGACATTAAAAGGCAAAACCTCGGCAAAAAAAGGAGAACGAACATTTATGAATGGAAGGACAGAGCAAGGAAGTATTTAAGGGATGCTGGGAAACCATATGTGAACCGGAGAGGAGAGCAAACACGAGGAAAAAGTCCACCGAAAGAGGTGAGTGAAAGAACTGTATACAAAGTATCTAAAGTTAGCGGTTACAGTCAGAGGGGCGTGTAGGCTACTGGACGTTGTCTACTAACTTTAGAGTTCATATAGCTCACTCTGTTTAACGGATCAAGTCATGAATGAGTCGAAATAAATGCTGTAGGCTACTCCTTATAACCACGGATAAATTAATCGAAACATTTTAGCTGTGTTTGATGTCCCTAACGTTGGCTAGCGGGATAATGTTAGCTGGCTAGCCAGTTACTTTGTAGCTAGTTACAGGGGCATATTACTGGGCGTCTAACGTTACTAAAGTTCATACACCTCAGACTGTTTAGCGAATCAAGTCATGAATGGGTCGAAATGAAAGCTGAGAAAATTAGGGGGTGTTAAAATTCAGGGGATGTTTTTAAGCATGTCTCTAACGTTACTCCCTATAACCACGGAGAAATGAATCGAAACGCTTTAGGTGCGTCTCTAACACCAGCCCAGCTGCGTCACGTAGGCTAATGTTATACCATTCATTGATTGTGTTATACGTACTGCTGGCAGAATTATATATACATAAACATATGTAAATTCATCCCCAATCTTTAAGATGTTTAGAGTAGAATTTGATTGCTTTATGTCTTCACTGAAATTGGTAAATGAAATAAAATTGACGTTTAAAATATTTTGATATAATTTTTTAATCCCCTGTTACCATTTAATGCAACACTTTGTTTTGTAATATTGTATGCTATGCTATGTTTGTTAATTGTTATATAATAAATAAATAAAATAAAATAAAAAGGTAATAATAAAAAAATGCATTGATTGTGTAAGCTTTTATATATTCTAGCTAGTAACCTTAATAGCTGCTAATAGCTCTCGTGTTCTATAGCTATAAAAAAAACCCCGCTAATGTGACTTTGTTTCTGTTAAGGGCAAGGTGTGCAAGGAGACGTGTCCCAGGCAGTGTTCAAGCCTAACAGACCAAAGAAAACTCCAGCTCTTCACAGAGTTTTATGCTGTCTCTTATGAGAGGCAACAGGCTATCATTCTCTCTGGTTTGGAGCAGGTAGGCTAACTTACTGTAAGCAATTCATATCATGTCAACAGTATGCAATGCATTACAATGTAGGCCCATGAAATAACCAGTGAATTTAATACTACTGTATGCCTTCAATTCACTAAGACTGCACATGTGCCTGATCACTGTAAATGTTGATGATCTGCATCAAGTAGGCCGCCATGTGCATTACAGACCACAGCGAATTGGTGCCCTAAAAGGCATACTCATTGGCTTATTCATTCTTCTAACCAAAGCCTACTCACGTACTTAATGACCTTAACTTGACAGCTCTACACGACGGCTAGCCTACTACGCTATGGTAAATGTCTTTTTACTTCTAGCACAAGGTGAGTCGCAGGCGACCACGTGGGCCTGACACTGAGATAACTAAGAGGAAGTATACCTTCAAGTACCATGTGCAACAAGGAGGCCAAAGACTTGCTGTTTGTAAGCTCACATTTATGTCAGTCTTTCAACTGACCAACAGTCGCCTACAGGCAAGTTTTATATAGCCTAGCGTTTTCCGTTTGTTAACTTTTTATTACATGCATGATTTTAATTAGATACATTGTCCATTACATATTTATTTAAAGTTACTTATCTTTGAAAAGGTTATTCAAGAAAAGTTAGGCAGTCAGTCTGAGGGAACAGAGCAGGTAGCTAAAGTCAGGTCTCCATTAGAGGACTTCTGAGGAAAACATAAGAACAGGTAAGTAAAAAAAAAATCTTGAAGGACCTCATGCTCTCGTCCTGTTAGTTTTTAAAGCTGCACCAATGTCAGCATCAGTTGCCCTACAACATTCCCTGATCTAATGGTGCACTGGACGCTGGCATTATAGGGAGTCTGGTGCCTTGCCACCCTATAACGCATGTACCGTAATGGTTAGGATTAAGCTCACTGTTGTTGCCCAGTCAGGAAACATATTTTTGCACTTTGAGATCGATATCAGAGGTAAAGTGCTATGCAAATGTGATGTATGATTATTCTTTGTATCATTACAACATGATACAAAGGTCATGATCTTATTTGGAATTTGGAGCCTTCTAGACTGAGAAAAGCCAGAAAATGTATTTTTGATTTATGGGGATGAAAGACAACAACTCCCAGATTGCAATGCTAAAACGCACACATCAATCGATCACATGTTTAGCATTCATGTAAACACTACATTCAGATTCACAAATCGGAATGAATTCAGTTAGATTGAAACAAAAGGTGTGCATGTAAACAATGACGATTTTTGCGTCATTGAGGACTTTTTCCAGACAAAAAATACATAAATCTTTCATCTCAGGGGGATATGAGGGAGGAAAGCATGGTAATTCAAAAATACTAAAAAGAATTAGGTTTTCTACTGATACAAAGCTTAATGCTAAATCCTGAAGTATCCCTTTAATGACTGTATGTGACAAACAAAATCGTATAGTTTAGAGGAAAGTTTAGAATTATACATTAAATTAATTTTATTGTCACAGAAACAATGCAATTGTGCAAAACAGACCAGCATAGTTTATTATATTTCCCTTGTTCATGAGTTGTGTGTTTTTTTTTAGGCCTCATAGTATTCATCCTGCAGTGAGAGGGAATAAGAGAGCATATCCTGAGCTTCCCACGCCAACCGAACCACTACTCACGGATGAAGGGAGATGTGGAGAGGGAGTACCTGAGCCCTGATTTAAACCTGCTCCGCATGTTCCGCCTGTACAAGGAAAACAATCCAACATCCACTGCAAAGTTCTGGCTCTATAGGGACCTCTTCAAGCAGCAGAACCTCAGTTTTGGGCAGCCAAGAAGTGACACTTGTGCGAAATGTGATGCCCTGTTCTCAAAATTAACAGCTGCTACAACAGATGGAGAAAGGTTGAAGATATCAGCCGAGAGTGAGCTTCACCACCGGAAAGCTGAAAAAGCGTACACCCAGTTGCAGGCTGACACAGAGTGGGCCAAAGCCAATGATGACTGCCATGTCATTTGTATCGACATGCAGGGGGTAGTGTTCACGCCAAACCTGACACACTCCAACGTATACTATCAACGGCAGCTGGCCAACTACAACCTCTGTATCCAGGAGATGGGCACTGACGATCCTCCTACAATGTGGCTCTGGCATGAGGGCATCGCTCACAGAGGTTCCATCGAGGTGGCAAGCTGTCTTTTGAAGTGGGCAGAAACATCTTTCGCTCCCCTAGTCCAGGCAAAAGAACGGAAGCTCATCATCTATAGTGACCGATGCTGTGGGCAGAACAACAACTGGCTAGTCCTAAACCTCATGGCCCTGCTCGTATCTAGAGGGTACTTCAGTCAGATAGAGCAGAAGTTCATGGTGTCTGGTCACTCCTTCCTTCCCTGTGACCGTTCCTTTGCCACGCTGGACAAGAGGCGTAAGGTGTCCACACTCCACACTCCCAGCGATGTAGCCGAGATGATCCGTGGAGCCAGGCAGCAGCATCCATTTCAAGTAATTGAGATGAAATGTGCGGACTTCAGGCAGCTCCCTGATGCAACATTAAAGCGACCACCTGGCTTCCTAATCACATCCATGATGTGGTTGAAAGTGACAGGTAAAAAACTAAAGAGTTTGTTTTCTGAGATTAACAGTGTTGGGGATATGTGCATGAAAAAAAAATCTTTATTGAATTTCTTGTTGAATGAATTGAATTTCAGCTGCTGATCCATGGTGTGTCCACACAAAAGGAAACCACAGCCTCTACGAGGGATGGAAGACCTGGCTGATCACCAAACAAAGGAAGAATCAACCACCTCCAGCTCCCTTGTTCTTCACCACGTATGCTCGTGCTTACAATGACCCTCTGCCCATCAAGAAGGAGAAGCACTGTGACCTAATGAAAATGATAGCCTACATGCCAGCGGAGGCCCAAGAATTTTATGGGACATTAGAATGTGGAGAGTAGCCTAGTATGTGTTGGTTATGTGCAGGGTAAGGTGGGATATATTGTGTAAAATTAATCATAATAGTAGTTGTAGCTTATCTTGTATGCCTTATTTTATTATGTATAATAGGAATATATAGGTATCTATTTATTTAGTGAATTAATGAATGGGGTAATTATTTATGAAATGTATTATAAAAGTTAAAGGAACAAAAAATTATTTTTGTTAATACCTATGTATTGTTCAATGTTCGTACTGTTTTGTCCGTGTTTTTGTTCTGTGATTTACGTTGGCAAAAAATAAAATAAATTGAAAGAAAGAAATGCTTAATATTTTCTTTAATGTTCTGTTACTGTATTAAAACTAAGATAGTAGATAAATGGTTTAAAGTGATATGATGAATTGGACTTATACTGTTATTCCACATTAACTGGACATATACTGTTCTTCCACATTCCAGAAATGTAAATTACTCTAACTTTTTATTTTTAAGATTGATACTAAAAAAACTTATCTCATTAGAATTGGGAAGCTTTTGTTGTCTATCTTCAAGTAAAAAAAAAAAAATAATAATAATTATAATCAAGAGTCCAAATAAAAAAAATGTATTATTCAAAATTTGAAAATATGGACTTATATGGTTCTTCGTCTCATACACACAATTGTGGCCAACGTGTTTTGGAGAAAAACATTTATTTCATAATGTGATTTAGCCCCACTTTCAATTCTCTTGCTTCAATGAAAGGTTAGAATTTTGGCAATTTTTTGAATGAAAGATCAAAAGGATAAACAATGCAGATTTATTTTTTACAGCCAGTTTTGATCATATTTACCAGGGGTGCCAACAATTTTGGCCATGAATGTATGTATGTATGTATATATATATATATATATATATAATTAAAGCTGCAAGCAGCGATGGAGAGCCCAAGCCGGTGGCACCGCCACCCGGTGCCTTTAGGCTTGGGCCCGCAATCGCTGCTTGCAGCTTTAATTAGGGCCCAAGCCTTGAAAACGCCCTATTGTTTTTCTTAGGATTATTCTTTATTATTATTATTCTTTATTATTATTATTATTTTACTACCTTTTGGGCACTTTTGGGGGCCTTAACATGCTCAAAAACTCTGCACAAATGTCAGAACCCGCGGCCATCAGGGCCGGACTGAAGCTGGGACCCGGGCGTGGCAGGGGGGCTCGGCAGCGCCCCCTGGAATGGGATTCGAAAACATGTCCATAAATCAAACACGCTTGCATGTAATAATATGAAACTCGGTACACTTATAGATCTCATCGGGCCGAACAACTTTCGTGCTCTAAGTTTTACGCCAGCCCAACAGGAAGTTGGCTATTATGGGTTGTATGAAAACGCATGTTCTGGCATTTGAAACACTTCTCCTAGAGAATTCATCCGATGACCACGAAACTCGGTCAGCATGAAGTCAAGACATGGAGGATGATAAATTGCCAGGGGATTTTTGATATCTCAAACGGTTTGGCCGTGGCGAGGAAACTAATTTATGGCGAATATTGGAAACAGGAAGTGTGTTATAACATCCTCATACATTAATTGATCTTGATGAAACTTCAGCAGTGTGTTTGTTGTAAGAGGCCGATCACATGGATGTGACTATTGTGAGTCAAAGTTATAGCGCCACCAACTGGCAGCAGGAAGTGTGTCACTTTCAAGATACTTTTGACACAAGAGGGGGGGGTTAGTTTTACCTAGTCACAAAAATCTCTATATATATTCTTCTCCTTGAGACGGACAACTTTCTAATTTACAGTCATTAGCTCAGACCAACAGAATAGGCCAGAATAGGGCTATTTAATAAAAATCAAGTCATACATAGGGCTATACTGCCCTCTAGTGATGTATGACAGTCAATGCCAGCATGAAAGGTCTAAATGAGATCAAAATAGTTCAAACATAAATATATATTTATTAGGGTGACTGTGTGAGGATATTTTCCCACCGGTTAATCGACGTGCGACACCGGCGGGGGCTTTTAAATCACTAACTTAAAAGCGAAAGTAAGTACTGGACGTCCAGTAGGAATGAACAAACATTCACTCTGTTCTGCTCGTTTCTCGCCGTGAACGCGTTCTTGCTTGAATTGCGAGTTCAATAGCCTATTATTCTTAATGGAAAACAACAAAACAGTACAATGACAGATTCGCTTAAATAGTCGTTTTTACACAAAATATTCCGTCATCATCTTTTCAGTCAGCTCTTCACCCATGATGATTAATGAAATTGGACTGATCTTTGCTGCGACTCTCGTTCAACTCGCGATTTATTAAGCGGACACGTTCAGGTTAATAGGTTAGTGCCCGTTCTCTAACTAAACTAAATTATTTTAACACACACACACACACACACACACGCATTGCAATCTCAAATCGACGGTGGAGCGCGATGATATATTTAAATCTGTATATTGTAGCCTAATATCTGTACCTAGTCACACCCCTACTCTTATTAAATGTATGCTTCATATTTCATTTTTAATTTCTAAATTTGATCAATAAATTAAATTATTTAGAATAATAAGACACTATATAGGGACACAGTTACCCTGTGGCTGATCAAATTAAATATTTTAAACTGAAAAATAACAATGCATTAAATAATGTTATGAGATTGTTTTAAATATAAGTTAATTAACGATCGTTGGAAAGAATGATAGGCTATACTTTTGAACATAACACTAAACCTCCTTTAGGTGTCGCCAGGCGACCGTCTTAATGAGCGAGTCATTGATTCATTCGTTCAAACGAGTCGTTCGAACGACTGAGTCATTCATGAATGAGACAGATGTCTATTGATTGATCATTGAATCTTTGAGTCAAGCTATTCTTTCAAAATGCGGAATCATTCACTAATGAAAAAACACTGTGAGATGCGCGATGGTTCTGCTGTGATCTTTGTTTAACTATTTTCGCTGCTGAAACAGAACAAAAACAGGAACATTGCATCTAAAGTGTAAGTGACTAATTTTACGCATTTATTGAACTGTTGTATGAAATCAATGTCACATTTTCAATTGTGATGGTGGTATTCATGAAAAGAGGACTCGTCGTGTGAGGTTGCTTAACTGTATCATATGTTAGAAAATATGAAAACACCCCATTTTTAAATTGTTCACTGTGATTATTTTGTGAGTGCTTCGCAACATTGTTACCGTGAGTAATGTATTTATAATGCACTATCGATAGCAGCTTACAATAAATGTTATAATCAGGATTTTGTTTCTTTTTTCCCCATGTTCTAATCAGGTCGGGCAAGTAAAATTATCTTTGTCTCAACAGTGCGCTTTTTAGTTTCATGATTTGGCTCTATATTGCTGATGTGGATTGCTTGAATTGTGAGTTCAATAGCCTATTGTTCTTAAATGAAATCGGACTCCTGCTGCTGATCTTTGCTGCTTAAAATAAACAGATTACTGCTCTGTTTGAGGACAAGAAATTAAAACCAATGCAATATGATGAATGTCCAAAAGATGGCACCGACAGACTGGTTTTAAATGAGGTTGGATAATTTTTTTTTGCTTTTAAACTGTGTGTGTGTGTGTGTGTGTGTGTGTGTGTGTGTGTGTGTGTGTGTGTGTGTGTGTGTGTGTGAGAGATTTTGGTTGGGTGACAGTTGTAGGTTACAGTTTGACAAGAGTTTATAGTTTAACAAAAGCACAATGCGTTTTATTGCGAGTGTACACAAATATAAGGAAACACTTGCAGTTTGAATGATGTCCTGTATGAACAAAACAACACACACACACACACACACACGTGCATTGCAATCTTGACATCGCAGTATGTTCATTATAGCCTTAATAAAATAGTCAACCTAACATATAAAAATTATAAAAAGAATATACACACATACCGGTATATATATATATATATATATACAAATTTTTTTCTTATATGTGCCCTCGATGCGCACTTTTGCAGAACCCACACTGATGCAAGCTCTAAAGCAGACTTCTTCTCAACAGTCAAAGCGGAGTTACGTTTATTGCCCGTCGTGCACAGGAACCCTAAAGGCACCGGGGTGGCAGTTTTTATAAACCGTCACATTGTAAATGTTAGAAATGTATTGCTAAAACATATTACAAAGACTGTGAACTGTGAAGTACTGAATTTCCGAAAAACGATCACATCAAGAAGAGGTGGATTCATTTTGTGAAAAGCCACCTTGATGGAGAACTGAGTATCACCGCCAAAACCCGCCTCTGTAGTGCTCATTTTACACGGGATAGTTTTATAAACTGGGATTCACTGATAATCCGCTGTTACTGGTGAATGTGGCTGAACCGACTATCTCCCGCTTCGGCCTTCATCCTCCCGTCGCGCCGTCAACTGCCTTTAGTTGTACTAAAGGCACCGAGGTGGCGGTGCCACCGGCTTGGGCCCTCCATCGCTGCTTGCAGCTATATTTATTTATATATATATATATATTTATTCTTATTTCTTTTGATTATTTTAATTTCTTCTATGTAAAGCACTTTGAATTACCATTGTGTATGAAATGTGCTATATAAATAAACTTGCCTTGCCTTGCTGTTTGACAAAAACTGAAAAATGCATAGTGTGCCTTTAAAGTCCCTGTAAAGTCAAAATTAAGTATGTGTTCTGAGTTTGTCACACCACAGAAAAATGTGTAAGCCACCCAGCCAAATTTGAATGATAAAAAAATCCGGCAAGTACATAAAATAAGCTGTCAAGATCTTGAAAAAATGAGCAGGATTCTGCTCTCAAACGCTGGGCTGCTTTATATGCTGGGGGTCTGCTGGATGCGCTGAAACCACACCCACTCGCGGGAAAGCTGCAGTCGCCACACTCAACTGTGGAGTTACTGTGGACTACCTACTATAATTATAACAAGCACCAAGGCAACTTGCACTCATTGGTGGGCACGCACTGCCGATGATGGTACCAGTTGACGGCGCGACGGGAGGATGAAGGCCGAGGCGGGAGATAGTCGGTTCGGCCACATTCACCAGTAACAGCGGATTATCAGTGAATCCCAGTTTATAAAACTATCCCGTGTAAAATGAGCACTACAGAGGCGGGTTTTGGCGGTGATCCTCAGTTCTCCATCAAGGTGGCTTTTCACAAAATGAATCCACCTCTTCTTGATGTGATCGTTTTTCGGAAATTCAGATCGGACAGAGCTAGCAAACTGTAGGATGTAGTAACTAATAGTACTGACAGTAACTCGCGATTGAGCGGCAAACTGATGTGAATGTGCTCTATTGATATTGTTAGGGGAGGGGCCAGCCTCAGTGGGTCCAGTGCGTCAGAGCCCCCCCGTTTTAGCCCCGCCCAAAAAATCCAGAACACAGCAATGGTAAAAAAACTGTTTAACGGTTTAACTCTACAATTCAGTACTTCACAGTTCACAGTCTTTGTAATATGTTTTAGCAATACATTTCTAACATTTACAATACGTTCAGAATTAAGTATAAAATAATAGAAATTATATATATTCAAATCAATTAAAAACTTTAAGAAAAATAATTAAACTTTAGCAGAAAATCTACTTGCTATTAAATGTCAAAACTAAATGGAACTAATTCTTTGCCTTTATTACAATGAAAACAGCATCTAAACATGAGGAGCTTCTATAAAAGCATACCTTCTCCTGGTGTCTTTGCTCCATTTCTACCCGGTGACACTGGTGCTCCATGTCCATGGCAGACATGAGCTTGCGTTCATCACACAAGATCTTCTGCATATCCAGCAGGTTGGCCTTTTCCTGCTTCAGCTCACTCTCCAGCTTGGCACTGGTGGTCTTGGAGACTACAACCTGAAACGGGTGCAAGGAAATTAATTAAACAACTGATTATTATAATAAACTGAACAAAAAAAGAAAGAAAAGAAAAACATACAATATAATGACTTCTAAACCTACTTATACAATTATTACGCAAGTGTGAATTTTCATTTTTAGATAAATTAAACTAACAATTGACATCCCTGTCATACACAAATGTTTTTCCAAGTACAGTAATTACCTAGATTATGGCTGCCTGTCAGCCTCAATGAACTGAAAATATGTTTACATTTCTCATAACAGAAGATCACTAACATTGACAATTTTGCCAAAGCAATGGTGCAAAACACAATCGAACTCAGAATCATAATGTCCTTATCAAATTGAAAAAGGCTGCAATTTAATTAATAAAGCAGTAAAAGTCCCCAAGAATATGTGGTTTACAGTGATTTTAAAGCTGCTAAGGAGTGTTGTTAGGCATGAAGTTGTTAGGCATAAATAAGCGAAGTGCAGCACTTTTATTACATTAACTGGAAGTTGTTTGCCCGTGGTGAAGTCTGATTTAGTAGGTTGTATTCATATTGAGAATTTCCACAACAGTGAGCAGCTCATGACCAAGAGCTTTCAGCGTCTCAGGGCAGTAAGATTTACAGTGAATGAAGTTAAGGCCTGCATGATGATCTGGACTGAGTGTGTCAGGCTCAGCCTGAGCTGTATCCCTGAGCAGTGGAAGTTGTGGTTGAACTGTATCCAACTTGTTGTCCAGGATAGCACTGACAGGTGTTAGCAGGCAGTTATTGCTGAACAATGACACATGGTGCAGGTGTGTGCTGGAGGGAAAAATGGACGTTGTCCATAAGAACTTTGGCACCACATCTGTTAAGGTGGAGGCCATTGGATTTGTAGAATCCTTTGTGACCCCAGAAAAGATTGGAGTGTTGCAAAAGCCAAGAATTTAGATTTAGCATTTTGTGATTCTTTGAAACTGTGGTGGCCCTTTTGTCTACACCATAGAATATGAAAAATAAGTTTATTTTAATTATTAATATAAATATGAATTAAAAAACTTTAGACAGTGGTCGGGCAAGACAGAAGATCCCATAATCTAAAAGCAATGCGTAAAGCATTATATTAAATTTAAAGAACCTAATTAACCCTCTGGGGTCGGCAATCACGCCGGCGTGATCAGCGTGATTTTCTTATCAGTGCAAAAGAAACTAAAAATACTGTTGATTTTGATCTTACATATAAGTGTTATACATCGTTCAAAACTGTTAAATGTCTTTTATTTGTGTACACTCATAATAAAAATAATGTTGTGTTTTTCTTAAAATAAAGAAAATAAACAATGCGTGTTCTGCAGTCTCTCTCAATGTGAAGTTTATTCTGAAACGCGACAGAACATGACCGGTAACACTTTACTTGAAGGGGTGTGCATAAGACTGACATGACACCTTCATAATCATGACATGTCATGAATATGAAGGAGGTTTTTTGCATGTTTATGAAAACATATGACATTGTTTGAGATGTTTTTGTGGACACCTTGACATAAACCAATACATCATAACCTGTCAGTGTCTTTGTCATGACAACTTGACATTACCAAGAGAACATAAATTAGGGGTCACCAAACTCGGTCCTAGAGGGCCGCTGTCCTGCAGAGTTTAGCTCCAACCTCAATTAAACACACCTGAACCAAGATGGCTCCTGCCTGTATACGCGTATCTTCTTATAATATATGCCTGTATAAAGTATCTTCTTATTAAACTGTCTGTACACTTACAAAGTTCTCAATGCTTCGGTTTGCATATAGGGAGCCTCATTATGCTACCGTGTTAGTGTGAGGCTATATTGAGCCTTGTTAGTGGTATTGACTAGCGATTTACTTTGACCTATTATATGCCCCATATACTAGCTAATCTGTTTTTAGAGATAAAACTCTTTATATTCGATTATGAAAACGCATCCCAGAGAACGATAGACTCTGTAACCATGTGTTAATTACCCCTAGGTTCATTTTTCACCAGAATTGTCCTTTAAGGCACATTAGTGGAATTATTTAAACTATCTTATGAATGCACTTAATGCAGAATTGAACCGTTAATCGAATTGCACTGTGAATTGTCACGAATCAAATTGTTGTCTTCAATTCTTGAATCGAAAATCTACATATCGTTAATCAAATCGATGTCTACCTAAAGATTCACAGTCCTAGTGTAAACACAGCAGCTTCAGTGCTTGGACCACTAAAAATCTTCAAATGTGAGAATTTTGCCGTTACCTCAGCCATGAGGACCTTCAGGGCGCTCTTGGCCTCTACGATGGTTGTGATAGAATCCCAGCGCTGTTTCATTCGCCCCTCATTATCCGCATCCAGAACCTTCTGCTGCAGGTCAGCTATCTGAGCACTCCTGAAAGAGTTTAAAGAAAGATATACACAGTGGATATAAAAGTTTACACACCCGTTTAAACTGCAGCTTTTTGAAATGTAAAAATAATTATTAAAGTAAACTCATAAATTAAAATTTTATATGCTGCCCCTAAAGCTTTTGTACGTGCTAATAAATGTCCTTTCAAAGCAATAAACCAGGGCACAAGACAAGTTTGTCATCTTTATCTATTGTTATTTGCCATAGCCATTAAACCCCTTGCAATTGCCCTACGGTCCAGTGCACAGGTCTGTGGCATCACTCGTGCAGGTATAGTGCATAAGGTTTCTTTATCAGGGTATATGCAGGAATCCTGAAGTTAATTTCAATACCTTTTTAAGACTTTTTGAACACCTTCTCAAAATATTTTAAGACCTCATCGCCACTTCAAGTTCTAATCAGCAACAAACCTTTCACTTAATAAACAGTTGTAGTTTGTGCGATGTAGAGGACGACGACACATCACCTAATAGTTTTAGTTTTTTTATTTAACGCACCTAATCGCGCGTTTCGCAAAATACGTGACATCACCTGAATGCGGCGATCTGATCTCACTGACCGACTACGCCGTTGTTTTTTATTAGTAATGGGGAGGAAAATAAATATATTCATGCATACTTTTCGGAGTCAAACTCTTTGGACAAAGCTTGAACAAAATTTAATACCTCATAAAATCGTGATTAAGACTTTTTAATACCTTTTAAGGGCCTTAATTTTCCCAAAATGGATTTATCAACTTTTAATACTTTTTAAGACCCCGCGGACACCCTGTTTATATGCAGATGACCTTTTTTTGTCTAACCCTCTTATTTCAATTATTTTTTCTATTCTAGATATCTTTAGTAGTTTCTCAGGATACAAACTAAATTTCTGTAAAAGTGAACTGTTCCCATTGAACTCATCTTTCCTTCAGAATTCAGATTTCAATTCAAGGTTGTCAGAAATAGTTTTAAATACCTGGGGTTTCAGGTAAGCTGTAAATTATCTGACCAACAGCCAACATTCGTCCTCTCTATAATCGTGTTAAGTCTCTCTTCGTGTGTTGGAAATGTCTCCCTCTTTCTTTGATAGCAATGGTGAATATCATCAAAATTAATGTACTTCCTACATTTTTATATCTTTTCCAGTGCTTTCCTATATTTATTCCAAAATCCATTTTTACAGTTTTGCAGCAGAATATTTCTTCTTTAATATGGAACAGGTCAAAACGAATGAATCAAAGTCATCTTATGAAACCAAAGTGTTTGGGTGGCCTGGCTCTACCAAATTTTCAAACCTATAATGGGGCAGCTAAAAAAAAAAAAAAAATTGTTAAACATTCATTAAGGATTTGGTCTCAATTACGTTTAGCATCAGACCTTAAAAACCTTGTACTATAGCACCTGTCTTTTGCAATATATAATTTCCACCCTCTTTGATGGATGGGGCTTTTAACATTTGGAGGGGACATGGCCTAGCTACAGTTGGTCAACTATACCCAGACAACAATTTTGCATCCTTCACACAACTCCGAGAAAGAATGTACCTACCAAAAAATATTTGTAAATATTGCAAAAAAATTGCAATTAGCGCAAAAAAAGTGATTAGCGCAACACTGAGCGAACTCTCTGCTCCTCACCACTGGGCTTCTCAGGTGCTGCAAATCACTCTAATTTTGGAGCCGTTTGGAGACTCCAGTCTTTGTGCTAAGCTAGGCTAGCGGTGGGTGCATCAGACAGAGTCACGGAGATAAAAAGGGATGTATGGACTTATCTAACTCTTGGGGACTTAAGCTTATTTGCCGTATCCCCCAAAGTCAGCGTGTTCCTTTTAAAGGAAAAAAAAAAAATAGAAACCTAAAATTACCTGGTGGCGTTATTTTTATATATATAAAAAAAGCTGCAATTTTAACAGGGGTGTGTAGACTTTATATCCAAACAAATAACAGGTTTCAAACAATATGAAGGCGAGTAAATGTTGACAATTTTCAAAATTGGCTTAACTATCCCTTTAAAAAGCAGCCATTTCAGAAAATAATTTTAAAAAAGAAAAAGAAAATGACAGAGCCTGTATACAACTCGTTAGGGGTGGGCGATATAGCCTCAAAATTATATCACGATATTTCAAGAATATTTGCGATAATGATATTTATGACGATATAGACATTTTCTTATTACATTTATCTCACCTAAATGTTTGCTCACTCATTGCGTTTTTACAATGGGTAATTTTGTTAAGAGTTTACACAATACAATGAAGCTTGATTTCAATCTTTTAAAGGACAAGTTCGGTATTTTACACTTAAAGCCCTGTTTACAGATCGTATTTGATGAAATAGAACGGTTAAGATAAAAATTTGGACACATGCTGCTGTCCTGAGAATTTTAGGTTTATTTAGCTTTTGTGGACCTATTTTGCCAAACGCGTCACACCCGTGATTCTTCCGTTGAGAGCTTGAATAATAGAGCCCAGCCCAGTTGGTGGCGATAATGCACCTTTGCCAATTGCAAGCAAACCACGGGCATATACACAGAAGAAGCAGAAGATCGCTGTCTTCATTGAAAGCATTACAAACAGACAGCTAATAATGTGGCGAATTTGTGCAGTTCCGAATTGCGGGAAGATTCGTGGCAAAAGGAACACCACCAAGTGCCTGTAAGCCTTGAGACAGCAGCAGCTTCGGCAACAGGCGTAACACTGGACTCCGTTGTCAACTGCCGTTCAAACTCTGCCTTTCTTTGCAGAAATTCCTCCTCTGAATATTCAGGCTCAAACCTATAACCCTGTCCATCAAAATCGATCTCAAAACCGTCATCCTAAATGTCTCGGAATCCATTTCTAAGTTGACACAAATAGCTTCGATCTTGTAAAAATGTTTAGATAGCTTGCTTAGCCTACGATACCGCGTCCGCGACTGCATAAGACTACAAAAAGCATACAAACAACCCCATTTCCGTTTCCCGCGGCGGAGTAATACCGTAACGTTACCTCACACAGCGAATCCAATACAACTTAATGGAGTTGGACAAAAACTACGATAAAACCTGTTGGAATGCATCTTTTTCAGCGATTTTTGAGTGCACATACCAGTGAACACCCCTGACCACTCGGTGAGTTTCACGTCTTTGTAAACGAAAGTTTAATGTGTTTTAGGAAGGAATCTTCCAGTGCACATAGACAACCATTGTGGGGGTGTGGGGGGGAAGCGAACTAAACCTAAAATTCTCGGGACAGGAGCATGTGTCCAAATTTTAATCTTAACCGTTCTATTTCATCAGATACAATCTGTAAACAGGGCTTTAAGTGTAAAATACCGAACTTACCCTTTAAATTGGAAAAAATATATATATACAAAATAAAGATATAAATAAAGAAAAGTTTTTGGCCAGGTCTAACACTAGTATTCAGAAATACTACATAAACTGAATAAAGTAATATAGCCTGTATGGTTTAAAATCGCTTGAATGTTTTTAACTGATAAGACTTAAGACGTGAAAATGATAAATTTTAGTTACGATGCAATACTGGCCCGTTTGTGCAAGTGACAATTCCGTTATGTCCCGACTCCTAAATGAGAGTGTGTGACATAGGGTGACCACCATCAAACAAACCAAATGTGGGACGATTACAAGTTTGTGTGGGACATGTTACCAACACTAAAACATAACCTGAAACTGTTATAATGTCTATCTAACTTAAAATAATTTGTATTCTGCCTTTTAGCTGATAAAAATGATTTGTTCTTTAGTCCTTTCCAGAAAACACCATTACATCACAATTTAACATAACATGTCTACTACACCTCTATTTTTGAAACAGTTCTGACCAAATCCAACTAAAATCTAACAAAATAAACAATGAACAAATAAAATATAAAACAACATGAAATGAGATCATTGACATTCTTATATATTAAGAATGTTAAACCAAAAACGTTAATATTTTTTAGAAAGGATTAAAACCACAGTAGGCAACAAGTTGATAAATTTTGTTAAATAAAAATGTGAATTTACCGAACATGGAACGAATCACCGCTCCACATTTTGATTGACAGCCGTCACAACCTACTAGTGACCGTGTTTACTCCTTTCTTTCAAACCATTGGATATGACTTAAACGGCTGTTGTATTTGTACTTCTGACGAAACGCTGTTAAATATAGGTGAAAAACTATGCCGCAAAAATAATAAATAAAATGCTTTCTTAAAAAGGCAAAAGAACACATGAACGGTTTCTTAATATGATAATTAAAAACCAACAGACTGATGAAAATGCGGGACATTTTCTCAATATGCGACGTGCGGGACAAGGGGTGAAAATGCCGTGCGGTACAACGCAAAGCGGGACGGGTGGTCACCCTTGTGTGGAATCGCCGCCAGCAGCGCTCGACGCTTGCCTTGTGCAACACGTTGAGAGACGAGAGAGAGAAGATAGGCAGCACCGCTGAACACTCAAGCTGTTTATGAAATTGCGTCTCAGAGAAAGTTTGGTTGTTTGGTTATCTTTAGCGGTAACAGTTTTTTTTGCATATTTTGCAAAACATTGTGCTTTGTTGGAAGTCTGACCTCTTGTAACCAAACCACTTCCATTCTATTGAAGTGGCTCCCTTTTTAGGTACTGAATCGTCATCGGAGGCTGACTGGCTGCTCTTAATCTTTAGACAGGTGTTGTTGTTGTGAGCACTAGGGAATGTAAATGCGATATACGTCATCCGATGTTGATACGAGTTGTAGGGGTGTGCCATATCATGCCGTCCACGATAATACCGGTATAAATTTTTACATAAGTGTCATTGCTATCTCATTGATATAGCAATGACACTTATGTAAAAATTTATACCACTCGTATCAACATCGGACTGGCTTTTCAGAAATAGTGAAATGAGATATCCTGTTTTTCAACAGGTAAGATAAAGCAATCATAATGTTGAATGTCAGAGTTTGCCTAATGATAAGACACTGCTAATGTAAAACTGTGAGAGGGCTCTTGATAGCTTAAATAGTGCTGTCATGGTAATGCAAACTAATTACCATGCTCGCTGCGCGAGCGGCGTTTCTACAGAGGGACGGTGCCAGCAAGTCGGACTCGAGGATATTCTGTCTTTCTCTGCACGATTCTGCTTCTATGTGGGGATATTCATCTAAACCCCGGGCCTGTGGATTATCAAGATCGTGTGGATTCTACAATCAGCTGTTCCTATTCATGGGCTGGAAGCACCGCTGACCCATATCCAAGGATCCAGCGTGGGAAAACAAGGTAACCACCTGACAAACTCTGCTCCTAAGTTCATTCCTGAGAAAATATTAACATCAGTGATCCATGCTAAACCAGCAGTAACCTTAAATACTGCCGCCTCACTTAAACAGCAGCAAATGAAACTGTTTCAGACTGTGAATCACACGAGCGTGCTTTGGAACCCGAAAACAAAGCCGAAGGGCATTTTCGGAGGACATTTAAACATCCGCAGCATTGTTTCAAAGACTGAGCAGATTGAACATTTGTTAATGGATTCAAATCTTGACTATCTTTGCTTAACGGAAACTTGGTTAACCCCTAATACCCCCTCGTCTATAGTGAAAGTGTCGGGATACACCTTGTATAGACGTGACAGAAAAAAGGGTAAAGGCGGTGGTGTGCTGATTTATGTAAAAGATCACATCCAAAGTAAACAACTGGACATCAGTGATTGTAACCTGGAGTGTGTGGGGATTACTATTACTTTATCTCCTGAAATGAATTTCTGTGTATTAACATTTATCGACCTCCTAAAGCTACTAATTATTTCTTTATTTCTCTTGGTAATTTACTTAAACAATGTGATGGAAAAGAGGTCATTCTTTTAGGTGATTTTAATTTAAATTGGTTTGAGAAATCATGTAAAAACAAACTTAAGGAAATAACAAAACCTTTCCAAATGATTCAACTATTAAGTAAACCAACTTGTATAACAAGATATTCTCAAACCTTAATAGATCTAATATTAACAAATAAACCTGAGAGAATAATTAAAACTTATTTAATCACAGGCATGTCTGATCATAATTTAACCCTAGTAGCTAGACAATTGATAAAAACAAGGTGCAAGAATGAAAATCTAATAAAGAATAAAATGTCTATCACATTCATCCCAAAGAAAGATTTAAAATTGGTTGAAAATGATTTAAAACAAACAAAGTGGACAGATATCCTGGAGAAAAAAATCTTGTGAACAGGGCTGTCATGATCTTAGGGTGGCTGTAAATGACATCTTAACCAAATATACAAAAAATAGGCAAAGAAATCAACATGCAAAACAAAATTTGCCATGGTTTAACAAAACTATTTGGGATATGATGAAAAAGCGAGATGTGGCGCTAAAAACATTTCTAAAATCAGGACTAACAACGGATCGATTTGCCTTTACAAGTCAAAGAAATAAAGTTACAGCTGAGCTTAGAAAGGCCAAAGCCAGTTTTTTCCTTGAAATCATCAGAAATGCACAAGGTAATAGTAGAATAATATGGAAAACTATTGATAAATTGATTGGAAAAGAAAAGTCAAAATGTGAGAATATTCATCACAATATTAATGGAAAAATGATTGACGACTCTTGCAATTGCAACCAATTTTAATGAATATTTTTTTAACAATTGTCCAAAAACTGGCATTTTTCAAATTGTTCATCCTCCTCTCATAATCAGTGATAAACCTAATTTTAACCTTAGCTTAATATCTAAAACTAAAGTTATACTAAAATACTTACTGTAAATAATTACTGTGCTAAACAGCAGCAAAGCAAAAGATATTTATGGACTTGACACTTTTGAAACAATATAAGGACATTTTCTCTGAGCCATTAACAACAATGATCAATCAATCGATTAGTGAGGGCATCTTTCCAGCAGCCCTAAAACCGGCAATTGTCACCCCTATATTTAAATCCGGAAACAAACAAGACATGAACAATTATCGTCCAATAAGCATCCTTCCAGCTGCGTCATAAGTGCTCGAGAAGACGGTGGCGAGCAACTTACTACCCACTTTGACTCACAAGCTCTTTTAAACCCAATGCAGTTTGGCTTCAGACGGAAATACTCAGACTCTGCTTGTTGCTACCTTCTAGAAACTATCAGGGCATATGTGGATCAGGGAAGAGTGGTGGGAGCAGTCTTCCTTGATCTGCGTAAAGCTTTTGATACTGTCAATCACCAGATACTTTATAAGTTGCATCAATATAATCTTTCTGAGCACACCCAAAAGAGGATAAGATCTTATTTGAGCGACCGACATCAGTGTGTACGAGTGAATAATATCCAATCTGCGTTTAGAGCTACTTCGAGGGGAGTGCCGCAAGGGTCTATTTTGGGACCCTTGCTTTTTAGCATCTATATAAATGACCTCCCCAGAGTGTGTTCTGACGATGTAATCATGTACGCTGATGATACGGTGATCTTCACTTTTGGGGAAAACGAGCTGGAGGTTGCTGACAAATTATCAAAAGAGATGCAGAAAGTTGCAGAATGGTTGCAGACGTCCTGCCTGATCTTAAACGTTGATAAAACAGTCTCAATGTTTTTTTTTTTCAAATAAACGTAAAATACAACAAACTCAAGAAATTCAAGTAAATGGACAAAAAATTAAAAATGTAAATGAAACAAAATAGGTTTAGTACTTGACTCAAACCTTGGTTTTAAAAGTTACATAAAAAAACTCAGTAATAAACTAAAATTTAATTTGATGAACTATAAACATTAGAAATTCATTAACTACGGAAGCCTCAAACACCTCAAATTCCTTAATACTATGATTGTTTCACATCTTTTGTATTGCATGTCTAGTTGGTCTCAGGCATGTAAAACATCAAGTTTCTTGAATCATTATACAAAAGGGCTATAAAAATTCATGATAAAAAGTCTCGCTACTACCATCATTGTAAAGTACTAAGTAAATATAATAGGGGTGGGAATCTTTTACCATCTCACGATTCAATTCGATTCCGATTCTTGAGGCCACGATTCGATTCAAAATCGATTTTCGATTCAAAAAGATTTTCGATTCAAAACGATTCGATTTTATCCATAATGATTTCTAATCGGGTTTCTGATCATGATCTACTCTCATCTGCTTTCCTCTACAGAATGACAAACGGAGACATTAAAGTGTCTTTTTCACATTTATTAAGTTCAATTCTCAGGGAAGTGCCTTTTATCAAAAACATTGTCTGGTTCTCAATTGCTACTCATTAGTAGCTAGCTATAAAATAAGTTGGAACAAAAATAAAGTGCTTCTTCATAACACAAAATGGTTGAAAATAGATGCATTTCCCAGGAAAGTTGCAGTTTACCACAAATATCATGTAGAACACAACCGGTGAAGACAAAAAAAAAAACATCTATATTTCTCAGTCAGACTCAGTAACTTAAAGAATAACAAGTTATGAAAATAAAGTGCTTCTTTCAAAATGAAAAATAGTACCCCTAAGCTACCTGGCGATGAAGCAGGCGATAGGCCGAGTTTTTTTTTTTGCCCTCTCGGAGTTGGCAGGGAGTTTCGTAAGCACTGTTGGTCTGCAGCTGGCGGCTGACTGTACGTTCACACCGCCGCCGACTTGAGCTGCAAAAAAGCTATGGCCGCCCTGTCAAGGACGCTAACTTGTCAAAAAGTACGGGGAATCTTGTTGACGCTTTGGCCGCTCTGACGTAGCAGCATTCACAATGAAATGTAAACAGAAAAAACAAGCAAAGCATTCGGCAGTTTAGGATATCGCACAAGATTTGTCAACACAGAAAACATTTCATCACTGGAGAGTTTTTTTTCCCGACACCATCGTATTAATTGATTTTGATTAATATGCGCGAGGGAGAGAGAGAGAGCAGACAGCGCTCGGGTGAGTTCGCGCGCGCGGCCGGGGCTCTCTCTCTCTGCTTGTTCTTGGTTCTTATGCCCTGTCAAGCGTGCCCTGTTAAACTGACAGGACTTAAAAACACATGCAAATGATACACTTTCACTCTATGATGGTTAAACTGTGCCATTAATTGTTTTTTTCTCGGAACTAATGTTTTGGTAGGAACGAAAGATCTCCCTCTCATCCATATTTGCTTCCTCTTTGTTTTAGAAATTTGCCGCTCACGTTCAAAAACCGGCTGCGTGGTGACGTCCCGTATAGGCTAGTTACAAAAATGGAGGCGAACAGCCAGCTGATTTTATTTATTAAATCGATTCTTGGACATTTCAGATCGATTCTGAATCGTTGCAAATGAGAATCTAAATTCTTCTGTGAATCGATTTTTTGGCACACCCCTAAAATATAACATTGAGTTTTGAAAACCTTATTAAATATAATCAAATTTCTTCTCTATTTAAAATTATTCATAACATCGCTGCTCCTCCTTTAAGAAAATTTGTGACAATAAATTCTGAGAAATTCTAGAACCACAAGGTCGACAGTTAGAGGAGAGTGCAGCGTTCCAAGATGCAGAACCACATATGGTCAACAATCGTTCTCTTATAAAGCAGTGAGCCTTTGGAATACTCTTCCAAATGAAATTATCTCTTGCACTAACTACAGCATATTTACACGCCTGACCAAACAGTGGTTATTAACAAAGCAAACCTGTACGCACTGAATGACTGTGATATGAATGATGTAAACTGAATGAATGAGTTGGATTCCTGTAGTAGAGAGTGTTTATATGATGTGAGTGAAGGGATGCTTCTGTGTATTATGATTCTGTACATATTTTTTTAATCTTTGTAAGTATATCAACCTATCCAGGGACTGCAGGCGGAAATTAGCATTTTTTGCTATAACCTGGCACATGACATCTCTTCTTTCTTAGATTAATGTTTTTTGTGCATTGTCCCTGATCAAATAAATAAATAAATATTTGATTTAATGAAATTCAACACACACAGTTGTTGGCTATTATACACGGGCCCTGTCCCAAATGAAACCCTAAGCTCTCCCGTTCATAACCTTCTTTGTCAGCGGTGAGAGTTTCACATGTGAAAAATGCAGGGAAATAGGCTGAAAGATAAGATTTCAGAATTAGAGACTTTAAACAAGGGTAGTAAGAATGCAAGGGCATTAGATACGGCTTTGAATGCAGCTAACACAGCAGGGCGACTGAAACGCTAGTCGCAGGACAAAACACTGCTCCTTCGTTCCGACTGAAACGTCTAACTGGTTCTCCCCACTCAGTGACAAAACCCACTGAGAAACCTTTTGAAAGTGCCCTAGTTATCAGAGATTCTATTTTACGGTACATAAAAGAGACACCAACCACCAGTCAAATGTGTCAACACTACATTGGCTCCCTATTAAACATTGTATATACATTTTAAAAACTTGCTGATTAATTACAAAACCCTGAATTTTTTAGCTCCAAAATCCCTTAAAGTATTGTTAGCCAGCATATATTAGGTCAACCGGAAACAGGAACACTTCCCTTTACATTGGATGATATTGAGTCATCGTAAGAGGAATGGCATTATAATAGTGTCCGTCTCACCCTGACCCCGAGGTTACCGTAGTCAACCGATCCAGTCTGCATCCAGACCAGATGGTGGACCTGCAACTCAGAGAAAACCTCAATGCAGCTCTGAATGACAGCGATGACCACGATAACTAGACAATCCCTAGAAAAAGATCCCCTGCGAAGAACTCAACTAAACGACCCTCGGCACAGATTTCCTTAGCGGAGGCCATCCAGACAAGTCCTCTGCGCAAACTCCTATGGCCAGTTAAAACAACTCCTCCCACAAAATACCAGTGAGATGTATACCAATTTATCCCAATTCGAGCAAAAGGTGTCAGGGGCCAGTCTGTTCAGCCCAGGGTTTGTTTTTGTTGTGTCCTTTGCTTGTCTGGACCACATGGCTGACACATGGTGTGTTATTCAATGTGCTCTGTCACTTCGCCCCTCTTGTTGCCTTATCTCCTAATTGCTTGCACTGTTTATATTTCCCTTGTTTTCTGTCATGTTCCAGATCGAATCTCTGCATTGCAGTTACCTCTCGTCTATGTTAACCTTAACCTTGATTTTGCAGTAGCTTCAGTCTTGCCTTGGTTTCCTGCCATTTATCTGAAGTTTTTGAGAATTGGTCATTTATTCATTAAAAATTTTCCCTGTTCTTCTAGCATTGGTTTTGAGCTCCCGTCTGGTTAGTTTATTTTTTTTCCCTCCCCTTTTCTTTTTGCCCCCCAGCTCCACTGTCCGATTTGGCTGGCAGATCCCATCCTTCCGGTTGCTCCCTTCCTGCTCCTTTTTGGATCATCCCTGCCCACCAGCCCCAA
This sequence comes from Phoxinus phoxinus, assembly GCF_949152265.1. Taxonomy (NCBI): domain Eukaryota; kingdom Metazoa; phylum Chordata; class Actinopteri; order Cypriniformes; family Leuciscidae; genus Phoxinus; species Phoxinus phoxinus. The sequence goes on from NC_136892.1 coordinate 7,680,870, forward strand.
AGGATTCCAGCTACCACCGCCAGATGCTTATCTCTACTCTCCAGGTTCACTTTGGAGACTGTACTCATTTCTCCCCCAGTGCTGCTGTTTGGATCTGCTCTGACATTTCCCTTCTCTACGCATCCTGTTGGGCTGATGTGGCACTCCCTTGTTTCTGGCTGGAATCTTTACTGATCTCCCTTCTGACTGTGGCCTCACTATTCCTCATTGTGTTGCTGATTTTTTTGTGCCCTTGATATACAATAAATCACTTATTCTTGCAACTGATTCCTCTTCTTTTACCACCCTGACAGAAGGAGCTAGATTAAATATTTTGAATGATATCAATCCACAATCTGAATTCTGATGCAACCTGGAATCAATCAAAGCATGTTCTTTCATTTGGTCAGAGGGGAACTGACCCCCTGGATACTCTATTTTTTCATAACATAGCCTACCTGCAGGGCCGTCGCTGGTGGGGTGAAAGGTGGTGACAATTATAGGGGCCCCCGCTGCCCAGGGGGCCCCACAAAAGCCAGCAGTTATACTAGGGACACTATATGAATAATTATAATATTTATTAGTTGTATGCCTGAGATTTAAAATGAAAACCACAAAAAAACATGCAACTTGGTTAAATATTTTTTTCCAAATAGCTGCTTCTCTTACCTCCCTAAAAATGGTTTAGTCCGATCTATTTATTAGTTATTAATAAATACCCCGCCCCAGCTCGTGAAGAGAACCAATCAGAGTTGAGGCGGCATTGCCTGAAGACGTTAATCTGGTGGAACTGACTCACTGGAAAAATGTCGGGAAAAAGAAAATACAAATATGGTTATCAGAAACGCCACGAAAAGAAGGAGAGGGAGGCCAGGAGAGTTGTTGGATCCCAGTCAATTAAAACCTTCTTTAACGCAGGTTAGTGTATTGTATTGTTATTTCGCTGAGAATCAGAAAACTACCGTCTTCTTTCACTTTTCATTAACGGGCACGAGCGACACTACAACCGACTGAATGATTACGCGATTAAAATCCCTGTCCTTTTCACTATTGTAAATAACTTGACACGAGACATTTGAGATGAGACTGTGTTACAACCCATAAAAACATTATTTTACCGTTCCTTTTTTAAAAATTGGTTTTCTTATTTTTATTTTTTATTAATAGGCCTAACCTTTGATGACTTTACACCTCACTTCACTCCACTTCAAGCTCTTTGTTAATTTTTATTAGTTTTTTTATTAGTAATTTTATAGAATTTTAAGATACTCAAACTGCAAAAAAATGCCTTAGTATTTTTGTCTTGTTTTCAGTCCAAATATCTCAAAATTCTTAAATCAAGATGCATTTACTAGATAAGTGAAATGCAATAAAATATTAAGTCTTGTTTTCTGTTGAAATAAATAAAATTTAAGTGAGTTTTTGCTTAAAACATGTCAAATTATCTGCCAATGGGGTAAGATAAATAATGTTAAAACAAGATAATTTTTCTTACCCCATTGGCAGGTTATTTGTCTTGTTTTAGGCAAAAATATCTTATTCTATAATTTATATCTAAAAATACTGAATAAGAAAAGCATTTTTTTTGCAGTGTTGTCAGGAATAACTTTATAATTTATATGTAATATTTAGAATAATAATAATATAATAATTTATATAAAGAAATTTTCTATTTAGGCCTATTTTCTTTTTATATTTAATGTTATATTTGTTTATTTTGCTTTTGCTGATGTTCATTAAAATCTTGATTTACATTTATTTGTTATCTGCTTTGTTATTTTGTAAGAAAACCCTAGTTACATGTGGGCCTCCATGCATATTGTACAGTACGCCAACAATATATGAGTATGTATGCAGAAAATATATTGGTGGAGGGTGGTGGGGGGCCCACATCAATATTTTTTCAGGGGGCCCCGGATCCTCTAGCTACGGCCCTGCCTACCTGTACTACATCATGTACTCTACCACCTTGTGTGTCCCAGCATGTCTCTCACACACACACACACACACACACACTAAATGTGTAATTTCTTCTACTCCTAAAAACCAGACATCTCAAGCAATGTTTCATCTAATACCTTTAATAGTGTTAACCTCAATACAAACCTTCTAAGAAAAACCTAAAATAAAATGTAACAGTTCAAAACGTTAAACTTAAGCAGTACCACGGACACAAAAAACAATGTTAGGCTACGTGACGGTTCTCCATTACGGACGCGACCGCTCTGAAAGCGGCACTAAAAAGACTTTAAAACTTTCACAGAGACCTCAAGCAGAAAGCACAAAGCCTTTCTTTAGCGAATTTCATTTTGTATTAATTCTATCTTAATTTTAATCAATGTTTCATTAACCAATTTCCTGGATTTAATAAATAAAAAGTAAATATACCAGACAATAGCAGATAATCACGACACGGAGACGCCGGCGCCTGAACTGGAGCTTAAGCTTTCATCCATGAACCGAAACTCAGCGTAAGGTAGCCTACAGCTACCTAAAAAAAATTAAAATATATCTATTATTTACAGAAAGCTTGAAATATCTACTTTTAAACAGAACCATTCAAAATAAAATAAAACTATGAATTTAATCCGTATGAAAAACGAATCCATATGAAATGTGCATTCTCTCCGGCGCGTTCACTACTGCGAAGATCGCGAGTCACGCCAGTATCGTCAACTTTATCTTTGCAGGCAGCCGACACAGAAAACACTTGTTTATTAATAATAAACAATTAAAATGTCCCATTGCAATATTTTACATATTCATACTTTGTGACAGCTTTTAGGTGCCGTTTACATGAACGCTACTGCACTACTGCATCAGCACCGAAAACATGGAGAGGGACTTTTTTTTTCCTTATTTTGAGGAATTATACAAACAAACAGCTGTTAAGAGCGCCGGCAAGTTGGATTGCGTAGAACGTTCAACGAATTCTGATTAGTCGAGAGGATTTATCGCGTTTAGGCTAAAAATAGGTTTGGTGCTTCGCGGTTTGGAAAGAAACTGCATCTTGCAGTAGGCCAACATTTTAAACAAGGCAATATAGCGATTTGGCATGAAACGATGGAGCAGTGAATAGGTTCAGTACACAGCAAAATTACATGACAAACTTTTTTTATGGCGTTTATCGCGTTTTGGAAAAGAGCTCCTAGTTTATTTAATTTGTATTATTTTCCCCAAGGTCATAAAATAAATTTGGGTCGCACATAAATTGACAGGGTCGGTCGGACCCTGAACTGAATGATGACATCACTTTTCTGAAGAGCTGCATTTCTTAATAGCGGAATTGATTAATTTCTGTTCAACAACTGTGTAAAGTTGGTCAATTATGAAATGTTAAACACTTATTTGCATTCACTGTCATCACTCCATGCAGATACAGTCCAAAACTAGCGTGACTATACATTCACTGTGGTTCAGTTTTAGTATGTCTGACCTGAGCCCCATCTCGGTCTCCAGACTCTCCACTTGCTTGCTGATGGAGGCTTCCAGATCACCTTGGCCTTCCAGCTCAGAAATTGTCAGTGTACGACGCTGAGAAAGAATAAAGAAGAAAAAAATAATTAAAATGCATCAATCTGCCAATGACAAATGATTGAGGCTTATAGATAGATAAATCTTAAAGCAATAGTTCTCCCAAAAATGATAGATCGATTTATGATGTACTCATTACATCAGAAGAAGAATGAAATCTACGCTAATGTTAGACTTTGTTTATTCCGAGGTTTACTGAAGTAAGCCAGATTCGGGCCGTATCCAGATCAGACGGTGGACCTGTGCCTGGACCCATCCACAACGCATCCCTGAAGCCCCAACCTCATCAGCCCTGTGAAGGCCTCATTGACATGACAGCCATCGGCACTGATCCTCAACGAACTCGTCTCCATACCGGCGTGATGACTCCGACCTCCAACCAGATTAGAAAAGAAAAAATACTCTGAATGTTCTGATCCAATCTGATTTCTGACCTGTAATGCTGCCCAAATCATATACTATCCGTTCATTGGCCAGAGGAGAACTGGCCCCCGACTGAGCCTGGTTTCTCCCAAGGTTTTTTCCTCCATTCATGAAGCTGCTTTGATACAATCTGTATTGTAAAAAGCGCTATATAAATAAAGGTGACTTGACTTTACAGATAGATAAATGAAAATTAACATTCTCACCCTTTTGGGAGAACCATCTCTTTAACCCTTTCGCACGTTCGATCACACCGGTGTGATTAGAACGGTCATTGCATCACACGATCAACTGCTAAATTCAAACCTGCTTTTGTGCGTTGGCTGGCGCTGAGCCAGAGAAGGACACGCTCAGCACTTGTCATTTCAGACATTTAAAATCATACAAGTACTAGCAAAACAATGAATTTGAGTTTGTAAAATACACACTGGTGTCTATGGAAGCGGCAATAATAATCCTTTTCATTATAAGACGACATGTTTCATTCATATCAGATACACATTGTGCAAGTAGCCTTACATTTTACCATATTCTTCTCCCAGTTCACCGGCCACTTACTTTCATGCATTTCGTGAGAAGTGGAGGAATTGACGTGTTGTAAATTCAACAGATCCCATTCTCTGAACTGTGGCACAAACTAACATGGCGCCGCCCACCGTGCATACAGCTCAACTAACGCGATAGTTATAAAGGTGTTTATTCATGCTATAGCTAATAAATTTGTGAATATTTAATAAAAAAATTGTGGTTGCGCAGTGACGTGACAAGCAATGACGTGTCACCATGGAAACAAAGTGACAGGTTCTAAATAACGGTCGGCTTGAAAACTCACGCTAGGGGGTCAGTTAGAATATTTTAAACTTATGTGAAAGGGTTAAGATTCATCCATCTATGTCATTGCAAACCCATAAAACATGTTAATCATTTTAATATTCTCACAATTTGTGTAGATCTATTGAAAGCCTAAGTAAGTAATAAACATTTTTAAACATCAATAAATAAATAAAAACATTGTAAAAGTACTCCATACAAATCAAGCAGTTTAATCCAAGCAGGGCTCTGTGTCTTTAAATTATTGCATTTTGCTACCTTTTTACCTGGCGGTGCGACAGCATTTTGTTAGAAGTCGCACTGCTTATTTGGGTAAACTTGGTAGTGGGACCAATGCCATGTCTGGTGCATATGAGAAACATCAAAAGGCAAAAGCTCTAGAAGTCGGACAAAACGGGACTACTCATTTGAACCGCAACGTAAGAACCATTTATGAATTTGCTCCAATAGACAGCAGTGTAAGCTCAGAGCAGGTGTGTTTACTTGTAGACCATTCTTGATCATGCTACACCATAAACAGCACTGCGACATCCAGTGAGAAGTGGTTTGTCACAAACCACAGCTGTTTAAAATGTTTTTTTTCCAGCTGGATAAAAAGAATGCCATGAACGATCCAGTTACAAAGCTTTTCGATCTGCAAATCACCACAATTAACCATGTTACTGTTATTAATGATAATAAATTGACATCTGCATCTAAACTCAAGATCAGTGCTTAACTGTCAAATAATGTGCATATTACATATTTCTCAAATTTGTGTGCATGAAGCAAAATAATTAATGAGGTTCATCAAAAAGCATGTCTTTTCAGAACACTTGGATTAAACCACTCAATTCATATGACCCATAAATCGTACATAATTTTAGTTCCGAAGATGAACAAAGGTCTTATGGGTTTTGTTTTATGGGTCTGCCTTGCGAGCACTGTTAAAAGCCCTAACACAAATGTAGTAAGCAGTATGTTAGTATTCCATGCTGAACATGGGTGTGTGCATATCTCACCCGAACTTTGGCTACAGGTCTCTCTCCTGCCTCCATCTGCTGGCGAAGCTGAGCGATCTCCTCGGCCAGCATTTTCCTGTCCTCCAGTAGGTCCTGTAGATGCCGGCGGGCCTCCTCTGTGCTCACAAGCACTTCCACCTCGTTCAGCAACCAATTCTTAACCAAGCAAAATGACAATTACAACTAGGGTCACGCGACAGAACGACAATAATAATTATCGCAATATCATTTTCCTCGATAAAACAAGAGTTCGATATAATGTTTATGCACTCATTTGAAGTGCACCACAAGGATCCTTTATCCGCTCGGCTCAAAGTACAAACGGAAGCGCAGCGCAAGCTAAGCTTACTAGAGCAGATGTGTTTACTCACTGATCGGTCTCGATCATGTGACCACTAAACCGCGCTGTTAGATCCAGTAGCGCTTGAAATCAGTGAACAACAAATGTCTGTGATTTAAACTAGTTTAAAGCCAGATGAAAGTGCTGATAAGCAAACAGGAGAAAAACTGTGCAACGACAGTCAGAAGGCTTTTCAATCTTAAAATCACCATAATTTATCATGGATTTACTGTAATAACACTAACTGCAACATGGTATTGCAGCAGACCTGTCGGGATATCTAATTATCATGATCTAAATGTAAGCCACTATGGAAGACCAAAGGTAAATTTTAACAGTCAGAATATTTACATTTTATCACATAAAAAATTAGGTTGTTACTGTTAACAAATTTTCATCTGCATTCCAACTCAAGCTACTGTCAAAATGTGTATTTCTAAGACAAAACATGTAATATTAATATAGATGCGTGCCATCAAAGTTAGGCAACACAAACGGTTTCATGACTTGAAACAATCACTCGTCGTTAGCACATGCATAAACTAAGGGGAAAAAATCTATTAAGATATTAAGAAAAATTATTAGAAGTGTAAATTAAAAACCGTGAAGTTTGTCATGTTCCAATAGTTTAAAACCACAAATAATGGTCTGGTTTCTACAACGTTCACTTTGGAGCAAAAATATGCCTTTAAACTGATATTTGACATTTATCATGATCATTATCGATATCGACTAATATGAAAAATTATATTGTGATAATTTTTTTTGCCATATCACCCAGCCCTAATAGCAACATTCCCTCTAAGATGCAAATGCATTCTATGGATGAAACTGTTATAATGAGTGTGCAAATCGTTTGACGATAAACCACTATATAAATTCCCAATGGTTAGAATTACCGCTTCACACTTTAATTACAATTAAAACTATTTGATTATTGCGATTAGAAAACCCCACTGTAGATACCCATTAAGCAAATTTAGCATCAGTCTGGATTTACATCTTCATTCAGCCGGTCTGCCATTTTTGTTTAGACCAATGCAAAAATTGGACAATTTTTGGACAAGCTAATGTCCATTCAAAAGATCTCAAGTCAACACTTCGGATAATAAAGTAGCCTATGAGGAATTGTTTATGGACTAGACAAAATACCTGTAATATATAATTTCGACTAATACTTTTCATAATAATTTAAAGGCTGCAAACATTTTTTTTTGGTCAAAACTTTTTGAACATTGAAAAAATTATTTCAGTGTGTGCGAGTTATTTTTCGAACATTTTCAGCACAGTTTAACATTACAGTGTTAATGTGATCATTTTGGTCACTATAATAGTGATATGAAATTGTCATACCGTTTCATCTCTAATGCATTCCCACAAAGGCAAATGAACGAATTTCTCTCTTCTTTTTTTAAAAAAAAGTTTACAATTTATTTCTCATGCTTTCTCAAAAGAGTGGCACAAATTTTTCTCTCTCTGATAATCAGTCTACAAGAAAAAATTTTGGGTGAGCAAGGTTGGATGCAAATCAATAAAATGTTTACTTTTATGACAAAACACAACAAAAAATGGTCAAAGGTCAAATCAAGGTCATGTTTTAAATCTAATTAATAAAATCACAACATACAGTTGTACAGTATGAAAAATATTAATTGGGAGATTTGCTAAAGATAACATTTAACAGTGTTACTATTAGGGATGCTCCGCTCGATCGGCCAAAGATCGGTATCAGCTGATAATCACATTCTATGACCCGAACGGTAGTCACCAAATTGGGATCGGTTCATGAGATCAGTCAAATGTAATGACTTAAAACACAGACATCCAAAGTCTCCCGGAAGCTCCGGGAGTCTCTCGCATATTGATAGCGGCTCCCTGATGCCCGCAAATTAGTTGAAATCTCCCGGAATCTAGATCGCGCATGTGTAGCACGCGCACGGCAGAGAGAGGGAGCGAGAGACCTTGTGTGTGTGCTAGTGTGCCTCACGAAGCGCATGCAAGGACCCAACCAATCAATTGTCAGTGTGGGCAGGCTTTTATCTTCTCCTGAACCGAATTAATCAGAACCAAAGGTCTGGGGGGGGGGGGGGGGGGGGGGTTGTCATCATTCCCAGGGACTTTGCCACAGGCTAAGCTGTTGATGGCCTTGCTGAGTTCTGCCAGTGTTGGTTCAGAACAATGTTCTCTCTGGAGTAGAGCTCTGAATAGTGTTCCACCCATCTCTCCATCTGTTGGTTTTGTCAGTGATCACCTTTCCACAGCTGGTTTTCAGGGGTGCAGTTTTGCTCTGAGTTGGTCCGAGAGCTTTCTTGATGCCCTTGTACATGCCCCTGATGTTGCCTGTTGCTGCTGCATTCTGAAGCCCCTTTCACACAGAGATTCCGGAAAATACACGGATAAAGTGACCCGGCATTTGATTTTGGATCATTCACACTGCCAGTGATTTTCCGGAATCAGAGAGTGCGTTCACACACAACCCGTAAAAATCCCGTAAAGACACGTGACATCGATGTGACATGTAATGTCTCAGCAGCGTCTTAAGTTTGCTTATGAGCTGCGATTTCTCTATCGAGAAACCACGCTTGTGCATTTCTTTCTGTGATTCGATCATAAACTAGCGCATTACGTACCGTTTCACTAGCTGGCGAACGATCCCGGCTTCAGCGTCATCACTACAACACGGCATTGATTACGGCTTTTGTTCACAAAGCACGCGTTCCGGGACTGATACCGGCAATATTACTAGGTCCCCACCCTGGCATCGATCCCGGCATCAATCCCGGGTCGTGTTTGCGTTCACACAGAAGGCGTTCTGGCAATTTCCCGGGATCAACGTGCTGTGAAAGGGGTTTGAATGTCGTGACTGAGCTCCTGCCAGTACTCGTTGGCGCATATTCTTGCTGTCTGCTGTACTTTGCTCCTGGCTGCTCTGAGTGCTTGAAGGATTTTCCCACCTGGTGAGCGCTTGTATTCAGCAAGGGCAGCACGCTTTGCTTCAATAACAGGGGTCAACTCCGGAGAATTGGCATCAAACCAGTCGCAGTTCTTGAAGGTCTTTCTCCCATAGGTAGCAAGAGCCGATTTCTGAATTGCCTCACGCAGGTGGTTCCATGACGCGGAAGCGGTGTTGCATGGGTAGCCTGCAGACAGAGCACCCACAATTCTCTGGATGTTGCATCTTATGCAACGTCAATGCGTGGCTTCTCTTCTTGTTTGGAACAGTGGAGTTTCGTTGGTAGCAACTTGATCTTGCAGCATACCAGTGAGTGATTTGAGTCGCAGTAAGCACTGTGGTATGAGCGGGCGAGAAGCACATGCTTGAGGCTTGTACGTCTGACGATGACCATGTCGAGCTGGTACCAGTGCTTGGATCAAGGGTGGCGCCATGACACTCATTTTAAGTGTATTAGTTGAATAAACCGTTTAATGATGACTCACTCATAAGGCCTGTTTACACCTGGTCACTTTATGATTTTTTTACTGATCGGATAGCTATCTGATTTATCAAAACGATTCCATGTATACTTGGCCACATAAACGTGTCTCCGCAAAACGGATATTAATTTAGTTTTAGATTTAATGTAGTTCACGTCACCGAGAGCAACAAATATGAGCTGCATTTGATTGATCATAAGCTAATGTCAAAACAAATACCGCGGTAACAGCACTAGCAAGATCCTTTTGTTTCTTTACTTTTAATGATGACGACTGTGTAATGAGCGCCTGCGACTTACTTTCACTTGCGGCAGTTTGCTGTAGACATACTCCGCTGCGGTGGTGCGTGCTGCAGTAGCGCTGTCATATGAGACTATAACACGCTCACACGTTTTTTTTTAGCATTGTTGGGAGGAGTCAAATTTACATATGTGGTTTCAACAACCACATGTGCATTTACACTTGTTCAGTTTTGACTGGAACGCGGCTCAGACCACCTCCTGATGTGGTTTGAGCGATCGGATTTAAATCGGTCTCAAATGCGTTTCGGAGGGCATTTACACCTATACCATTTACACAGATAGCTATCTGATCTGAGAAAACGCCTGAGAAAAAGTGACCAGGTGTAAACATTCCCATAGAGACGTCACCTGGCAGCCTGCAATTATGTTCAGTTTTAAAGTCTTGTAGGTGCTTTAATAAGCTAAATTATTCTTATATGGATAGTGTTTTGCATAAGCTCGATTTTTAAAGGCCTATTAAGATGTTCAAAATAAAATGAATATTTGTTGTGCTTATTTGATTCTCAATTAAAACAACTATTACAACATTACTGTAAATAATAGAACCAAGTCAACATAACTTAAAAAAAAAGAAAAGAAAAAAAAGAAAAGTTAACAGTGACAATCACCATATCACTTAAATAAAGTTTGACTGATCGAGGTCGGGATCAGTATTGGCCAATCATGATGACAAGAATTCGGAAGTCGTAACGGCTACAAAAATCCTGATCAGAGCATCCCCAGTAAGTGTTGTTCATTTAAAAAAAAAAATATTTACATTTTAAATTAATTCTGTAATATCGACCAATAAACAATATGGTTTCATTACATCATGCATCCTAAGCTGGTATACCATTTAAAAATAAATTCAAACTCTACTTGAATCAATTAGCCAAGATTTTTTCTAAGTACCTTGACTCTGCTGGCGATACCCTCGGCTCCACGGTTATGAATGTCTTTACGCTTCTCTGCAACTTCACTTCTCTTCTGAAGTGCGTCTTTCAGACGCTTGTTAGCAGCTGCTGCCTGTGGATGAACAAATGTTTTTTTTTTTTTTACATACTGTATAGGGGATAGGGCTGTACAATATTGGGGTGAAAAACAGACATTGCAAAAATATTTTTTTACAAATATATATATATATATATATATATATATATATATATATATATATATATATATATATATATATATATATATAGCAATGAAAATTTCACCAGATGATTTGAATAGCTCTATTTGTAAAGAATAAATCATTCTAGGATGATTGCGGTGATTTTGCATCTAAAATAAACAATTGCAAGTGTAAGACTGGAAAAACTCGGAGAAAGCTCTCTGAGAGAAAAAAGGAAAATTACACTTTGCACCCTTGTGCACTATCGAGACGAAAGTCTCACCTCCGAATCATCCTAATCTACATCATACTTTTTCTCATCACCCTCCCTCTCTCTCTCATGCTAAGATCACCTGAAATTTACACAAAAATATATATGGTTTAATGTGTATGATTATCATTGAGTATTGTACATGTTAAGTATCATTTGAAATGTCTCAGGGTGACTGGTCCAAATGTTTAATTCCCAATAAGGCTGCACAATTAATCGAATTTCTAATCGCGATTACGGATGCCACGCTTACGTAATCGTTAAAAGCCGCGATTACAAAAGAAAATCCCCTCTGCATGCGTGTTATGAGAGGTGAATCACGACTACTTCAGATCACCCAGCACAACAGGAACTACCAGGCAGTGACATAAGTGTAGGCTGAAATAAAAAGTCTTTCACCTCAGAAAAACGGACTTTCCTGTCCTGTCAGCCGTTATACTGTGCTCGTATCGTGGACTCTTCAATTGCACACGCAAATGCGGTAGCGCGCTGTATATCGCTTCATTGTATATAAAGTGCAAAAGAAACTACGAGCATGCAACGTTGTTACTTTGTAAATGAGTAAATCATAAAATAAAAGAAAAATTCCAATAAATCACGTTACTGGTACGTCATGTACTAGCCGAGAAGGATTTGCATGCAGGTATGATTTTCATTCTATTCACCAGAAGCAGTTTCCATGTTTCATTAACAGTTCTTGTTAGTATTGTGTATTCACCATGGTAACTGTCATTTCCATAACCCCAAAATGCCACTATTTTCACTTTGTGTTATTTTTTTTATTTTTTTAAATGACTGTGGTGGCTCATACCAAAATTGTATTAACAATAATAAACAAAAATACAAACAGTTTGGGACTGCTAATTAATAGCTTTAGCGTAGGCCTAATGTTAATTTATCAGTAGTCTATACTATTAGTCACATTCTTGTAATTTATGTGCATGTTAAGGGGGACAGAGTGTGTGTGTGTGTGTGTGTGTGTGTGTGTGTGTGTGTGTGTGTGTGTGTGTGTGTGTGTGTGTGTGTAAACATGTATTATATGTATTATATATATGCAATGTAAATTGTGATAATCGCAAATAATCGCAATTACAATTTCAAGGGAATAATCAACAATTATGATTTTTGTCATAATCGTGCAGCCCTAATTCCCAAAGAGTAAAACAGAAGGTAATAAGGTTTTTAAGAGTTTAGAGAAAACTGACAAATGGTCTCCTATTCTCAGAAGGTGTAACCTCTGAATGCAAATTTCCATTGTTAGCACGTTTCCATGTGAAAGAGGTTCTCAAAGACTTCAGCATCATGTATTTCCTAATGTCGGGTTCGCATCTCTTCTCTTTATTCCAGAGCATTTGATGTTTTGTATTGATTATCTTTGAATTGATTATGTAATTGGCATGATATTTACCTGACATAATAAATAGTTACATTTGATTATTCTAACTGACTTTGACGTTATTTTCATTAAGAGTTCAAAGGAATAGTCCAACATTTGCTCACATTTAATGATGCACAGAAAATGTGTTCCATTTAATCAAAATTACTTTGCCACGCAGAGACCTTAGCATAGATAAATACTATAGAACATGGATACAAATTAAATAAGCAGTGCTTAATTGAATAATCAAATGTAAAATAACTACATTGTCTCTTAACTGTATAAACTAAATCTAATTAATACAATTGATATGTTAAAGCTACAAAAGTGATTTTCTCTTTTGTTTGATTAACATTGGTGACAAACAGCTAGACAAAAGAGATATACAACACGGAAACAGAGTTCAGTTTTCTGTGCTGCTCTTTACGCGCACATAAAACCGCACACCGGTTGTCGTCTTGCGCTTGATGTTTAACCCTCATGTTGTGTTAGGGTCATTTTGACCCGGAGAAGATTTTTTATTTTTCCCGAAAATACTAGTTGATGTTATCACATTGGACTAAAACTTTGTGACTTTGTTCACAAAGGGTATAACTACTTCTCAAATGTTTGACAATGTTCATAGTTTTTTTAGGGGGGATTTTGTCACCTTGTCACACTTGGATTTATGTATATTGTATATTAGCTCGGTTCTGTCAACTCTGCATTGGCTCCCTATTAAATATTGTATACATTTTTAAATATTGCTGATTACTATACAAAGCACTAAATGGTTTAGCTCCCCAGTACTTGAGCGAGCTCTTAACGCATTATAGTCCTTCACGTCTATTGTGATCTCAAAATTCCAGCCAGTTGAGAATAGGCCACTGTCCTACAGTTTAGATCCAACCCTAATCAACCTGAACAGGGCAATCAATGTTTTCAGGATTACTAGATAGATACATACATGCAGGTGAGTTTTTAATCAGGGCTGAAGCTAAACTCTGCAGGACAGTGGTCCTCCAGGACCGAAGTTGCCTATCCCTGGCCTAGAATATCAAAATCGACAGCTGGCGGTAGATCCTTTTCCTATTTAGCAGCAAAACTATGCTTTCCAGACAATGCTAGGAAGATTGTTCTCGACACACTCTGTCAGTTCAAATCTAGACTAAAAACATGTGTATGCTAGGCCAAAGAGATGATAACATTATGCAGCCTAACATTGAGTTATAGACGTCTTTAGTTTAGATCAGCTGGAACCGGGAACACTTCCCATAAATCCTGATGTACTTGGTACATCATAAGAAGGATGGCGTCAACGCTAATATTAGTCTGTTTTATCTAGAGGTTCACCGCAGTCTGCCGGATCCAGGTCGTATCCGGATCTGATGAAGGACCAGCACCAGGACATGACGACAACACAGTCCTGAAGTGTCAATTAGTCTCTCCCCTGTTAAGCCCTCCCTCCCTTCCCTTTACCTCTGTACAGATCAAACGTTGTCGGGATAATTCCGGTTCACGTGGCTATGCGGAAGCGATAAAAAAATAAATAATCTGTACTATACATTTTTCAAGGCTTGTACCTTTGTGTTCGAGACACCAGGCACTGTTTTGTGCAAATGAGCGGTCGGATCGCGTTAAGGGTTTTCTGTTAGAACGGTGTCGTGTTAAGTTAATAACTAATGATCGTTGCGACGGAAGCGAATCAATCAAATCTAACTTTAGCTGGACAATAACTTTAATCTAGAGCTGCTGTAAAGCCAAAACAATCACTATTACTTTAATTTTACTATTATCACTGTAAAGCTGCTTTGATACAATCTATATTGTTAAAAAAACGCTATATAAATTAAGGTGACTTGACGTGTTCCCGGTCATAATAAATGCCTGTAAAAAAAGCATTTATGAATCATTTTCACAATATTAAATAAAATATGGAAAAAAAAGTGCACCGTTGATCACTCTAGTCTACTTTAATGTTTCACCAGGAAGTTTGTTTTAAAAAACTTTTATTTTGTACAAAATGGCACACTTTACATTATTTACACTCAAAAGAGTTTGTGTTTTAACGTGTGTGTGTGTGTGTGTTTGGGTAGTGCGTGTATGCATGTATCCACACATGCACAGGTCCAAGCGCTCGATGTTTGCAAGCACACATGCACATGTGTACATGAACATAATGAACATGCTCCTGAAAACTAAATGTTTCTCTTATTTTCCGTCTCTCCTATTCACTTTCAATGGCCCATTGGAAAACCACAAGTGTAACTCTGTGCCATTTTGTACAAAATAAACGTTTTTCAAAACAAACTTCCTGGTGAAACATTTAAGTCCATGTAAAGTCAAAATTGGCTTTATGCACAGCTGCACTACTTCCTGAACTTCAGGCAGCTCTTTTGTTTCCTGTCTGCCATTATTGGACAAACTAATTAATCCAGAATCCAGGTGTGTGATTATTGTTATTGGTCAGGCACACCTGGATTAATCAGTTTGTCCAATAATGACAGACAGGAAACAAAAGAACACCTACGGATCACTAATCAACTATGATCCCCATACTAGACTTCGCACATCCTGCGATGTGTCTTTCGAGGATGTGCACATTGAGACATCGACGTTAAAACAATATATCATGCAACCCTAATAGTGGAACACTGTCCTATCATCTGAGGAGGGAGATGTGTTAGACATCAACAAAACAGCAGGTGCAAATTAGTTCAGAATTGCTGTACAGCTTTTAAAGAAACAGCTCACCTCCTCTGTCTTGCGACGAAGAATATTGGCCTGTTTCTGGAAGTCTCTCTCCAGTTTTAGCATCTCATATTGCCGTTTACGATCCTGAAATGTGTACAAAAAAACATTTAATTTCCTACAAAACCTTATTAATATAGAAATATAAAAAATTGGAATGTCAAACACCAAAACAGTAAAATTACACCATCTGTAAATGAGATCAGAGTAAAAATTTAAGATTGACACCCACTTTCTCTTTTAGCTGCAGTACTTCTTTATCTTTCTTCTGTTTCCAGAAACGAAATTTCTCAGAGTCTTCCTTCATCTGTCTCATGAGCTGCACTCGCTGGGACTTCATAGCCTGCACAGATTAACCAGCAGTTTTTCCACTGATCATTTGTTTTAAGAAGTTTCAAGCCTTATTTTAACCCATTTTCATTTACTAAGGCTAAGTTCAGACTGCAGGTAAATGTGGGCCAAATCTGATTTTTTTTGGCTGACTTGACTTTTCCCACTTCCATATGTGGTACTAAATCTGATACAGGTCAAATGTTTTGCAACGCGACCTCAGTCTGAACAGTCATATCGGAATTCATGCGACTTGTCAATTCTGTGCTCATGGGAGTTATTTCAAAGATTTTACATACTTGATTTCTTCAAGACAGATGCAAAAGGTAGTCATGTCAGAACTTCTAATTATTACAGTGATTGATTTGATTTGATTATCTTGATTGATTTCTTGATTTCTTCAAGAAACTTGATTTCATCAAGACAGATGCAAAAGGTAGTCATGTCAGAACTTCTAATTATTACAGTGACAGCTCTATATACAAGCAACAAATGAAGGCTCATATCATAAATGTTTAAAAGCTCTCTTTTTTTCGTATCCTCGGCTTGGTTTATGTTGTTTGCGTATAAATTCGCTGACTTCGGTGGCAGATCACACTTTAAGGGCCCCTTTCACACCTACCTTGTTTGGTCCGGATTTTCAGACTTTTCAGTTTGATCCGAACCAAAATTATAGGTGTGAAACCTCCCCCAGACCACGGACGGACCAAACAGACGAAATTTGGTCCGATGAAAAGAGGTAGTCTCGGTCCGGATCAAACTGAAAGGTTTGGTTCGTTTCTAGTATGAAAGCATTTTCTGTAAGGTTCGGACTTTCAGACCATTTACAGGAAGTTCCGGTGGTTCCCGCGTAGCCGAAGAAAACAAAGATAGCAGGAAAAATTAGCCGTGGTAGCACATGGGGAGAGGAGGAGACAAGGTTTTTATTTGAAATATGGTCTGACGAAATAAGTCAACTGGAAAAATGCTTGCAGTCTTCTCCTCGTTTCCTGCCGGCGACGATCAAATGTTCGCACAACGAGGACGTTCATTTGGCGCATTTGAACTAGCCTCGCGTATAATTAGTGCTGCAGATAGTAATACCATAATAATAACAATAGTTTCAACGATATGCGTCTGTTCATTCATTGTTGTCAAAGTTACCCGCCGATTTGAACACGCTGACGTCAGACCCACGTCCGTTTACAAACCAATCAATGTCGAGGTGCAGCCCACATAGATGATGACGACAGGACGCAAGCATACCATGTAAAGTTATTTAGTGCGCTCGCATAATTGCAGTGTGAAACCAAATCAAACCTTCCCGAATGTATAAAATGTATCAAAACATGAACTTTGGTTCGGACCTTGGTACGGACTTTCAGGTGTGAAAACGCCCTAAATGAACATGTAATTGCTTACTTTAATGTCCTCCATGTTACTTCCATATAACAAGGTGCTAGGTCTTTTAACAAGGTTTTTATTGTTCTTTTGAGCATGCCAGTCAGTCCAAAACAATGATCTGTTTGCACTGGAATCACATATTGGCCACATTTAAAACAACGAGAGCAGCAATACCAAAAAAATAGGATCTGAGCAATAAATTGGAATTGAGCAGTAAGGCTCAACAGTGTGAACGTAGCCTAATGCTGCTATGACTGAGCCAAGAAAGAAACCAGCTTAAACATATGCGAGCAGTGGCAATAAGAAAAGTCTATGTAATTGTAATTTGATACCACAAGATATCAAAATTGACCAAATTTACTTTGTTTGCCTAAATTGATCATTTTGTGGTGAACAATTCATCCATGCAAGTCAATCCAAACAAAAACAAAAGTGTTGGCTTCGTAATCTTTAATCAAAATCTGAAAATGCCCCTCCCCTCTGCATTGGAGGACCTTCCCTGATGACGTAGGTTTGACTGTTTTGGTGTCTGCTTAACATGCGTAACCACGCCCCTCCAACTGACAGTAGACAGACTGAATGAAACACCTACTTTCCTAGATCCAATCAGGTGCTAGTTGGAAAAAAGCCACGGCCACTATTTTTCCTCATTTCGTATTCCGTTTCTCTCGGAAATACGTCACAACTAAGTCGGTTGCAACTTCCGGGTCACGCGGACTTTAATGAAACCATTGTTTATAGTTCGAAGGCACGATGCCTTAAATAGTGACAGTTTGTCTTTAGTCTTTTGCCCTTTTTAATGATGTCTTAGGGTTGTTAGGATACTGAGGGTTGCAACAACTCATAAAAAAAATATTAATCTAACAAAGCAAAATCTTTCACTGTCTGCATCACTGTCCACAGGCTGTTAGTATGTCCACTAGAGGTGGAGATTTTTTTCTACAGATTCTTCAGATTTTTTCTACACCGCAACCTGGATGTAAGGAAAGTCCCATTCCGAATCAGCAAATTAAGCACGAGGTATTGTAAACACAAACCTGAATCTCTTGGTTGAGTTTAGTTACATTGCGCACAGATGACTCTTTGAGCTTAAGCAGCTTGGATTGATCTTGCAGTTTCTTCTTTAACTCTGTGATTTGTCCTTCCAGCTCCTGAAGTCTCTTTCTACGTTGTTCACTCAATCTAGAGTAAAACAAGACATGAAAAGTAATAAACTATCAAAGTGTCATTGCGTTGCAGCATTAGACCTGGCAATTCAAGTTTGGCGAGAAACTGGCACAGATATTGAGTTACTTGGCCTGATTGGTGTCCTTCTTAGCAGACTGCAGAGCATGGATGAGATCTTCCTTCTCTTTCTGCAGAGAGCCAACAGCAGCATGGAGACTTTGAACATTCTCCTGGAGAGGTAAAACAAACAGTAACATGACTTTCATGGTGTTCAGCAATATTTATATGATTTAGTTTCCAGGCTTACCTGATATTCTGTTTGCATGGGCTCCAAATGACTATCATTCTGACACATCTTCTTGACAAAAGCCTCTTTCAGTGCCAAAATTTTATTGAGCTCAATCAATTCTTTTGACATCTGAGCCTGCCGCAGTGCATGCTGGGCTGTGTAGGCTTCAGGAGAGCCTTTGGCTTGGGGATCAGCACTGATGTCCTAAATTGAAATTTGAGCAAAAAGCAAACGAGTAAAAAAAAAAAAAAAGGATTTAAAATAAAACGTCCTGACTAAATTAGGGGTGGGAATCACAGGGTACCTCACGATACCGATAATATCATGAAACAGCAATTCTGCGATTATATATATTGCTAGACAATCCTAGAATGATACATCACGATATCTATCCAACTATGAAAACAAAATGCCTGTGAAAATGTTAAGTGCAGGTTCTCTCTCTTTATTCAAGTCCAAACTTTTAGAAAACATCACAAAAAGATATTCTGTCTGTAAATTAAATTTAACATTTAAGTAAATTAAATATTTTATGCATTTCTTTGTGTAAACTGACACTTAACTGCTTAACTTGTTTTATATAAACCTAGTACATATCAAAATTTACCAACCTCTTTAATTTAAACCTGGTAATATCTCAGTTTTTGCCAGCTTACTTGAAATAAACCTGGGAATAGTGTTATAAAATTTGGGTATTTATATATACACATTTTAAAAATGTGACGATACCAGCATTTCCCCTAGCATTGAGCGCAGTTGAGCGGATTCTTAAACGTATTTGAATTGGTCATGGTGTTCACGCGCTCAACGTATATGTCTGTGATTGGCAACAATGATCAGCGCATCTTCGACGCTCTTCTCAGAGCGCTTACACAGATACACACGGGAGCGCTTGAAAGCAGGCATCTATCAGTGAATTGTCTATTATTGGATATATTAGGGACCCACCGATAGACAAATCCACTGATAGACGCCTGCTTTCAAATGCTCCCGCGTGCATCTGTGTTAGCGCTCTGTGAAGGGCGTCAAAGATGTCTATTTACAACATGTTTGCCTTTTTTTAAACTTTTTGTCTTGGTTGCACTGGTGCACCTAACTTTATTTAGGTGCACCAGCAAAAAAATGTAGATGCACCCAAATTTTTCCTCGTCTCTCGTCACCTTTAACGCCACAATTTCAAGAATTTGATAAGTTTTAAAAATATTTTTTGCGTGCATATGATACGCAATGGAAACGTGCGTATTACACGCCATAAAGTGCGTATCATATGCACGCAAAAACTATTTTTGCCGTAAATTACACGATAAATCAAATTCGTGCTATAGACCCACTTTCATGAGATCGTGGCGGGCTTTAACGAGGAGCAGTGGGTCCGAAATTTTAGGATGAGCAAACCAACCTTTGATATGTTGTCAATGTGAGTCCACATTCCTCTCTTACAAAGACAAAGTTTCATCGGGCCATCCGTCCCTTTGCATTTGCGCGTCGGGGTTTCTCTTAGACGTAGCCTAATGCCTCAGAAAATCCGATGTGCCTGTTTACTTGAGTCCCATTGGCACATACAGTATCTGATTTATTATATGAACGAGGCCTGAAACCGATCTCGAAATATCCGAATGCATGCGTCTTTTTCCTGTTTACACGGTCCTAGAACACATCCAATCAGTCACATATGAGCAAAAAATCGGAATTGGGTCACATTTTCACTGACAGTGTAAACGAGGCCTCTTCTCTGGTGCTCAGGTCACAAATTCAATCACACAGCACGGAGCAGTGTAGGCCTACAGGAATATCTGGACCAAAGCCAATCAGCGGCAAAGACCCGCCCCATCTCGGTCTCTGATTGGTTTAGATCACGATATGATCCAACCATGAGTGTGAGTTCCGTCAAAGGAGAACAAGCGCTTCGTTCGTGGAGAGTCAGCGGATGCGAGGACGTTAGGTGCACCGGTGCGACCAAGGAAAAATTTAAGTCGCACCCTTACAAATTTTGGTCGCACTCTAGAGCCCTCGAAGTGCATCCAGACTTTGGACTTACACGTGGCTGGGTTTTACTCACACTGCTGACTCCGTGGTGGGGTCCCAACGGTTGAGAACCCCAGACTTAAAAATACATACCACTGGTGGGCCAGTATCAGAACCGCCAGGACTGGAACACTCCCCAGATGAAGCACTGCCTGAAGTCATGGCATCAATGGTGGCAGCAATCCCCATGCTCTCGCTCTGTTGGACCAGGTAATTTGGTTTTATTGTAATTTCAAATCACGGTAAACTAAAATGATAATGAAAACATCCAACCAATCATAACACATTCAGCGATCAACGGGTAAAATCTTTGGAGTCCGTTTATGTGTTGTCGAAACATTTAAATACTCCATTTAATCTAACTTTAAGGGATAGTTCACCCAAAAATGAAAATTCTGTCATCATTTACTCACCCTCAAGTTGTTTCAAACCTGTATGAGTTTCTTTCTTCTGTTGAACACAAAAGATGATATTTTGAAGAATATTGATGACAAGACAGTTGATGGACCCCATTGACTTCCATAGTATCTTTTTTTCCTACTATGGAAGTCAATGGGGTCCATCAACTGGTCTGGTCACCAACATTTTTCAAAATATCTTCTTTTGTGTTCAACAGAACACATTAAGAATCTATTTCAGATATGCTTCCTTACATAATCTTCATCTATGCCTCAAATGCTAAAATCAGTATTCTTCACCGTGATGTTTAAGTCAAGCAATCTAGATAATCTGCCAAACTGGTTTTTGCTTGATAGAATCAACTCCTCCCTACTTTCGTATGATTTGTTTGAATTTGTCTCCACCCCCAGAAGTCCCTCCTCCTAAAATGCCTATAAAAAATACCAGGTATATACGGTTTAGATCAGACTGTTTGGACGAAACTGCAGACGCGCTCAATAAAGAATAACTTTATTCCAACGTCTCCTGGTCTTTGCTTAGTCAAGTCAAGAATATTTGTATAGCGCTTTTCACAATACAGATTGTATCAAAGCAGCTTCACAGTATTAAATTAAAATAATAATAAAACATCCAAATTTGGTAATGCTAATCAATAGTATTATTCATTGATTAATTAAATTGAATATCCCCAGAAAAGTTTCCTACAGGTGCTTAAGTCAGCACTCGTGTGACAGCAGACAGAGCTAAACCTCATCCTTGCATGTCACTGTACCACTGATAACATCTTGTTACTCAACTACATCCTTCTGAACACTTCTTTTTCCAGTTCTCTTTCATCCTGCCTTCATGCGCACCACAAACTCCTCCACTGGTCACCTTTCACCGTAACCTCCACCTCACTATCCAGTTCTCTTCTTTGGACTTCAATGAAGCAACAGACACTATGTTCTAGTACCTTAATATTATACCTTGCTAATATTTTCCACCAGCTTCAGACTTGCCTTACAGGCAGATCGTTCAAGGTTTAATGGAAAAGAAAGGGATTCGGAGTTACATCAGCCAAACACTGGAGTGCCTTAAGGTTCAGTGTTTGCTCCTCTTTTCTCCATTTAGATAACTTCACTGGGAATGATCATAAAGGCACATGGCTTCTACCACTGCTATGCAGATGACACCCATTTCATTTGTGTCATTTCAACCTAATGATTCTGTTTGAACTTGTATCTCTGCCTAGCTTTCAGCCATTTCTGCCTGGATGAATGTGTAATCTACAGATTAACCTTGCAAAGATGGAGCTCGATGTAATTCCTGCAGATCCATCAGTTGACCACAACATCACTGTACAACTTGGTGTCCACAACACTAAGGCCAGCCAGGGGGTTGTGTTTGATGATCAACCGAGTATTTCCACCCATATTTCAACAATCGGTCATGCAGGTTTGCTCTTTAAAACCATCAGGAAAATCAGACCCTTTCAGGTCAGAGTATGCTAAATCTTTTTTGTCCAAGCTCTTGTAATTTCATTAACTGAAAACGCTCGCTCTACTCAATTCGTGCCAGTGTACACGCACCATTAAGAATGCCCGTCATTGCGAATGGCCATGCACATTTTACTTTCGCCCTCAAATTAGCGCCAATTCGGTGGCAGCAAATGCTTGAATGGTGGGTTCATAATTTTTCTTCATGAAAATCAACTAATCCTTTGCAGGTTCCCTATCGGCATTGGGTTTAAATAATAAATATTGCCAAATAGGCGCTTTTATATTTTGCTTTGAAAACAAATCTTCCGCCATTGTCAGTCAGCTCCTCACTCTCGTGATAAATTAAATCAGACTCCTGCTACAACTCTCGTTCAGCTTACACTGCATTAAGACGACACGTTTAGTTTTCAATTGTAGTGTCTGTTCTTTAGTTTTCAATTGTAGTGTCTGTTCTTTAGTTTTCAATTGTAGTGTCTGTTCTTTAGTTTTCAATTGTAGTGTCTGTTCTTTAGTTTTCAATTGTAGTGTCTGTTCTTTAGTTTTCAATTGTAGTGTCTGTTCTTTAGTTTTCAATTGTAGTGTCTGTTCTTTAGTTTTCAATTGTAGTGTCTGTTCTTTAGTTTTCAATTGTAGTGTCTGTTCTTTAGTTTTCAATTGTAGTGTCTGTTCTTTAGTTTTCAATTGTAGTGTCTGTTCTTTAGTTTTCAATTGTAGTGTCTGTTCTTTAGTTTTCAATTGTAGTGTCTGTTCTTAAGTTTTCAATTGTAGTGTCTGTTCTTTAGTTTTCAATTGTAGTGTCTGTTCTTTAACTGATTTATCACTGTAAAAACATCAAAACAATGGTAGGGGGCGGTGCTGTGGTGTGCAAGTGATGGAACCGGTGTTGCGGCTGAACACCAACCATCGCAGCAAGCCTACTGTGTTTGTGTCCACGTCTGTGCTGCAGTTATGTCTTCAGCCGCTTTAAACAATCAAGCTCTTTAAAGTTCCTCTGAGTCGTTATTATAGTTGTGGACTATTCCTTCATATATTTATATTACAGTCATCTTCATTGGTGTAACGTGCCTTTAGTGCCTGCAG
This sequence comes from Phoxinus phoxinus, assembly GCF_949152265.1. NCBI lineage: Eukaryota > Metazoa > Chordata > Actinopteri > Cypriniformes > Leuciscidae > Phoxinus > Phoxinus phoxinus. The sequence continues at coordinate 7,704,341 of NC_136892.1, forward strand.
TTTATCCAGAACACAGCAGCATGTCTGGTCTTCAACAAACCTAAGAGAACCCGTCACGCCACTCCTGATCTCACTCCACTGGCTCCCAGTTGTGGCCCGAATCAAATTTAAGGTTTAAAAGGGTTCACCCAAAAATGTAATTACAGTAATTACACAACCTCATGTTGTTCCAACCCCTTAAGACTTTCGTTCATCTTCTGAACACAAATTAAGACATTTTGGATTAAATCTGAGAGCAGTCTCACTCCTCCATAGGCTTTTTTATGTTATCGATATCTGCCGGCCCAAAAAAGTTAGTAAAGACATTGTTAAAATAGGGTTAAAAAATATATATTTTTGAAGAAGAGTACCTGCTTAGATTTTCTCTTTTCTACATTTGAATTCCTGACCCCAAAGAGCACCTTCAAACATCTGACTGAACTCCCTGGAGACCTTTTTGTCTTAATCTTAATTTGTGTTCCGATAATGAACGAAAGTCTTACGGGGTTGGAACAACATGAGGGTGAGTAATTACTGACAGATTTTTTTGGGTGAACTAACCCTTTAACACTAGCTTTCATAACTACCACTGGAAAAAAACCTCTCTACCTCAGTTTACACTTCCTCACCCCAGCTATGGTCATTGAATGGGTGAAGTTTTGTTTCTTCACGACGAGGCAAAAAAAAAAAAACTCCAAAACTTTCAACCTTTCGGTTCCTCTCTGGTGGAACGAGCTGCCCAACCTCCACCCGAACCGCAGAGACCATCACATTTTTTAAGAAGCAACCTCTTTCACAAGTACTTAACGACCCTATACACTTAAAATAAATTTACACAAAACTATATATTCTCCACATTTCTTTTCTCTAGATCGCTTCCTAATATTATCTATTGGTGGCTCCGTGATGAATTTCTTAATTCCTTTCTTATAAGTCATTTTTGATAAAAGAGTCTGCTAAATGCCTAAAATGTAAGTTAAGTGGACTCTAACCACTATTATTAGGGTGAACTCTTAAGGGACACAGCAAGTTGACGTCGAAGAACTGGCAGCGACAAAAGCTGACTGTGTTGTCACCTCTCGTAAAGCTAAAGGCTAACAAAAGGTGACTGTCACCTAGCATGCGTGTTCTGCATCTGTAAGTACATATGTCTATATCAGCAGGTATGTGCAACCGGAAAGTATTCACAACGCTTCACTTTTTCCACATTTTGTTATGCTACAGCCTTATTCCAAAATGGATTAAATTAATTTTACTCAATTCTACAAACAATAACTAATAATGACAATGTGAAAAGTTTTTTAAATCTTTGTAAATTTATAAATAAATAAAAATACACATGTACGTAAGTATTGACAGCATTTGCTATGATACTCAAAATTGAGCTCAGGTGCATCCTGTTTCCACTGATCATCCTTGAGATGTTTCTACAACTTGATTGAAATCCACCTGTGGTAAATTCAGTTGATTGGACATGATTTGGAAAGGCACACACTTGTCTATGTAAGGTCCCACAGTTTACAGTGCATGTCAGAGTAAAAACCAAGCCATGAAGTCCAAGGAATTGACCGTTCGAAAAGACCCGCCCCCCTTAGTTACTGTCGCTATGCCCGACAAGCTACGCCGCTCTTACGCCACACCATGTTCTCAGTGAGAAATACATTGTGGAGCAGAGAAGAGACTGACAACACGCTGACAGTACAGGACAGACCAGGTTACTTTTCGGTTACTTTTGATATTAAACAAAGTCTCACCTTTCAAATTTGGTAATTTTTTAAAAGAAATTTAAACAAATATTTAGGGATGCACGATATATCGGCATAAATATCGATATCGGCCGATGAGTAAAATTAGGCCGATAACCACAACCGATGTGTACCCATCTAGGGAGAGGGAGGGGGAGGGGGATTTGGTCGTGTGTAATTTGTTTGCGCACGTGAGACGTGACAGTGTCAGTGTCGACGACGGCAGCACATGATTGTGGGATCTTAAACTGAAGAGGAGAAAAAATGTCAGCGGTGTGGGCGTTTTTCACGGTGTCGAAAGAAGACACTCGAAAAGCAGTTTGCAACACCTGCAAAGTCGAGGTAATGCGAGGAGGGTGCCGCGTCAAGTCATTCAACACCACAAATTGAATATGTCATTTGAAAAACCGCCACCCAGACCTACACAAACAATTGCAGGAAAAAAATGCTGCTAACATTAGCCAGCAGGCAAAGACGAAAGCAGCTGCAGCTGGGAGTCCGATACAGCAGGTACTCGACAAGACCAAGAAATTTGCCAAGGACAGTGCAAAAGCCAGATCAATAACCGACAAGGTAATGGAAATGATTGCTCTTGACGACCAGCCTTTTTCCGTAGTGGAGGACCGGGGATTTCGGCGGTTGATAGAGCATATTGAACCCCGCTACAGTCTGCCAAGTCGCCGCTACTTTTCCGACGTCTCCCTCCCTGTACGAAGTCGTGGCCACGCATATCCACAAATTGTTGGACAATGTGACTGACATTAGCTTCACGACGGATATATGGAGCTCGGATGTAAGTCAGATGAGTATATTGAGCCTTACTGCTCAGTGGATTAATGAAAACTTTGAAATGAAGAGAGCCGTTTTACATGTACACGAGTTTGCAGGATCGCATACGGGAGTCGCCATCGCTGGCGCATTTGACTGCATGTTTGCTACGTGGAAAATTAAAAAAGACAATGTACATATTGTGCCTCGTGACAATGCGCGGAATATGCAGAAGGCAATGGAGGAGTGCGGCGTTAAAAGCCTGGGCTGCATGGCTCACACGCTACAGCTAGCAGTGCATGACGGACTGTTAAGCCAGCGGAGCATTTCTGACTGTGTGGCGATCGGGAGGAAAATAGTCGGACATTTTCGCCATTCTCTTCATATTCTTGACACAATTGCTCCATTTAAATCTATGTTGTCAAAACCTAAATCTGATCCTTGTATAAATGTTTCTACTCGGGCTGCTAGACAAGAGTGTAGAAAGGCTGAGCGCAAGTGGAAGAAAGATCATTTGCAAGTCTCTTATGAGATGCTTAGGGAAAGTTTACACAGCTATCAGAGAACTGTTAAAGCTGAGAAGACTAAGTACCTCTCAGATATTATTTCAAATAATTGTCACAAACCTCATGTTCTTTTTAAAACAATTAACTCTGTTCTAAATACTCCTCAAACTGGCTATAATGTAGCATCGTCTGAGGCCTGTGGAAATTTCCTTCATTATTTTGTTGATAAGGTGGCCTCAATTAGAGCAATCATCTCGCGTCCTGTATTTGACCCCTCCATATCTATACAGTGTGCAGCTGTTTTTTCCCGATTTTAACCTGTATCTATTACTACTCTTACAAGGATTGTTGCACAGTTAAAACCCACATTTTGTCCTTCTGATATTATCTCACCTCGTCTTTTTAAAGAGGTGTGGGACTCTATTGGATCTAGCATCCAAGAAATTATTAACAGCAGCCTTGTTTCAGGTTTTGTACCAGTTTATTTTAAACAGGCAGTGGTGCAGCCACTTATTAAAAAAACGAATCTGGAAACATCAGTACTATCAAACTATCGCCCTATCTCTAAACTTCCTTTTGTCTCGAAGATTTTAGAGAAGGCAGTCCTTATTCAGTTACAGTCCTTTTTAGATACACATAGTGTTCTTGAAGTGTTCCAATCGGGGTTTAAGACATGTCATAGTACTGAATCCGCACTTCTGAGAGTTTTTAATGATCTTTTAATTTCGACTGACTATGGAGATTGTGCAATTCTTATGCTTTTGGACCTCACAGCAGCATTCGACACAGTCGATCACAGCATCCTTATTTCTCGCCTTGAACATGACGTAGGAATAAGGGGCACTGCGCTAGAATGGTTTCGGTCATACTTGTCAGAAAGAGATTTTAGAGTCAGTTTTGGTGGTTTTACTTCACATTCTGTGCCTCTCACATGTGGAGTTCCCCAGGGTTCGATTCTCGGGCCGATTCTTTTTTCACTCTATCTGCTCCCCCTTGGATCCATATTAAAAAAAGACACAATATCAGCTTCCATCTCTATGCAGATGATTTGCAAATCTACCTGCCCATCAAAAGAAATGATGCTACTTTTTTAATAAGGTTAGTTGACTGTTTTAATGATATAAAAACCTGGATGGCCCTAAATTTTTTAAACTTTAACGAGAATAAAACTGAAGTCATGATTCTTAGACCCAGTGGCACATCTGATGTTTCCAAAATAGATCTGGCCACTTTTCAACCTTATGTAAGGTCGATTGTAACTAACTTAGGAGTGAAAATGGATTATGATTTTAAAATGGAGAAGCAGATAAATTCTGTGGTGAAAGCCAGTTTCTTTCAACTTAGACTACTTACAAAAATTAAGCCACTCTTATCCTTCACAGACTTCGAAAGGGTTATACATGCGCTTATCACAACTCGCCTTGATTATTGCAATGCTCTGTATGTAGGTGCCAGCCAGGCCTCCCTATCTCGTCTTCAATTAGTTCAAAATGCTGCCGCTCGCCTCCTCACTGGAACTCGTAAGCGCGAACATATCACCCCTATTTTAGCTTCTCTTCACTGGCTGCCTGTTAGTTCTAGAATCGTTTTTAAGATTTTGTTGTTCGTTTTTAAAGCTCTTCATGGACTTGCTCCTGTTTATATTACTGAGCTGTTAAAGCCACATGCTCCGTCAAGGTCCTTGAGGTCCGCAAACCAGTTTCTCCTTGTTGTTCCTAAAACACGGCTAAAGAGCAGAGGGGATCGAGCTTTCTCAGCTGCAGCACCTAAATTGTGGAATGCATTGCCTCTTCATGTCAGACTGGCCCCCAGCCTCGCAGTTTTTAAAGCGCAACTTAAAACTCATCTTTATTCCTTAGCTTTTAATCAAGCATGATAGGCGTTGAAATTGTCTGTTGTAGTTTATCTATTTACTGTTTTAATGTCAATGTACAGCACTTTGGTCAACTTGTTTTTAAATGTGCTTTAGAAATAAAGTTTGTATTGTATTGTATTGTATTCTCAACTCGCTACCTCTCAGCTCAGAGACATACAGCAAGAGTTAGGCATGAAAACCATGATGCAACAGCAAGATGTGGCGACCAGATGGAATAGTACTTTTCTTATGATGAAAAGTCTACTGGATCAGAAGCGCGCGATTGGTGTGTATGGAGCAGATCATGAGCTACCTGCGTGTTTAAGTGCACATCAGTGGGGCCTCATTGAAAACATGACCACGCTTCTCACTCCATTTGAACAATTATCGAGGGAGATCAGCTCACATCAGGCTACTACTGCGGACGTGATTCCGTCTGTTGTGGCACTGAAACGTTTGCTGAGCAAGACAGCTGACACAGACAGTGGGGTCCACACAGCAAAGCACACACTACTGGAAGCTGTGAACAAGCGATTTGGAAGCGCCTTCTCTGAGCCGCTTTACTATTTGGCAACGATCCTTGACCCGCGGTACAAAGACCGTTATTTTGACAGTCACCAAGCAAGCGGCGGTAAAGACGCTCCAGCAGCAAGTGGACAAAATGACGCACAGCGCTACGGAGACACCAGACACAGAAGAACCGCAAGAGAAGATGATAAGAACAAGTGACGAGGGTGGAAAGTCGCTGCTTGACATGCATGATTTACTGACAATTCTGGAGGAAAACTCGACCACGGAACAGCAGGCAGGCCTGACAAGCCACATAAGTGTGCAGGTATAGTATTATCAGACCCAGTCTTTCATTCAAATAACGAAGTCTTTTGTGCAGTTCTTTTTCATTATTAACGTGCTGTGAATTCTATAGAGTTATTAAAATAATAAATTTACTTTAAAAAAAAAGCTAATTGTTATAAAGAAAGAATATTGTTTAGTAATGCTTCTCTGCCCCCTTGATGTTGACCTTAAGCACTGGTCATCTCCTCAGAGCAAAGTTCATCAAAGCTCTTAAGGGGAGGAGAACAGTAATGTCCAGACTGCTGGTAATTGATCAGACATGCATAGTAATACACTTGTCTACCTTCCTGTAGGTGCATGGGTATCTGAGTGAGCCCCTCATCCCCAGAAATGAGAGCCCACTGCAGTATTGGAAAAGCAACATGTCTCGCTTTCCTGCCCTGGCTAAAGCAGCGCGCAAGTACCTTTCAGCTCCATGTACAAGTGTAGACAGCGAACGTCTCTTCTCTGCTGCATCGCATATTGATGATGAAAAGAGAAACAGGATCCAGTGTGAGAAAGCAGAAATGCTTCTCTTTGTAAAAAAAAAAACCTGCCTTTGGTGATGAAGTAGGCCTGGACTATAACTTACTGCACAGTGTTAGGTGGAAACCCTGTTTGTTTGGGAAATTTACTTTTGAGTAAATTGTTGCTGCTTTAAATTGGAGAATGTACAAAGACCACCATGTCTTTTGGATTACGGTTATGTTACAGTTCTCATTTTTGTTTGAACATTTTTATAGATGGGTCTTAAAATTGACTTGTTTTTTTATGTTTGCTTGGTAGAAACCTTGTTCAGGGTTTGGACATTCACATAAAAATGTGCACGAACAGTCAGGATATGTGTTGGATATTTTGATTTAGCCTTTTTCTCAAATTTGAGTTTAGTGCACAGAGCTGAAACATGTTGCCATGAATACTGGCATGCTTGATAAGTGGTAAAAGTTGGTTACTTATGTTTTATGGTAGCCCTGTAACCTTGTTATTTGGAAATAAAATACATTCTTTCTGAAAATAAAGGAAGAAATTCAGTATGTACAAACTTTTATCATCTCAGAAACATTTTTTAAAAACACATCGTAATCGGTAAATATCGGTCATTGGCCATAACAGAAAAATTAATATCGGATATCGATATCGGCCAAAATTTTCATATCGTGCATCCCTACAAATATTGTTTTGTGGCTCTTTAATGTGTCGTGACAGATCACTGTAGAGGTACAAGGTGTTTTTGTGCATGCTGACCACATCGTAACACTTATTTATATAGCAACAAATAAATATAAATAAAATTAATTGAGCTACTCAAAATTACCGCAAGAAAAATTCCTTGACCGCGACAGCCCTACTTTCCGGATGCACTGTATCAGTCTATTTCATCATTTAAATAGGGAAACTGAAACTAGGACTGCAGATATACAAACTAAGAGCTGCGATTGGTTACCACTTTGAATATCAAACAAGCATTCCAGTCGGCTCATGTTATGATCAGATGAAAATATTTGTGCATTCGAATGCTCAGGTAAGATGACAATATTATAACAGCCTTCTGTCTGTACCATCTTGACTTCTTTGCTCACTTTCAAAACTTTGTTCGCTAAGCTGAACAGTCAATCAGATTGATCTCGCTCACCAACGGCATCTGACTAGAACCAACAGTGCAGAACACACCAAAAAAAACTAAGCCGGCCGATGCTCAAAAACAGCCTGACGGTCAACTTGGTGTCCCGGCCTTAAAGGTGACACGTGTCACAAGACATAAAATAAATCTATGGTGTCCCCAGAATGTGACAGTAAAATTACTCCTATTCATCTCATTGACTTGCCTGTACTGTCATGTTTGACTTTTACACAAGTTGACAATTCCCAGAGGTCTTTATAAGACAGCTGTGACATTTGTTGGTTAAATAGTGTTCTGTGCTCATCTGCAGCCAACGACAGAACAGTTAGCATGCTTTGCTCGAACCTTTGCCATTGCGTTAGAACCGTTACACTGGTGTCGCTTGCAAAAACCAAATGGGCACCACGTGGAGTGCAGATTAAGGGCCGGTAATATTATAATAAGATCCCCTTTCTACATCAGAAGGGGAGCGAAATCTAATCGGCTTAATTTTTTATATGTATGCAGAGAAAAACTTACCAAAACAAAGTTACTGGGTTGTCACTTTTCACGTTTTCTGGGTTGGTAGATGCACCGGGGACCCAATTATAGCATTTAAACAGAAAGTCTCATTTTCATGATCGGTCACCTTTAACAAACCTGTGGTAAGCCACCATCACTGCTGCACTAAAATGTGTAGGCTAGAATCTTTAGCACTTCCCTTTATCAGGAATCATTTACTGACAAAGCTCAAAAAGTCCGTAATCTCAGAACATTATTTTTCACGACCTCTATACTAGAGCTGAATTCCATGAGATGACCATCTCTTAAATGCCTCTTTGGATGTCCTTACGAAGATTATAATCACTACAGTACTTCTGAACATTTTGTCAGTTACCTCCAATTTTAAATTATATTTTACTAAGATTAGTTATGATGGGAAGAAATGAAAAGAACCTGCATTTTTGAAACATTTATTTTATATCCTGACAGTTTGCCATATTCTCTAGTACAGGGGTTTTCAACCGGTGGTCCACAGACCCGGCGGCATTGGATGTGGTCCGTGACAGGCATTCCAGGCTACTTAATTTCACAATTAAAATCCCTTTTTCCATAATTTATTTTGGAGAATTGAATGAAAATATCTAAAATAATATAGAGTTGAGATTCAAACTGACTCAGGATAGGCTAGCTTTGCACCTATCAGGTCTATCCTATGCGTTGCTAACGTTGCGTCCCTAACGTCATATGTAAACATTCATCTTGCGCGCGAAATAGACATCTCGGAGTTAAGGAAATACATTATTGAGGTTTCATTGAAAAGACGCTTAATATTGGTGAATTTCAATTTGGAGTTTAAAAATTTAAAGTTAGCTAGTCAGCACCAGCATGGATCGCTTTTTAGTGAGGAAAGTGACAGATGTCAGGACAGATGGACAGGCTTCTGCTGCTGCATGCTCTTCAGACAAAGCTACAACTTCTGAGGAAACAGGGAAACGTAGTGGGACACGAAAAAGAAAATACAGTGAAGATTGTTAAATATGGATTTACAGTAACGACTGACAAAACAGGAGAGAGGTACCACTGTGTTTTGTATGTTCAAAGTTGCTTTCAAATGAAACCATGAAACCGTCGAAACTTTCTCGTCATATGGAGACACATCACAGCTTCTTGAAAGCCAAGCCTATTGAGTACTTGAAAGTACTTCAATGATTCTGATGAGTGGCGCTGTGACAGCAAATGGATCCTGCTCCCATTCAGTGATGCAGCAGCAGGGTCAAGCTTAACTACTGTAGAAGAGGATCAGTTTATAGAGAGATGTCCACAGACTCTGTCAGGAGGCATATGTATGATACACAGCCCCTTGTGAAGTTCTGGATAAGTTGCCAGACAGAATTTCCAGAGCTTACAGTAAAAGCAGTGAGGTGTCTTTTACCCTTTCCAACTACATACCTCTGTGAGAGCGGTTTTTCCACACTGGCATATCTAAAGAACAAGTACAGGGCAAGGCTGGAACCAGAGAATGATATGAGGCTGTCACTATGTACCACTATATCACCACGAATAGACAGACTGTGTGGAAGTCACCACGCCCAGAAATCCCACTAACAGGTAAGGAGTTAGTGAACCCCTGTTGAAAACCCCTGCTCTAGTAGGTTCTTAAGTAGTGGAAGAGTAGCTTCCGGTTTAAAGCGAATAAATTTAGGATATTAAACGGTTTAATAAACCGATTTAGACTAAACATTTATTAAAGGCTATTATTCACATTTACTGTACAAGGACACACCCTTTATGGTTTTATTTCCCTAACATACACAAATGAAGTAGATGTCGTAGCCTATTCAAAAAAAGTATGGGTCGCATACCAGTATTTTATTTTAATTCAAACTCTAACAAACATGTAAAGCACATTAGGAAAGCAACCCTCTACAAAGCGAGGAAATCACTCGTATATGTAGGGGTGTGACGGTTAGTATATAACCGTGAGACCGACGGTTATAGTTAAACACCGTCATTAGAACTCTATAACCGCCAAAACCGTGTTATTAAAATATTTTTTACAAACAAAAAAAAACAAAAAAAAATACTTTTTTAGATAGGATCATAATATGCGCAATACATCGGGAGACATGGTTTTTACCACTTAATGAAGTTTTGTTTTGTAAATCGTCAGAAATGATTTTTACCACTTCATATAAGTTTTGCTTTGTAAGCCTTTCCTTAAAGCGAATTTCGTTTTGTACAAATTGTACCTTAATTTTAATAAATGTTTCATCAACCAATTGCATGTATTTAATAATATAGCAGACAATATAAAAACCGTGACATTGAGGCGCCGGCGCGCCGCGTTCACTTGCATTGCGTTGTGAACTAGAGCGCATCTCATCGTAAATGAATGAAACTATGCCTATGCAAACTATGCCTATGCATTAAATATCTTTGCTACATCCTTTCTAGACGGGTGCGGCTTTGAGAAATCTTGGAGATCTCCCTAATAAACGGAGGTCTGAAATATCTGCCCCTTTACCGATCAGAGCGCGCGCTGACACGGAGTTAACCCGCTATCTCCAAGAAGAACCAATTGACTCTACGGCTAATCCACTAGCATGGTGGGGAGACACACGCTATCCGCTCTTAGCAAAATTGGCACGTAAATACATGTGTATTTGTGCTACAAGCACAGCATCAGAGCGAGTTTTTAGCACTGCGGGTAACATAGCTACCCCTGTCAGATCGTCACTAAAACAGAGTAAAGTGAACATGTTGGTGTTCCTGTCACGGAACTTTGAAGTCGAAAAAGATTAGGAATTTAAAATGTCATTGCACTTTTTTTGTTTCCTGTATTTAGTTAGTTTAATTAAGGTATTATCACAACAATCGTTGTTCGACTTTTTTTTTCTTTGATAAAGGTATGTAGATTTTATCATTTGTAATTTAGGCCTACTCATTCATTTTTATGCAGCTCTTATATAATTTAAGCAGCCTACGTTTTTAAAAGGATTTGTTTAGTGTGTGTGATTTATTTAAAACAAAGCATGTTCATTGCTTTTTTTTTTTAAGGATAAAAAAAAAAACCCCGACGGTTAAGTTACGAACCGTCACATTTGACTCACATCATAACCGTCATCACCAATTCTGAAACCGGCACACCCCTACGTATATGCAACTAAATTTTCATGCTAGGCAACTAAATGTCTATCATTAGCCATTGGCTAATAAATTGTTCGATTTCACTAGCCAGTGTTTGAGTTAGAGGCCAAGTGTATATTTAGCACAGATCTATTTTCACTCATCTTGAACACTGACAGAGCACTTGAGTTTAGTACTATTCCAATTCATCTCAATGGATGCGCAGCGTATTTTACTCACTGTTAAACTAATGTAAAGGCGCCCTATTTGTCGTCGCTTCGCTGAGAGCGCCGTTTCTCACATACGTGAGCTCTCATCTTTACTGTGCGTTCACACCGGACGTGATTAGCACGTCAAATTCGCGCCTGCCGTGTCTAGTTATACGCCTGACCACTGTGTCCATTCGCGCGTCAAGAGCGAAATTGACGCACGTAAAAACACAAGTTTGAAGCGAAATAGAGGCGAAAGTTTCAAAAGTTTCGAAACCCGTTGGCGGTCATCTTTTTACAAGATGTGTGATGTTGATAGATAATTTATTGAGAGAACTTTCTTATGGCGAACCCAATTTGGCGAGTTTTTCACCATTTGCTCCAGGAGCTGCGTCTGGATGACGGTTGCTTTCAGCGGTACTTCCGCCTGTCCCGCGCCCAGTTTGATGAACTGCTGTCCCGCATCGGAGCGGTCATAATCCTATGTCACTTTATGCCACGTGAAGCAAGCAGGCTCCTGATTGGTTAACGCGGCACGAATTGACGCAGAAGTTCCGATTTTTTAACTCGGGCAGCAGACGCGAATTCGCGTCAAACGCGTGAATGCACAAAAAGCACTATAAAATCATTCGCGCGTAACGCGCCAGATGATCAATTCGCGCGAACTTGCCGCAGGATTTTTTTTACGCGCGTAACACGTCTTTGCATTGACTTAACATTGAAATCACTCGCGCCTGACGCGCAATTCGCGTCTGGTGTGAACGCACCATGAGAAAGTTCAGTTTTTAAAAGCGAGCAGAAGCCACTGCCAGTTTCTTCGGTAGTGGGCGGAGCTAATGTGCAAATGGCAATCTTATTGGCTAGCACTCACCCATTAGTCCATGTTTTGATTTCAGAAAATTATTTGGTGAAATCATTCATTCATTTATATATATATATATATGTGCGTAGAGGGTGGGAAAGCAACCAGATCTGTCTGCATTTCTTTATATTTTAAAAATGTTTAGACAAAACTAGAATGTAGTTTATCTTTTGAACCATGTTTGAACTAGGGCTACACTATTAATCGTATTTTAATCTTGATAACGATTTTTGCTTTTTCAATTTTATTTATTCAGTGTTTTACTTCATCTGGTTAATCTGGCAATTATGCACACACACTGTGGTGGGGCCAGTAAAACGTTTGCAAGGAAAGTAAAATCTGTACCACTGGACCAATCGGGAGATGCTTGGCACTGAGCCATGTGCCACTTTCAGGATGGAATATATCGGTGTTTCCGCACACATATAATTTACTTGGGTGGCAAATTATATTAGGTGTATTAAAGACCACCAAAGTAGATCTGATAAGCCGCTGCAGAGAAACAAAGCGAGAGAGATGTCCCATTTCCACTCTTTTAAAGAAAATACATTCTCCACTAAAAGTTTTCCACCACAACGGTAAATTTCCAGTCAATACCTGCAGATCTAGGATGAGCTGTTGAAGGTTCTGGATCACCTCCATATTCTCCTTCAGTTCCTGGTCTTCCAGAGTCTCGACCACTTTCTTTAGGTCCACCTTACACCTGAAATTAGAGATTCAAATTACTGAACACATTTTTGAACCATTGGTTTACAGATGGGCAAGACATTGGTACTTACGCTGAGTGCTGCCTCAACTCCTCTAGCTTGCTTTGCAGTTTCTCATTTGTCTGCTCCGTCTAAAAGAACAATTATTAAATGAATGCACAAAATTTGAAGATGAATGGTTAAACAGTAAAGTTAGGCAAAATTGGCCAAAGCTTTCTGGATCAACATGCCAGTGGTGGGTAAATGGAGAAAATGTGCTGGCCATAAATGTTTTGCAGGTCATTAATCTATTAGTCATTTCCCCTTTTTTTATTTTACGAGTAAACTGTGCAGGACATTGGTCGTTCTCAGCATTAAAAATTAAGTTCTGTTAAGATTAGGGATGTTAACGATTAATCGACGATCGATTAATTGTCGATAATACATTTAATCGATACAACTTATCGATCATCGATTAAGCAGGTTAATGCACGTGCGTGCTGCTCAACCACGCAACAAAGCGAGCGTTTTGTTTGGAACCATTTTACACCTTCATTATGACTAAGTTTGCGCGTTCATTTGCAGCCTTTTCTTTTGTGCAAATGTAAGTTGTAATATTGTTTATTTTGTGTATGCCTATCTATATCTGATTTATCTTATATTGGATGCATTCCTTGAATTAATGAGTGATCAGCTTCAGCTCAAACAGCATTGCACGACTAATAATGACTAATAATAATATTGGGAGGACTGTCATATTACATAACATTATAAAGAGAACAATATTGTAATAAAACATTGTGCATTATTGGAGTTTAATTGCAGTGTCGCGTTGCTCCAGGAACAGAAATCCACGACTAATAATAACGATGAATAATTTGGGACTGACATATTACATTAAATTGTTGTGAATGCATTGGGTTTAGTTGCCGTCTTCAGTGCCTTGTTCCAGGGGAGAGCACGTCCACATCAGTCACACATTCTGCACGCATCTGAGGCGGCGCTGGTGACACGTTGTATTAGTAGTAGTCATTATATTTGATTATTAAATCATGAATTTAATTAAATGATCAATCACATCGAAACATTTTACAATCCTACTAGACCTTTATTTAGATTAAAAACCATTCTCATTCATTTGGTGAGGAACATTTGCAGACCCTGTCATGCTGTTGGCCATGCCACTGCAGCAGACGCAGAAATTGATCGTTAATTTAAACGACGATCGATCATGGGAATTTGTGAAAATTTTCATCCCTAATATACAAGCAATATTTTGCTTTTTATGTTAAAGACACTATTGATACCGTGAGAAATCTACATTCTCAGGAAAACAGCCGCTTATCAGTTAATCGATTGATAATGTCAATCGAACAACGATAATGATTAATGAATTAATCGATAATTTGCATTCCTAGTTAAGATGCAACCGTCACAAAAACAGTGACATCCACTGTAATTTTATCGCACCGTAATTTGTTGCTCTGTGCTGCATGAATAAAACTAACATTCTCTGAACTACACAGCTAAATTATGATCCTCACCATGATGATCCTTTCAAACATAAGAGCAGTTTGTCCAACGGCCTCACTCAGCTCTCGACTCAGCTTGCTGTTTTCATCTTGCAGACAGCGATTCTGCTCCAGGATCTTTGACACATTCCCTGCTGGCTCAGACCTACAAATCAAACTCATCTTTAGATTTAGATATAATGAACACTCAAAAACTGAGCACAAAGCAGTTTTTATATTTAATGACAATTGTTTCTACTTCAAATCAATTCTTATGCTTAAATGTAATCGATGAAAGAAAATTACATATATAAAGGATTCTTTTTTTCTAGGTAACTAACGACCTATGGACATTAAATGCTTTCCTGAGATATATGTAGTTACACGACATGCTTACAAGCCGTTTTATTAATGTATTTCTACTGTTAAAACAGTGATTTAGATATTACATGAGACATGATATATTTCAGTAAGTAATATCGTTTTAATGTACTACCTTCTGATGTTCATACACTTATTTTGTGCTGCAACTAGTAGTAAAGTGGAACAGAGAATTGATTTGTGTGATGTGGCCTGAACTGCGATGGCTACAGCAATCTGTCAGGCCACATTAAAGGAGAACTCCGGTCAATTTTAACATTGAGCTCAATTTTTAGTAAATTTGGAGTGCTGTCAATACAGAGAACAACGACAAAAATCGGTGTTGCCTACACCGTGTTATCCTATTTTTAAAATTTGCACCCTATTGACTTGAATGGGGCAAGTTTTAAACCTGCTTTTATCCTCTTAACATCTTTGATGTGTCATTACAAGTGCCCAGCCATGTGAGTGATTCCTTCAGAGTGAACACGAGTGAATCTGACTGCAGTAGATGTGAAATATATGAATAAAAATGATGTTAACTCAGCCAGCAAATACCTGTATTTAGTTCCTGTTTTCGGTGGAAGTCCAAAGTAGTCGATTGTCGAGTTCACGCGCGTGATCATAGTAACTAAACCTATGCGCGTGAACTCGACAATCGACTACTTTGGACTTCGACCGAAAACAGGAACTAAATACTGGTCTGTGCGCTGGCTGATATAACATCATTTTTATTCATATCTTTCACATCTACTGCAGTCAGATTCACTCGTGTTCACTCTGAAGGAATCACTCAACATGGCTGGGCACTTGTAATGACACATCAAGGATGATAAGACTAAGAACTGGTTAAGTTTAAAACTTGCCCTATTCAAGTCAATAGGGTGTAAATTTAAAAAAGAGGATAACACAGTGTAGGCAACACCGATTTTTGTCGTTGTTCTCTGTATTGACAGCACTCCATATTTACTAAAAATTGAGCTCAATGTTAAAATTGACCGGAGTTCTCCTTTAAAGAGCGTCAAAACGACATTTCAATTTGAATGCTGAGAGTTACGTTCCTTAAAAGTAACAAGACAAAGCTTATTTCAATTATGGGAATTGGATGAGAGAGGTGCACTACAAATAATGGTTAGTTAAGTTTTATTCACGAGTCAACAGAAAACCGCATAGGCTAAAAAAATCTTGGGATTTAAAAATCAATATTGGTTCAAATCGATTCATTAATATTGGTTAACCCAGACCTAGAAGAAACAATTAGATAATTAGAAATGTGATTTCAATGCCTTATGTGCAACCTAAATATTTGCATTCATATTATCTGATTGTTAATTACCGTATATCTAAAAACCATTTATAGAAATTGAATGTAATAGTTTGGCCTCTTTTGTTAATTCTTACAATTTTTATTATAGTAATGTTCCACGTGAAAGGATTTCTTGTATAGTTTACAGCAGGGATAAAACAATTCAACAAAGGCATCAGTAAACTAATATAGAATGTTTATTAATACACATTTGAGTGATTGAGAATGTAAAGTTGATGAAAATTTTGTGCAGAATCTTTTATTCTTTATAACCTCCAATAATCGCTGCCTGTAAGCGCTTAGATTGTCACCTCCCTACTGCAATCTTTGATGTCTGAATTCATGATGTCCTTCATAGGGTCAAGATTTCCACTTCCTGCAACAGCAAAGCACCCGCATAACAAGACTAGACCACCTCCATTATTGACCATAGAGATGGTGTTCTTCTGCTCATAAGCTGTGCCTTTTTTGCACCAGACATACCACTGACTCATGGCTCCAAAATGTTACAGTTTGGTCAAATCACTCCATAAAACATTCTTCCAGAACTCCAGGTATATCCAACTGTATATCCAATATACACAATTTAGTGGATATACACAGGTATATCCAATTGTTAGTGTGTGTGGAAATCTTGTAGCATAAGACTTTCTAATGTAATAAAACAACTTGTTCTCTATAGCTTTTGTGAGAGCTCTTTTGACTTTAGCACATGCATGGGCTAAATGTATGCAAGTTTAACATCACCAGCTAATTCAGGTATGTTATAGAGTTTCCAAATGCTTAATGGTGTTTTAACAATTTTGTACCATACCATACAAACAAGTGAAACAGCAGCATTGAATAGGGGTTGAATTATTATGACAACTGTATTAAAAGAAAATCCTATAAATCAAAAGCATTGCATTATATATTGAGATCACTTAATTTGCCACTAAACTTGCTAAACTTGTATGCTTTTTTTTTTTTACTATCTTTAAAAAAGGTTACATTTATATAATACGGTCTACGGGGGTGGTTTTAAAAATTTAGATTGCAACTGTATATAGCAGAATGGCGCTGCACATCTTGCACTTAATGGGTTAGTTCACCCAACAAAAAATTAATTCTGTCATTAATTACCCTCATGTTGTGCCAAACCTGTGAGACCTTCGTTCATGTTGTAAACACAGTGCTTCAAAACATTAAGGTCGAACCACTGTAATAATAATAATAATTCGTTACATTTATATAGCGCTTTTTCGGAGACCTCAAAGCTCTTTACATAGAAGGGTGGGGGGTGGGGGGGTCACAACTGTAAACTGGAGGGACTGTAGTCAGTCACAAAGTATTTTAGCGATGTCTTTGCAACATAATTGCCCCTTTTAATGTCCAGAAAAGTAGTAAAGACATCGTTAAAATAGTCTATGTGACTACAGTGGTTCGATCTTAATGTTTTGAAGCGACAAGAACACTTTTTGTGTGCAAAAATGACATTTCAACAATTTCTTCTCTTTTGTGTAATTCTTCGGTGTTCACGTGAGCACCGCGTGAACGAGTGTGGTGCTGACACAGGAGCCGGCATTCTGACGTAAAACATTGAAGCACTGCGTTTACAACATGAACGAAGGTCTTACGGGTTTGGAACGACATGAGGGTGAGTTATTAATGACAATAACTAATGACAGAATTTTCTTTTTTGGGTGAACTAACCCTTTAACAGTATTTTCAGGATTGCTGCACACTTTTAAAGTCAAATTTAAGGCTTTTTAAGACCTTTTTAAGACCTGAAGAAATCAAAATTAATACATTACATTAGGGGTGTGAAATATTGACAAATTTATCTCGTTATTTTCAAAGTTTTGTTAATAATAATTAGACAATATTTTACTGATTGTGTTTTTGTGCTTATGTTCAGCATAATAATTGTCATGCTTAAATATTCTCTATATTTACATTGAAATATGATATATGTTAAAATTGTGCACTGGCCCTTTAAGAATTGCGACTGTAAGTGATGCGTTTGAGCGTCCTTTATAGGAAATAGAGTGGAGTCGCACAGTTTTCTTTACCGCATCCGTGAAATTTAGGATTTAAGATGATATTTTGTTTATTTTATTTGTTCGATTTACTAACGAGTCTGGATTAAAGGAAGATTTTACCTGAAGAAAACTGTGTATGTGAATTGTTTTTAGTGGACACGGAGCGAGTTAACTGAAATTCTTGCGATGCGCACTCACATTAGTAAAGAAAACTAACTCCAGATGGATAAGGACGTGTTTGACACGAAGATATATGGATGTTTTTAAGGAACAATGGATCTTGAAGTGTATGCCAGGTGCAGTTTCGTTGGAAAAGGATGTGCTAGGATTACCCCAGAGGTGCGCAATTACCTGCGATCTAACGGCGATCAATTACCTGCGATCTTATTCCAGGAGGATTTCTGAGGTAAAAAACGAAATGTGACAGAACAGTTCAATAAATAATATAAGGACACTGCCTTGATTTGATTCTGGAGGTTAAATAAGTGATGATATTATGAAGAAAACTGAGGATTGCACTCGTACTAAAAGATCAGAAAAAATGACTGAGAAAGCAAAAGAAGAAAAGTTGCAAAGACTTGTGCAATCAAGGAAAGCTAAACTATCTCAGCTCACAAGTAAATCTAAGGAAATTGAACAACTTATGGATGATGCTGCAAATGTTGACACTGTTCAAACTAAATTAGAAACTGAACAAAGATTTGCATAAAGATTTCGGTCAGTTGAATCATGATATTGAGGAATTTATGTCTGATGAAGATTATGCAAAGGACCAGCATACATGGTTTGAACCAAGAGCCTTCTCATGTGAAAGATTCATTGATGCAGTCAACAAGTGGATGAAACAGATTGCATAAAATGCAAAACAAGCAATACAGTGTGATCTAGAAGTGAATCCTGATGATAGCATTTCCTCTGAGTCAGTGACTTCAAGTAAGAAGCATAAGAAACATGGATCAGTAGATGGCAGATCTACAGCTTCTACCACTTCTTCTGCACGTATATCCGCTGAAGTAGAAAGAGCTGCACTACTTGTAAAACATGCTGCATTGAAGAAGAAACAAGCTATTGAACGACAAGAAGCTGAACTAAAGGCTAAAAGAGAGGAATTTGAGCTAGAAGTTGCCCTTGCAGCATCAGATGCAAAAATCAAAGTTATTAAGCAATATGAAAGCAGTCGGTCTTCATCTGTATGTCACAAGGAAATAGATCTGGAGTCAGGTAGAATAACTGCTCATGAAGATGAACTGAAACAAGAAAGTCTGCTTGATAATGTGTTTCAACCTCTATGGCCACAGTCAACTAATAACACCATCCCATGAGAGCTTTCTTCAAATAGAGAGGGAGACGTAGTTGATACTTTATGTAATGCCATGGAGAGGCAAGCCAATTTCACTGAGTGCTTAGTGAAGCATCAAAAAATGTCCATGCTTCCTTCAATTGACATACCCATTTTCAAAGGAGATCCTCTTGATTATAAGCTGTTCATTCGGGCCTTCGAACATGGTGTGGAAGATCGTACTGATTATGATAAGGACCGTTTGTACTTCATGGAACAGTACACAACTGGAAAGCCGAAGGAATTGATTCGTAGTTGTCTACATATGAACCCAGCTGAAGGCTATCTTAAGGCAAAGCAGCTTCTGAGAGAGCATTTTGGAAATGAGTATCAGATTGCAGTAGCATATATGAACAAAGCTCTACATTGGCCCTCTATCAAACCTGAAGATGAAGCACTTCACTTCTTTTCATTGTTTCTGTCAGGATGCTGCAATGCAATGTCAGATATAACTTACATGGAGGAGATGGATAACGCAGCAAATCTGAGAGCCATTGTGATGAAACTTCCATACAAATTAAGAGAAAAATGGTGATCTGTGGCATGTGAAATTCAAGAGAAGCAAAATGTTAAAGAGAAGTTCAAAGATTTAGTTGATTTCATTAGCAAGCAAGCAAAGATTTCTCTTCATCCAGTGTTGAGACTTAAAGGATAGTTCAACAACTAAAGGACAAGATAAGTTACATGCAGAAGCAAGTGCTTACACAGGGCTCAACATAAAAAAAAAATCCCCACTGGCCCCCGGGGCCAGTAGATCAGAGTTTTGCTGGCCCCTTTTATATTTTTACTGTCCCTGAAAGAAACATAAGGAAAAGCATGGGAAACCATTTCTGGCATATCAGAATGGGTGCTGGACATAATAAAACGAGGTTACTCGCTGCAGTTCGCTCGCAGACTGCCGCGCAGGGGCGGACTGAGACCAAAAAGTGGCCCTGGACTTTGACCCACAGCAGCCCACCACATCCCACATCATAACACATTGTCTCATTAATGTGCAGAATAATTTTTAACACTACTTATAGCATAAAAATATTACACAATACAAAAATAAATGCTATTTCAACATTTATTTTTAAATAACACAACACATATTAGATAATATTTGTAAAACAAAGGGAAACAAAATGAAGAACATTAAGACACACAACAATATTAATATAAAACTATCAAGACATTAACATTTTGCATTAACATGAATCCTCGTGGCATAGGCTACTATTAGGCTATCATGTGATATTTAACTTGCTTCTTTTCTTCCAGCTTTTCATCCATAGACAATTATTTGTAATTATCTGCTCAAATAAATTCGCAGTAACGGATCAATATCTCTCTCTCTCTCTCTCTCTGTAAAATTAAACGTGAAAGGGGGCGTGTTTCAAGATACTCAACTGTTGAGTATCGAGGGCAATACACTCACATAAACACAAAACACACTCCTTGTCGGCTGCGGCCGCGCGATCGATTCACTCAGCCATTTGCGTAGAAAATAAATGTAATATGATTTCCGTCATTTTTAAAATATATTCGTGTAGCCTTCCGAGTGGGCCGGCCCACATTGGCCAGTCTGCCCTTACGGTGAAAAGCGAAGTATCACATCTACTTGGCGCCGAAATAGTGAAACTGCTGGGAAAAGGGGCTATAAAGACCGTTCCTCTAACGCAGAGCGAGTCGGGCTTTTACAGACGCTACTTTCTCGTCCCCAAAAAGGGTGGTTGTCTCAGACTCATCCTAGACCTCAGACGTTTGAACAAGCGCTTATGAAATGCTCGTTCAAATTGCTGACAACCAATCCTCGCACAAATTCGCCCATGAGAGATTGCATGGTTAATCTCAGTGGATCTGAAAGATGCTTACTTTCAGATACAGATAGCATCCCGTCACAGGCCATTCTTGATATTTGCCTCCGAGGGTCGAGCTTATAAGTACAATGTCCTGACGTTCGGTCTGTCCCTACCTCGCAGGCTCGCACGTTCACGAAGTGCATGGACACGGCGCGCGCGCGCGCTCGCCCCCCAACAACGGAGTATGCGAATACTGAACTACATCGACGATTGGCTGATTTTAGCTCAGAGGCAGAGCTTATAATTCACAGCCGGAATATTAAATAACCTGAAGTAACATTGACACTCTTCGCGCCACTGTGTGTGACGAATTGCTGTTTGTTTTGCTGATGGCCAGTCACTGGCCCGCACGGGCCAGTGACTGGCCAATCAGCTAGCCCGACATACTCTTTTACTGGCCCCGGGCCATTGCTCATGTCGAGCCCTGGCTTACAAAAAGGCTGTAACAAAAAGGGTATTCACGACTAGTGCTGTACCAACCAATTGACAAAGGTTGAAGATGACGAGAGACTTTCAGTTCAAAGATCACAAAATAAACATCCAAGCAGCCAGAAAAAAATCATGTCTTTGTAAAGGACTGCAGCACAACCTGGACTCTTGTAGGAGTCTGAGAAGCAAGACACATCAGGAGAAAATTGACTTTTTGCGAAGCAAAGGCTTGTGTTTTGGCTGTTTAAAGCATGGTCACGTGAGTAAACAATGCAAAGAAAGACTTAGCTGCAGTGAATGTTCTTTGCCTCATCCAACCATACTGCATATGAAACCAAAGGAAACTGCACGTCCTCAGGAAGACAGAATGGATAACTGTGATAGTCTGTTACAAGTGCATTAATTTGTGCAGAAAAGGACAACAGTGAAGTCATAGATTTTTGTGAGAATGACTGTACTTTGTCAATTGTTCCTGTACAGGTCAAGACAACGAAAGGTCTGGTCAAAATGTACGCCTTTCTCGACCCAGGTAGTTCAGATACTTTCTGTACAGAAGCTTTGATGTCTGAACTGAATGTGAATGGAAGAAAGACTGATATACTTCTGAGAACAATGGTGGATAAAAAACAAGTAAAAACTCACATAGTGTCTGGGTTGGAGATTAGTAGGCTAGATGATGATGAATTCTTTCAACTTCCAGATGTTTTCACACAGAGAACAATTCCAGTTCACAAGGGCAACATTCCACAGCAAAAGGATTTGGAGAGATGGCCATATCTTAACCTGTTAGCCTTCAGCGCCACTTTTGAAAAATCCCCAGAAATTGCATACCCAACCTAAAAAAGATTCAATTCATTGACCCTTCGTCCTAAAAGCTCAAGTATGGTCTCATTTGAAAGCTGACACCTGGCACTTTATTGGAAATGTAGAATGAATTATTGTCATAATGAAAAAAAAATTATGAATAGCTTCAAAGTTGTGTAAGTTATTAGAAATTTATTTTTATGAAACATCTTCATGAAAATTAAATTGAAGTTGGCCCGTCAGCACTCTAGAAATGCACTCCAGCTAAAGACACATGTCTGACCATGTTATATTTAAAATTTGAAGGTGATAAGTCTAAAACTCTGTATTTTGTTAAATGTTTTTCAAGATCATCTCAAATGACTTTATTTTGAATTGACTCTAAAATGCAAACTTGTGTTTATTGTCATCTATTAGCATCTATTCAGTCTATTGTCTCTATTGTTTTGTGGTGCAAACGAGCCCCATTCAGTGTCACTCTCTCCTGCTCACATTTACACCTTTCCAGCCGGCTTATGGCCATAAATATTATTTTCCTTTGTCTCCATTATAATCGCTAACGACTGGCTAATCACGGTGTTTCACCCCCTAATTTCTTTCATAATCTTCACTTCACATTTGAAACTGTATCAAATGCCTTTCTCAAATAAAGAAATATTTCAGTAAGCATTCCGATTTAGAAAAAAAATCATAAAAAATAACAGCTAGATGGCAGGTGCAACTAGAGAGCTAGCTAGCATGTTAGCTTAGCACACCATCAATACACGACAATTTATGAGATTAAAACCCTGTTTTATGCTCCAAACTTACTTTATAGCGCAAGTCGAGTGTTTTAAATAATCTTCTATGAGCTTATTTGGCTTCAGAAAAGAAAATCAGACAGAAAATAAATGAGTTTATGGTATTCTGCATGTTTGTAAAGTCTATATCGATTAGCATTGCATTATACATATAATCTATTATTATAAAAATACCTGACATGGCTCGAAGAACACAGGTAAATCAAATATCATTGCAATCATGTTTATTGTCTTCAAAACATCTTTATCTGCATGTTATAGCGATCTCTGAAAGCTAACGTTAGCTGTGTTTATGTCAGTGACGTCCTGGAAGGTCACAGGTTATTGTTCTTCTTCGTGAGCTCCCATATTTGGAAAAAACTGTGCATAGAGCGCCCTCATTCTGCTGTATGGATTGAAAACACAGTACATCAGAGTATCCAGCGCTCTTTATGTATACATCGACGCATTTGGATATAAATTCAATAAATATTATTCCTGTCTATAGAAATATGATGTAAACCTATGATAATATATCAATATTTCTCCAAATCTGCACATTTTTGAGCCAAAAGCCCTGAGGAACGTTGTTTTGTCACGCGTTCTCATGACAACAGCACGGGAGTTTTTTTCTGAATGGAGCAGCTGACGCTCATAATTCATATTAAAGGTATCGACTCATTTTTTCATTACATAAATCCTGACACAAATTAAGACATAACTGTCACTATAAGTTTCTCAGAATACAATAGTGGTCAAATACTGAAACGTGAGACTTATATATTTTTAATGATGTATAGTTTGTCAAGGTAATAACATTAAATCTGATAGTAACTTTGAACTATTTAAAAAAAAAACGCTTCAGAGCGTCCTCGCTCTGGTGAAGGCTAACAGGTTAAAGGGCACCTATTATGGAATTTTGAAATTTACCTTTCATGTAGTGTGTAACATAGATCTAAGTGAACAAAAACATCCTGCAAAGTTTGAAATATGAAAGTGCACCGTATATAAAGTTATTGTCTTTCAAAAGTAAGAGTCGACTCGGAGTCATTTTTATGAATCGTTAGAAGACCGAAGCTTTTTCTCTGACTAGATGACGTCAACTTGTCAAGTTATTTGAATACGATACGCCCACTTATTGCGCTCCAAGGCCAGGGAAAACATCATGGCGACGAGACGCTGTGTTCTGAAGTGCGGCTCAAAAGCCAACTTTTTTCATCTGCCCAAGGAGGAGCATTTGAAGACTAAGTGGCTACAATTCATATATACAACTATACCACAGAAGTATAGTCCGAGCCTTGTGCTTTGTTCGCGCCATTTTGAAGACGATTGCTTTTTAAATGGAATCAAACTTGGATTCGCGAGCCGGCTGATATTGAAGGAAGGTTCAGTTCTAAATGTATTTGCATCAGCTTCCTCCTCCGTATCATCGGTGAGCAAATCAGGTAAAAATAAATGCATATTATACGAAAACAAGTGTTTTTTGACATTGCATGCACGTAAAACTGTTGTTGGGGAGTCCCTGAACAACATTAGGAACATTTTAAATGTCATAATAGGTGCCCTTTAAAGAGGTTTTTCTACCTAGCATCGAAGCAGAAATCGGATTGCTAATAGCATCTAATGTGCCTGAAGTCATGGATCCTTGGCAAGTTATTAGTAGTAAAGACAATGGACCTTTTGCGGTAAAAACCAAGTTGGGCTGGACAGTTAATGGACCCCTCAGGAACAGTAATGATGTCACAAGAAAGGGAAGGAATGTTCAAGTATCTGTAAATCGCATATCAGTAGCCAGATTAGAAGACTTGTGGCAACAGCAATTCAAGCTGGATTTTCCTGAAGCAGAAAGGGATGATAATCTAGAAATGTCCAAGGAAGACCACCAATTTATGAAAATGATGTCTGAGTCAGCTAAACTTGTAGATGGTCATTACAGCTTGTGCCTGCCTTTGAAGAACAAGGCTGTTCAGATGCCAAATAATCGAGTGGTGGCTGAACAACGGGCTATGAATTTGAAAAGAAAATTCATCAGAAATCCTGAGTTCCACACAGAGTATACGTCATTCATGAACAGTCTCGTCAGAAATGACTATGCTGTTAAGCTGACAGAAAACAATCACAAGCAAACAGATGACAACATATGGTACATACCTCATCATGGGGTGTACCATCCCTTCAAACAAAAACAGAGTTGTTTTCGATTGTGGGGCATCTTTTCAAGGGATGTCGTTGAACCAACAACTTTTACAAGGCCCTAACCTCACAAGTAATCTGTTCGGTGTCATTACAAGATTCAGACAGGAAAGTAATCGCTATTATGGGAGATGTGGAAGCTATGTTCCACCAGGTTCGCGTCCATGAAGAGGATTCAAATCGTTTACGGTTCTTGTGGTGGCCTCATGGAGATTATAATGGAGACTTGGAACACAAAATGGTTGTCCACTTGTTTGGCGCTACTTCTTCACCCAGCTGTGCCTGCTTTGTTTTGAGGAAGTGTGCTGAAGATCATAGCACATTATTCAAAGCTGACGTTGTTGATGCTGTTTTACGAAAATTTTACGTAGATATTGAAATTTATTGTTGAGGATAACCCCTTGAGATGAAACATCTCGTTTTCAAGGGGGTCCTCGAGACAGAAACAAAAAATAATACAACACATATACATTCACACTCGCAAAAGCTCTCCCTCACGGGCTCAACGGGCTGATGGAGTGAAAAACTTGAATCTTGACCAAGAAACACTGCCAATGGAAAGAGTTGAGTTGAGTCCATTGGAATGTTGAGTCAGACACATTTCAATTCAAAATAGTCATTAAAGATCGACCACTCACTCGAAGAGGATTGCTCTCGATTGTCAGCTCTATCTATGACCCATTGGGGTTTCTTGCACCTGAAGTTTAACCAGCAAATATGATCCTGCAGGACTTATGCAGACTGATAATAGGATGGGATGATGATCTTCCAGAGCAAGTAAAACAAAGTTGGACAGACTGGCTCAATGGGATTCATCAACTTGAAATGAATCTCAGGTCTAAAATTTATTTACGAATTCACAGATGAGTGGCCAAAGAACATGACCCAATTGATGATATCTGCAGATGATCCAGAGATCAAGAGGTCAGTGTTGGTCAATTCAATACAAGCCCAACACAATAACAGTTCAGTTAGACAACTGATGAATCATTTCTCCTCTTGGATAAAGCTTCAGCGCATTGTAGCGTGGATGCTAAAATTGAAAACCATGCTGTTGAAACTTGTGCAAAAGAGAAAGACTCTTACTGCTGCAGAGACTTTAACCAACTCAAGTAAAAGCAAGCAGACTGTGAACAAAGGGATGCTAGATTTTAAAGCTGAATAAAAAAGGAAGCAACATTTCTGTTGATGATTTGAAAGAGGCTGAGCTTGAAATAGTGAAATAATGTCAAAGAGAGAAGTTCACTGAGGAGATTTCAGCATTGCAACGTGGACATGCCACAAAGAGAGGCAGTTCGATCTACAGATTAAACCCCCAGTTGCTCAATGGAGTTTTATATGTCGGTGGAAGACTTAGCAATGCTGCTATGCCAGAAGAAAGTAAGCGACCTATGCTTATACCAAAGGATCTTCATGTCACCAACTTAATCCTTCAGAATGTCCATGAGCAAACAGGACACGGTGGTAGAAATCACATGATTTCAACACTGCAACAGAAATACTGGATACCTGGTGCAAAATCTGCAATCAGAAAAATGCTGGCAAGATGTGTTATCTGTCGTTGTTTACATTCCTCAACAGGAAAACAAATAATGTCACACTTACCATCAGACAGGGTGTTGCCAGATGATCCACCTTTTACCAGAGTAGGTGTAGATTACTTTGGACCATTCATGGTTAAACGTGGAAGAACCCTTGTCAAGAAATATGGCGTTATATTCACTTGCTTCGCAATTCGTGCAGTGCACATCAAAGTTGCTTCTTCACTAGACACTGATTCCTGTCTAAATGCTGTATGCCGCTTTGTAGCCAGAAGAGGACAAGTGAAAGTTCTCAGGTCAGACAATGGGACCAATTTTGTAGGTGCTGAGCGTGAGTTAAGGCAATCCATTGAAAAATCTAACAACCAAAAGATTCAGGACCATCTCAGTCAGCAAGCAATTAAGTGGGTTTTCAATCCTCCCACTGGATCTCACCATGGCGGGGCATGGGAGAGATTGATACGCTCAATAAGAAAGATCCTTAATTCTACAATCAGAGAACAAGTTCTTGATGAGGAATGCCTGAACAGAAGCTATTATGAACAGTCGTCCAATCACAGCAGCATCAAGTGATGTAAATGATTTGGAAGCTTTGACTCCAAACCCCTTGCTTTTACTCAAGTCAAAGCCATCGTTGCCTCCAGGACTGTTCGACAAGGATGACCTGTATTCTCGACGCAGATGGAAACAGGTTCAGTACATTTCTGATCTGTTCTGGAAACGCTGGTGTCGGGAATACTTGCCGCAATTGCAACAGAGACAAAAATGGAATAACACGACAAGAAACTTCTCTGTTGGAGATATTGTTCTGGTAGTTGATGACTCCACCCCCAGGAATTCATGGGTATTAGCAAGGGTCATTGAAACCATTCCTGATAAGAAGGGTCTCGTCCGACAAGTCCGCATTAAGACAAAAACTAACATTTTGGAAAGACCCATAACAAAATGCCTCCTGTTGCAGGAGGCATAATGAATATAGTGAAGGCAATATGTCTATAAGAACCCAAATTTGTGTTACTTTGGACTTTAAGAATTTACTAAGGATATTAAAGTAATACGGCTCCTTCTGTTTAAATTTAAGTAATTGTTTCAAAGAGTATGAGAACAATTAGAGGCCGGTAATGTAGGAGCTTAAAGGATAATTCCGGTATTTAACACCTTGAGTCTATATTGTAGTTTGTTTTGGATGAACAAGAGTGGTGGACAACATTTTTTTGACAATGGTTCCTCTCTCGAGTTTTTGACTATAAAAGAAATGGCCATAGACCCATTTAACATTGGAGTCAATGTGCATGTCCGAAAATGTCATTAAAACAGCCAATAATGTTCGTTTACAAAACTGTTAAACTCACCGAGTGGTTAGTGGTGTTCGTTGATGATTATAAACAATATATCGTCGCAATATATAATTCCAATCCGTTTATTTTGCTATAGTGGAACTATTTTTTCAGAACCGTGTAACTTCCGCTCAATATTTGAACCTGAAGCGTTAGCACACTCCCGACCACTTGATGGCGATAACCGATGTTTATGTCTCGCGGGACACTCACGGTCACAGTCGAGTTCAACTTCATATTGCACTGGTCAGTGGTCACATCTTTCAATATGGTTAGAATTTGTGCGGTCAAAAACTGCGGTAAAGAGCTCTGCTCGCTAGCCTTATGAGAAACGGAAGCGAGCAAAAAGACTACATCGACCAAATGTAAACAGCCTCCTTTCCGTTTCCGTTAGCGCATTTATATTAACCTGATATTAACGAGCACTCAGTCCTTCAACAGAATTCAATGTGATTTTGCATTGAATTCTGTGTGCAATTCAATGTGCATGCGTCGCGAGTGAGCGCTGTGTTTGTATTTGAAGCTCCGTCGACTTGATTCATAAATCGTTGATTTTGTTCTTTACACTCATTTATAAACGAGCATTTTCTATTTTTCCAGCGTGTAAACATATCTCCGATACTACTCTCTATAAAAAACAATCGGATTGCTTTGATATCGCTAGTTATATCCAACTTTCCGAACTTCCGTTACTATCTCTAACGATAGCCCGCTAGCATTGCACGCGTGGCCTCGCCTATCGACCGTCTTATTTACACTCGAATCACTGAAATCGCTTGTTTGTGTTGGAGTTTGTGTTTGTGCTTCGAAATCGCTTGTTTGTGTTTGAAGTTTGTGTCTGTGGTCGAACCGCTTTGGTTGTGTTTGGAGTTTGTGTTTAAATCGCTTGTCTGTGTTTGAAGTTGTGTTTGTGCTTCGAATTCGCTTGTTTGTGTTTGAAGTTTGTGTCTGTGGTCGAACTGCTTTGGTTGTGTTTGGAGTTTGTGTTTAAATCGCTTGTCTGTGTTTGAAGTTGTGTTTGTGCTTCGAATTCGCTTGTTTGTGTTTGAAGTTTGTGTCTGTGGTCGAACTGCTTTGGTTGTGTTTGGAGTTTGTGTTTAAATCGCTTGTCTGTGTTTGAAGTTGTGTTTGTGCTTCGAATTCGCTTGTTTGTGTTTGAAGTTTGTGTCTGTGGTCGAACTGCTTTGGTTGTGTTTGGAGTTTGTGTTTAAATCGCTTGTCTGTGTTTGAAATTTGTGTTTGTGCTTCGAATTCGCTTGTTTGTGTTTGAAGTTTGGGTCTGTGGTCGAACTGCTTTGGTTGTGTTTGGAGTTTGTGTTTAAATCGCTTGTCTGTGTTTGAAGTTGTGTTTGTGCTTCGAATTCGCTTGTTTGTGTTTGAAGTTTGTGTCTGTGGTCGAACTGCTTTGGTTGTGTTTGGAGTTTGTGTTTAAATCGCTTGTCTGTGTTTGAAATTTGTGTTTGTGCTTCGAATTCGCTTGTTTGTGTTTGAAGTTTGGGTCTGTGGTCGAACCGCTTTGGTTGTGTTTGGAGTTTGTGTTTCAAATCGCTTGTCTGTGTTTGAAGTTTGTGTTTGTGCTTCGAATTCGCTTGTTTGTGTTTGAAGTTTGTGTCTGTGGTCGAACCGCTTTGGTTGTGTTTGGAGTTCGTGTTTCAAATCGCTTGTTTTTGTGTTTGTGTTTCGAATCGCTTAACTGTTAACGTTAGTTTGCGAGCGTGTGAACATATCTCCGATACTACTCTCTATAAAAAATAAATAAAAAATAAAAACAATCGGATTGCTTTGATATCGCTAGTTATATCCAACTTTCCGATCTTCCGTTACTATCTCTAACGTTAAGTTAGCCCGCTAGCATTTGCACGCGTGGTCTCTCCTATCGACCGTCTTATTTACACTCGAATCACTGGAAGGATACGGGTTCTATCCATGATTTCAGTCCTAAATTAGTAGTGATATTGGTAGCATCACTGCTAATTTATTGTTCATCTGTCATAATGGCGAATACATCGTATGTGTGTCTACCTCTGAGTGCAGGTGAGGACACGTTTGAGCTGCATTCGGTGCGGTTGGAGCTGGAGTCCGTGGAGAAGCAGATCCGTGATCTGCTGGGGAGGCAGGCCGAGCTGCGAGACCGACGATCAGCGCTTGAAGCATCACGCGCCGATGCTCACAAGTCAGTGGTTAGTAACTTTTCGACTCCGGTCTCCTCTACTCCGTGTATTTCTCTGCACAGGACCCGAGCACCCCTGGTTTCGTTTACCCCGACACCGACACAGCACCATGGACCCTGGGTGATGCCACAGCGGAAGACACGAGCCAGGACCAGAGCAAGGACCTCTCCGCCCCTCCCGGTCTTCGAGATCTCCACCCGGAACCGCTTCTCCCCTCTTCGCGAGACGGAACGCGACGACGCTGTGATCATCGGCAGTTCCATGGTCCGGCATGTCCGCGCTACCTCAGGTAAAGGTATGGTGCGCACTCACTGCTTTCCTGGTGCTCGTGTTCTCGATGTCGCTGCGCAGGTCCCCGAGATCCTGAACGGTGACGAGCGCGTCGGAGCTGTCGTGCTGCACGTGGGGGTGAACGACATCAGGCTGCGGCAGACGGAGGTTCTGAAGAGGGACTACAGGAGCCTGATCGAGACGGTACGCAGAACATCGCCTGAAGCAAAGATCGTCGTGTCTGGACCGCTTCCCACGTACCGACAAGGACAAGAAAGGTTCAGTAGATTGTTTGCACTAAATGAATGGTTGATGTCATGGTGTAATGAACAGAGACTGCTCTTTGTAAATAATTGGAATCTGTTTTGGGAGCGACCTAGGCTCTACCGTGCTGATGGCCTGCACCCCAGCAGAATCGGAGCGGCTGTTCTGTCGGACAACATCTCCAAGACGTTACACACCATATGACTAGTAAGTCAAAGTCCAAATCACATTCTTTGCTGTCCCAAATTAATTGATATAAGTACCAGTGTAGAACACTATATAGAAACAGTGTCTATTCCTCGTTTAGTGAGGCCAAACAATAAATCTACTGTAGGATCTAAGAAAAATCTAATTGTGATTAAACCAGAAAATCTCAATATTAGTGAACAAAAACAATTTCTAAAGCTAGGTCTTCTAAACATTAGATCGCTTACACCTAAGGCGGTTATTGTAAATGAAATGGTCACTGATAATAGCTTCGATGTACTCTGCCTTACTGAAACCTGGCTTAAACCAAATGATTATTTCGGTCTTAATGAGTCCACTCCACCAGGATACGGTTATAAGCATGAGCCCCGTCTGATTGGTCGTGGCGGCGGTGTTGCAACAATCTATAGAGATATTCTTAATGTTACTCAGAAAACAGGTCACAGGTTTAATTCGTTTGAAGTACTTGTTCTAAATGTTACGCTCCTAGATGTAAGAAAGAAATCCCTATTATCTCTAGCCTTGGCTACCGTATATAGACCGCCAGGGCCTTACGCTGATTTCCTAAAAGAGTTTGCAGATTTTCTCTCAGATCTATTGGTCAATGTCGATAAGGCAATAATTGTTGGAGATTTCAACATACACGTTGATAACACAAATGATGCGTTAGGAGCTGCGTTTACAGATTTATTAAACTCCTTTGGGGTCAAGCAAAACGTTAGTGGTCCCACTCATCGTCTTAATCATACTCTAGATTTAATTATATCATATGGAACCGATCCAACCAATATAGATATTATACCGCAAAGTGATGATGTCACTGATCATTACATGGTAACTTGCATACTACGTACGGCTGAAATGTGTCATGTTGCGCCACGTTATCGACCAGGCAGAACAATCCTTCCAACCACTATAGATAGATTCTTGAATAGCTTACCTGATCTATCTCCGCTCCTCAGTGAACCCAAACAAACAGATGAGCTAGAGGAAATGACTAGCAGTATGAGCACCATTTTCTCTAGTACATTAGAAACTGTTGCACCAATTAGACTAAAAAAGGTTAGAGAGAAAACTAAAGCACCATGGTACAACAGTGCTACGCATGTTATCAAGAGAGAAACTCGTAACTTAGAGCGCAAATGGAAACAAACTAATTTAGAGGTCTTTAGAATCGCGTGGAAAGACAGTATGTCACGTTATAAAAAGGCTCTAAAAGCAGCCAGGGCTGAGCATCTCCGCAAACTAATAGAAAATAACCAAAACAATCCAAGGTTTTTATTTAACACTGTGGCTAGATTAACAAATAAACAGACATCACCTGAACAAAATATTCCGTTACATTTTAATAGTAATGATTTCATGAATTTCTTCACTGAGAAAATAGAAAGCATCAGAAACACAATTGTAAATGTACAATCTTTGACAGCGTCTTATGATTCAGCCTCAATTATCGCCCCTCAAGAACAACTACAGCGCTTTACAACTATAGGACAGGAAGAGCTAAATAAACTTATCACTGCATCTAAACCAACAACATGTTTATTAGATCCAATACCCACTAAACTACTGAAAGAAGTGTTACCTGTAGTGGAAGAGCCTCTTCTCAATATTATTAACTCGTCTTTATCTTTAGGACATGTTCCAAAAACATTCAAGCTAGCAGTTATAAAACCTCTTATTAAGAAACCACAATTAGATCCAAATAACCTAGCAAATTACAGACCCATTTCAAATCTTCCATTTATGTCTAAAATACTTGAAAAAGTTGTGTCCGCTCAATTGTGCTCTTTCTTGCAAGAAAACGATATCTATGAAAAGTTTCAGTCTGGATTCAGGCCACATCATAGCACAGAAACTGCGCTGGTTAAAATTACAAATGATTTACTTTTAGCTTCTGACCAAGGCTGTATCTCAATACTAGTTTTACTCGATCTTAGCGCTGCGTTTGACACTATAGATCATAAAATACTCTTAGATCGACTTCAAAATTACACTGGTGTTCAGGGACAGGCATTAAGCTGGTTTAGATCGTACCTATCAGACCGTTACCATTTTGTCCATTTAAATGGGGAAAAATCAAAGATAACGTCAGTAAATTATGGAGTGCCGCAAGGATCTGTATTAGGCCCCCTGCTATTCTCAATTTATATGCTGCCACTTGGTAATATTATAAGAAAACATGGAATAAGTTTCCACTGTTATGCTGATGACACTCAATTATATATTTCATCTAGACCAGATGATAACACTAAATTATCTAAAATGACAGAGTGTGTTAAAGATATAAAATATTGGATGACGTGTAATTTTCTTCTATTAAATTCAGATAAAACGGAGGTATTACTGATTGGTCCAAAAAACTGCCCACAAAACCTCTTACAATACAACCTTAATCTAGATGGACGTCCTGTTACTTTATCCTCTACAGTAAAAGACCTGGGTGTTATACTAGACCGCAACTTGTCTTTTGAAAATCATATTTCAAATGTCACAAGAACAGCCTTTTTCCACCTTAGAAACATTGCTAAGCTACGTAACATGCTATCAGTTTCTGATGCAGAAAAGTTAGTTCATGCATTCATGACCTCGAGACTAGATTACTGTAATGCTCTATTAGCTGGTTGTCCTGCATCCTCAATAAACAAGCTACAGTTAGTCCAAAATGCAGCCGCTAGAGTTCTTACTAGGTCAAGAAAATATGATCATATAACACCAATTTTATCATCTCTACACTGGTTACCTATTAAGTTCCGTATCAATTACAAAGTATTGTTACTGACCTATAAAGCCCTAAATGGTTTAGCTCCTGTGTATTTAAGAGATCTTCTATCGCCATATAATCCATCGCGCTCTTTAAGATCACTAAATTCGAGGCTTCTGGTCGTACCTAGGATATCTAAGTCCACTAAAGGAGGGAGGGCGTTTTCACATCTAGCTCCTAAACTCTGGAATAGCCTTCCTGATATTGTCCGAGGCTCAGACTCGCTCTACCAGTTTAAAACTAGATTAAAGACGCATCTCTTTAGCCAAGCATTCACATGATGCATCTCATACCTTTTATACTACAGTTAAATCAGATCAAATGCATTCATATTATGAACAGCAGCTACGCTAATTATTTCCCATCTGCCTTTTTTGTTGTTATCTCGGGACGCCTGTCCCGAGATAACTCAAATAGAGTTCGTCAGCTCCAGTTATGTATCCAGCCTCTCATGGAGACTTCAGATGCCCCAACGCCTGTGATGAGACGACTCGACGCCTGTGAAGAGACGACCCAACGCCGGCGATATGTTATGCCCTAAATTTCATGATTAACTAACTGTATTTTTGTATGTATATTTTTGAAATGCATTTTCTGTAAAGCTGCTTTGAAACAATGTGTATTGTGAAAAGCGCTATACAAATAAACTTGAATTGAATTGAATTGAATTGATTTTACAAAATGACGAATAAAACACGACAGAAACTGTATTTCGCAACACTTTTTGTTTCTGGAACATCAACTAACATCACTAATCACTCGGTGAGTTGCACAGTTTTGAAAACTAATGTTAAAGGTTGTTTTAATGACATTTTCGGACATGCACATTGACTCCAATTTTAAATGGGTCCATGGCCAATTCTTTTATAGTCAAAAACTCGAGAGAGGAACCATTGTCAAAAAAATGTTGTCCACCACTCTTGTTCATCCAAAACAAACTACAATATAGACTCAAGGTGTTAAATACCGGAATTATCCTTTAATTATGCTTATGTTCAGTGACTATTATTGCATATTATGTGTTGCATTTCAGTATTTGAATATTTGTGTTTTGATTGTAAACTTTATTTATGTGTACTATTTAGATAAATATTCTCTATATTTACATTGAAATATGTTATATGTTAAAATTGTGCACTGGCCCTTTAAGAATTGCGACTAAGTGATGCGGTTTAGCGTCCTTTATAGGAAATAGAGTGGAGTTGCACAGTTTTCTTTACCGCATCCGTGATATTTAGGATTTAAGATTATATTTTGTTTATTTTATTTTATTTGTTCGATTTACTAACGAGTCTGGATTAAAGGAAGATTTTACCTGAAGAAAACTGTGTATGTGAATTGTTTTTAGTGGACACGGAGCGAGTTGACTGAAATTCTTGCGATGCCCACTAACAGCTGGTTTAGCCATGTTGTTGACAGCAGACTCAAAGATATTCATATTTTTCATATTCTATGCAGTGGTCAGTTCACAGCAGTGACAGAAACTAAAAATTTTATTAAGTGGCAATGTTTGCCACCTTAAATTGATTTCCAGGGCATTTTCACCTATATATGAACTTTTTTTAAAAGGTATGCATCACCTTTTATGTCAAATTCTAACATTCAAATGAAATTCTACTAGAATAATAAC
This sequence comes from Phoxinus phoxinus, assembly GCF_949152265.1. Taxonomy (NCBI): domain Eukaryota; kingdom Metazoa; phylum Chordata; class Actinopteri; order Cypriniformes; family Leuciscidae; genus Phoxinus; species Phoxinus phoxinus. Next base: position 7,739,782 of record NC_136892.1, read on the forward strand.
AGTACCACCGTTACCAGTCAAATTAAATCATTAAATCAAAATCCATCTTTGCAGTGCAGAGGTGACAATTAATATATTTACACTCCATTTACAATTGCATAAATAAAGCTATGAGATTATTTTATATTCAATATTTAAATATGAAATTATTTCTAATTTTAATGTTTTAATTAAAGGGTAGTTTAAATATGAAACTAAAACTGCCAGTAGGTGGCGGCAAGTCACTGTCTTAAGTGAGCTGAGGGAGTCATTCTTTCAATCGATTTGTTCAAACAGCGGATTCATTCGGGAAACTTTAGACAAGTGTTTTCAATAATGTGCTTTTTGTTATGTTGTGTTGTAAATCCAAACAATCAAAAGCCATTCCTTTTAAATCTCCTCATTCTTTATGCAAGGTTCCTCATAGGACCTGCTAGCACCTAATAGGGCCATTATGAGAGGGTCTTTGTCTTTCTCAGGTGTGAAACTCAATATTCATGACGAGTCACGCCTTCCGCATAAAGCTTTCTTTTTTCTTTTTTTCACAAAACATGTCTTACAAATTTTAAATCATTATATTGTTTTATCTGGATGAGTAGGCAGGATGATTTTCACATAGTTTTGGAGCAAATATTCTAGGCTACGTAACAATTTTCAAAAGTCTTGTGAAGAAATAATCAGTCATGACCTTATTTTAATGACAATTTTTTCTGTTTTTTCAAACCACGCATAAATGTCACTCAAAACTACAAACTTTTACATACATCATGCAGAATACTATAAAATATATTTTCTGTCTGATTTTTTTATCTGAAGCCAAATCAGATCACAGAAGGTTATTTAAAACACTCGACTTGCGCTATAAAGTTTGGAGCACAAACATGGCTTTAATCTCATCAAATTGTTGTGTATTGATGGTGTGCTAAGCTAACATGCTAGCTATCTCTAGGTGCACCTGCCACCTAGCTGTTATTTTTATGAATTTTTCTAAATGGGAATGCTTACAGAAATGTTTCTTTTTTTCAAGAAGGCATTTGATACAGTTTCAAATGTGAAGTGAGAACTTTGATAAAAGAAATGAGGGGTTTTAACGGCATGAATAGCCAGACGTTAGTAATTATAATGCAGACAAAAGCAAAGCATATTTAGAGCCATAACCAGGCTGGAGAGGTGTGAATGTGTGCAGGGGAGACTGAGACTGAATGGGGCACGTTTGCACCACAAAACAATAGAGACAATACACTGAATGGATGCTTAGAAGATGACAAACATCAGTTTGCATTTTAGAGTACCGGTATAATCAAAATAAAGTCATGACACGATCTTGAAAAACATTTAACTAAATACAGTTTGACTTATCTTCAGATTTTAAATATAACAGTCACACATGTGGCTTTAGCTGCAGTGCATTTCTAGATTGATACAATGCCAACTTAAATTTTATTTTCATGAAGATGTTTCATAAAAATACATTTCTAATTACTTTACAAAACTTTAACTATTTATAACTTTTTTTTTTTCATTATGACAATAATTAATACATTTACAATAAACTGTCAGCTTTCAAATGAGATCATACTTGTGCTTTTAGTACAAAGGGTCCATAAACTATATCTGTTCAAGTTTGGGTATGCCATTTCTGGGGGGTTTTCAAAAGTGGGGTTGCAGCCTAACACAGGGTTCCAGACTGCGACCATTTTTTGACAATGTGCGAGTTAGAATTTGATGGTCACATTTGTGCGAGTGCATGGTCATGCACGCAGTTAAATTTGCGCATGCGCAACAGAACACCGTTTTATCCGTACCTGCTGCAGTCCGTAACTTTGTGTTCAAAATGAACAGAATTTATATAATGAACGAGTACATCATGAATCCGTTTTCCAAACCATGTTTTTGTCCTGAATCACTACGGTACACCTATAATAAGTGTTATATTCAGGCTATTTTCTGTCTATTTTAGTCCGCTGCGCTGCAGAAGAGCACAGTGCCTGCGTGACTCGCCATAGACATTAACATAAGTAGCTCCGGCTACTGTGTTCTTCTCCAAGACTTGTTTATTAACCGCTAGAGAGAAAACATACATGCGCGTTGATTGCACAGATGATGAATGGGCCTCGAGTTAGTTCACGTAGTGTTTTTGCGCAGCGCGTCTGTGTTGTGCGTCACCACGCATCACACACATGACCAGCATCGGCCAATAGTGAGTCTACGTGGTGACGTGCAACACAGACGCGCTGCGCTTAAACACTACGTGAACTACCTAGGCCCTGTCCCAAATGGCACACTCCGGACTTGTGGACTTCCTCAGAGTCCACACTTTGGTGACGTCATGTAGTGCAGACCTATAGGGCCCTTGGCGCGAGTGCACGAGGGCGCATTGAGAGGTATTTTTGGGACAGACTCGATCGCCACGCCGGAAATAGGAAGACGGTCCGGTTGTTGTTTAAATATTATATTTCTACATTTACATATGACTTAGTAAAACCCTGACATTCGGTTCTATTTATTTAATGAATCATAATGCGATCGTAGCCTATTATTCAGTCCACTATTTATGTTTATATTAAATATAAATATATATTTATGTTTGAGACATCAACCACTGGTTGATGACCATATGTTTGTATAAACTGTAGGTAACAACTGGTAAAATGTACACATAGGTCATAAAAACCATAATGATATTTACATTTAAATATTTTCTTCTCATGTTAACGTGAGCGAAAGCTCCTCCCATTCGTTGTCTGATTGGCCATTCGCAAATTCGCAAGGATTTCTGGGTAGTTAAAGTGCGTTAAGCCTGCATCCATGCGGGCTTCGCGGAAGACCGCTTCAAGGGTACAAAGGGGGCGCTGCTGAGCACACTTCAGAGCGTTAAAATGATGAATGGGACGGGCTACGAACTCGTAGACTCAGCGAGCACGCGCAATTTAAGTCCACGAGACCGAAAGTCCACATGAAGTGCGTCATTTGGGACAGGGCCCTAGAGACACAGAGAGAAGGAAATGAATAGTGGAATAAAGTCGTTATTTTTGTTGTTTTTCCGCACATAAAGTATTGACGTCGCATGATAAACTTAATGCAGAGCCACTGTAGTCACTTGCACTATAGTAACGATGTTTTAATAACTATTCTGGGCCGGCGAATTTGGATCCCTCTGAAAGCCTATGGAGGAGTGAGACTGCCTTCAGATTTCATCAAAAATATCTTAATTTGTGATCCGAAGATGAACGAAAGACTTACATGGTTGGAACAACATGAGGGTGAGTAATTACTGACTGAATTTTCATTTTTGGGTGAACTAACCCTTTAATTGTTAAGAAAATGAAACGAAATAAATTAATAAATCAAGCCTTTATTACAAAACACTAGGCTATATCATACAGCATTCAGAAAAATGCGCACCCCTAGTTCCTCCGTCTACGGCCCAATGATGCTACGATGAGCATTTACTATAGCTACTTTTAAAAAACGCAGGTCAGGAAGCGGGTTGGGTACAATATTTTCTTTCTTTTTTTTGCGGGCGGGTTAGTTGAAAACGTCGGTCGGGTGCGGGTTGTTTATACATTGACCCGCGCATCACTGCTGTGGATTGAGGTAGGCCTGCTATTTTTATTTGACGAAAAAACATAGTCTGATGGTGGGAAAAAACGTGTGTTTTTTTTAAGCAACCTGATTCAGTGTTTTCTTCTTGTCATCTTAATTTGTTAATTATTTATATTTAGTGTAGGCCTATTTTAGTTTTTTTATATATATTATTTAATTCTGTTTTTCTCTGTTGTCACTGTCAGAAATCCTGCAGGTGCGTGATGATCATTTGATGTGGATCCAGGTTCTGTTGTTGATCTGTTCTGCATGCTGCTGTTTGCACGTTAAAATAAACCCGTGATAATTTTTTTGTATTTTTAATGGGTCACAGACACTCGTTAATTTAATTTTTATTTAATGCCAATTCAATTTTATAATCTCATCAGTTAACGGTTAATAAATCGGATACCGAGCTGCGGTTGTCGGTCTGGAAAATTAACCGAAATGAGCACCCCTAACTAATACAATATTAAAATTAAATTAAGATGAATACTTTAGTTCATAAACTAACAATAATTGAACTTATAATGCAATGAAGTTAACTCATTTTAACAAATGGAACTTAACTGTAAAGTGTTACCCAAAAAAAATATTAGGCCATACCCAGTCAGCACAGATGCAACACCACCACGGGCATGTAGCAGCATCACCTGAAGATCTTGCACCTTGCAAAAAAAAGAAAGAAAGAAATTAGAATAATTACCTACATAACTTATTTAAAATTAAATGCTGAGTGAATGTCATGTAACAGCTGTCCTTTGAAAACACACAAGACAAAGTACCTGTTGTTTGAGTCGCTTCATTTCTAGTGCGCGTGGATCAACATTGAGAACAGGCTTATTCTTGATTTTACGGGCACGGTCCGCATAACGCAATGTGTTGATGGTCTCCTCAATGTTGGAGTCTGCTGGACTGACACATGCAATCATCAAGGTGTGGCTGTTACCTCCAAGGGAGTCTGGGGAAAAGGTTTGAGAAGCATTTCATGACCAACTAGGAAAAAAAATAACAATAAATGTTGGCAATGTTGCTAGATGTTATAATGTTAGGCATTGGGCGCACAAGGCAAGGCAGTCTCACTGATTTTCCAGGGAGGCTGCAATAACTTTAAATTACACAGTGTAGCTTTTACATATTTAATTTTAAGTTGATTCTTAGCAAAATCCACTTTTTTCTTTCAAAATTATATGTGCTCATTAATGTATAATTACTTCTATCAACTAATCAAGTATTCTTGTAAGCGTAGAATCTGCCATTTATAATACATACGGGTGAGCTGCTGGAATGGCGGAAGCCATGTTGTGCCTCCATCTTGAAAATACATTAGCCAAAAAGGGACATACCTGGAAATTCAAGCTTTGCCTTTCGCGTTTTTACACTCAGTGGCACTGTGACGAATGCGACGAATGCGAGGGAGAGATTACTCGCGAGTCGCGACAGACGGCAGATTTGAAATACGGCCACCGTAGGAGTTAAAACGCCCTCGGAAAGGGTGGGGCTAGAAAGTAATATTCAGTTGGTAGTCATATACAATTTCACCGCTAGATGGGAGTAATTCCTACACAGTGTAGTTTTAATATAACTTTTTTTTAAAAAAAATTTTTTACAAAAAGCACCACCTCTCTCGTACGTATTCTGTGATTCGTTGGAGCAGCCCACGCAGTTTCTCATTGCGCTGTTGCAACTACATCTCGGTTGGATAAAGAAAACCAGTGTCGCTAAAAAAGTTTCGAAGGATGACGATTGTAATGAAGGTAAAGATGATTACAGTGCCATACATTAGGCACGCACGAGTCCGTTATTATTAATGCGCAAACAAACCGTATGTGCGCTCTCGGCTCACTGATCGCTATAGCATAGTAATTCTGCATAAACACTGTTGAACATATTCGTGTAGCGGTTTAAATTATTGTACTGTGAATTTTATAATGGACGCTTGCCGAAGAAGCGTGTTTTGGAGAAGTTTGTGAGGATCAGTGGTGTTTATGTACACATGAGCATCAGACAATCCAAACATGGACACGATGGCTTGTACTGACAGTGGAAATGTTCACTGATGACATCGACCTGCCTTCCAGACATTCAGGATGTTTTTATTTTTTTATTTGTATTTTGGTGTTTAATAATTCTGAATGAATCCATATAGTAGCAATATGCAGTCCTTTGGCATCTCCTGGCAGGTTGACTTGTGCTTATTTGTTTAAGTTACTATATAACTGACCAGAGCAAGTACTTTTAAGTTGTAAAAAATTGTCTGCATTGACATTTTTGCAAAGTATGTTTGAAAAAAAAGAACACTGAAGGTTTAATTATCTTGAATTTATTTTGTTTAAAAAACAACAACATGAAGACAACACTAGAATACAAATGTTTTTGTGAATAGGGGGGGGGGGCTTGCAGTATTGATTTAGAGTAAAAGCTTTGGAGTAAAAAAGGTTGAGAATCACTGCGGTTAAGGGAACAGTGAACAATGCTCCCTGGTTTTCACAGTGCATTGTGGGACTTTTTAGGGAGAGATCGTTTCAGTGAGATTAAGTCAGCCCTTAAAGGACAAGTTCGGTATTTTACACTTAAAGCCCTGTTTACAGATCGTATCTGATGAAATAGAACGGTTAAGATTAAAATTTGGACACATGCTGCTGTCCCGAGAATTTTATTTTTATTTAGCGTTTGTGGACCTATTTTGCCAAACGCGTCACACCCAGATTCTTCCGTTGAGAGCTTGAATAATAGACACCAGTTGGTGGCGATAATGCACCTTTGCCGATTGCAAGCAAACCGCTGGCATTTCATTTAATACACAGAAGAAGCAGAAGAAGAAGCGGCGGAGGAATAACGTACCTCACACAGCACATTCAATACAATCAATGGAGTTGGACAAACACTACGGTAAAACCTGTAGGAATGCATCTTTTTCAGCGTTTTTTTTTGGGCCCGTATCAGTGAACACCCCTGACCACTCGGTGAGTTTCACGTCTTTGTAAACGAAAGTTTAATGTGTTTTAGGAAGGAATCTTCCAGTGGCCATAGACAACCATTGTGTGGGGGTGGGGGGGAAGCTAAATAAACCCAAAATTCTCGGGACTGGAACATGTGTCCAAATTTTAAACTTAACCGTTCTATTTCATCAGATACGATCTGTAAATAGGGCTTTAAGTGTAAAATACCGAACTTGTCCTTTAAAATGCCAGACTCCCTGATCAGTGCCCTGACTACTGAACTAGAGAGCTGATTGAGACGCACCCATTGTTAGCATGTTTGCAAGCTAGTTGCTAGGCTGTAGCTAGAAAGCTCTAGGAGTTTGTCAGATTTTTACTCAGAATGATGTTAAAGTACCCGATTTAATATGTCTTAAATTCCTTAATGTTCACTCACTCATTTGTTATATGGCAGGGCTCTAGACTGCGACCATTTTGTGAGAATTTTTGGAGTCACATTTTTGCGAGTGCATGGTTACGCACTCAATTGGTGTCTGCCTATCCTGCTTTAGGGTCTTATCTAATCTGCCACGCATCAATGATTATGGCAAATCGGCAATACTCCCGTAGTTAGTCCTGTTGGAGTTTTCCCCTTTTGCACCCAATTCGAAAATGCGCACAGCCGCATGGGCATTCATAACAGTGGAATGCCCACTCCATAGGAATGAACTGCCTTCCATAGGAATGAACTGAAAATGCTCGCTCCGCACCAGTGAATTCAAATTAGCACCAAATCAGGGTGGCAATTGCTTGAATGGTGAGTTCATTATTATTAAAACCACAACAAAACAGTAAAATGACAAACTTGCTTAAATATGCGCTTTCGATTTGAAACCAAATTTTCCGCCAGTCACATTTGATAGTTAAAAGATTAAAACATTTTGCAAACATGAGGTCTCGTGTCACTGTCAGTCTTTTTACATCAGTGCAAAACTAGGGTATGCAGAATAAGACGCGTTACTATGCATGCATTGATTGCCATGTTGTAGCAAAAAAAAATTTAAAAAATAAGGTACGACCAAATCGTGTGCTGGTGCGACCAGTGGGAAGAATGAGTCTAGAGACCTGTATATGGTGGAGTAAAATAAGTGATTTAATGAAAAACTGACTTTATGGACTAAAAGAATCTTACCCTGTAAGAGGCGTGTCAGTTTGGAGTCCCTGTATGGCACAAAGGTCCCCTTCTTGCTTTCATCACCGAGTGCACTGATCACATTCCCCAAAGACAGCAAACCACGGTTAATGCTGATTCCTGTGAGACAAATGTTATCAATAATGTGTTTAAGGAATAGTTCCCCCAAAAGCTAAAATTCTGCCATTTACTCACCGTCATGTTATTCCAAACCCATGACTGACTTTCATGGAACACAAGTCAAAATTTTGGAGAATATCCTGACCACACTTTTACACTTTAATCTCATGCAAAACATTGAGGCCTGGGGCAGTCAAGCTCAAAAAATAAAAACTCCACCAATAATGCATGAAAGAAAGTAGTTAGATGTGCGACTCCATTGCATTTTTGTAACATTTCATGAGTTAATTTGCCCAGTTAGGTAATCTTTAAGCTATTAAGTTTAAACTTATTTAGCTTGCTGTCCACAGTGAAGGAGAATCGAGAAAACCGCTTCAACCCAAGCTCTGAAATAACCATAGGGACTACACTAGTGCTTGGAAGATAAGTATGGGTGGCAAGATACTTATGGAGCTAAATGAGTCTCAATAAAGATAAATGCACACACTACATTCACATATGCACACACAGGATTCATACATGCACACACAGGATTCATACATGCACACACAGGATTCATAAATACACACACAGGATACACAAATGCGCACAAAATTCACAAATGCACACACAAAATTTAAAAAGCACAGAAAATTCACAAATGCATACAAAATTCACACAAAATTCATAAATACACACAATTCAGAAATACAAACAAAATTTACAAATGCACTCAAGATTCAGAAATGCACAGGGCAAGATTCAGACGTGTATTTCTGATGCACACACAAATATATATTGATTTACAAACTGCTTGCGGTCTATGAACCACTGCATTTGTGTGTGAATTTTGAGACTCCCTTGACTTGGCTCGACACACAAATGCCTTTTTTTAAACAGGGAATGATCAGCAACCAATCAGATATCTCCCTTGGTTTAGCCAATCACAAGAACGCACCCCGCGTGGGGGATTGTTTACTCATAAGCCAATCACATGAATGCGTTCACACAGCGCGATATGCATGTGGCGCGGGCGCGGTGGAGTTCTGTCTGTCAGTTGGTTGAGACAGACATCATATAGATAGACGCCCTATCGACCGCTACTGTATGGGAAGCCAAACAAACCAAAAGTGGGACGAGACAGACAGCGGGGGTTTACAGAGCTCGCGCCGCGCTGACATGTCATCTGCGCGGTTCAATGGTCCGAGCCGCGCGGCCGACTTGTCAGCGCAGCGCGGGCGTGTTTCCTAGCGACAACCAATGGGCAGCGCGGCGCGAACAATCCTCACCAGCGCTGCACTGATCAAACAGCGCAGCGCAAACCATACATGCAAATAAATGTACAATAAAGAAACCCCAGCTTCCTTACAAAAAATTGGTTCTCTGCTGAAGTTTAGGAGTTTTTCCCTACAGAAGACAAAGAAGAAGAAAGACAAGATGAAATGCATACATTTCTTATGTTTATTATAGCTATTTAATACTGTTAGTAAAGAGTAGTGTTGTGCGTCGATACTTTGAAGAACTGCACATATATAGAGGCTACGGAAAGAGCTGTACAAAGCAGAAACTTCAATGACTTTCAATTTCGTAGTCGTCTTAAGGAGCACGCCAACCTTGTGGAAATTATATCGGACAGTTTACATGTTCAGGTAATGTATGTTAGTAAGTTTTGCATTCAGCCATCATTTGTAGACTTTAAGCTTTTTATGTCTGAATTCCATAATCATTTGTTAATTTTGAATAAAATGTTAAAACTAAAGATCAATTTTATGTTATTGATATTTTGTGATATCGATTTATAGGGTGAATTCGGTGTGATTTGGACACTTTTTGCTATTGAGATTAATTGGAAAAAGTGTCCCTCCCAATCAACCTGGTCGCCTATATATAGCCTAGTCTAAAACTGTATAATGTTTTAGAATGACCTTGACCTCATCACCACTGTGATGTGATATCTGGAAGTTAGAATTAAAATGTTATGGTTTCACTATTCTTAAGACAATAACAAATTTGTTTTGCCTTTATAGTTCACCCAAAAAAATGAAAATTGTGTCATCATTTACTCACCCTTAATATAAGTTGTTCCAACCCTGTATGATTTTTTTCTGCTGAACAGTGAACCCAGAAGATATTTCAAAGAAGAATGTCAGTTACTAAAAAATATATGGATCCCACTGACTTCCATAGCATTAAAAAAAAAAAACTATGGAAGTCAATGGGACCCATCAACTGACAGATTCCCCTGCACTGCACAGCAGATTTTGATTTACATGAACCTAAAGAAAAAGCCTTGAAAAATGAATAATTGCAAAACTGCTGTGTCAAACTTAAAATAAACATTACCTTGGCCGTCCCCTGGTATGTAAAATTGGTAGTGAAAATGGGGCGTTCACAGGAGGGTTGAAAATGGTCCACCAGAAGACATAAGTCTTGTATAGCCTCTTGAAGTTCATAGATTGTGGTGATGAGGTCAAGGTCATTCTAAAACATTATACAGTTTTAGACTAGGCTATATATAGGCGACCAGGTTGATTGGGAGGGACACTTTTTCCAATTAATCTCAATAGCAAAAAGTGTCCAAATCACACCGAATTCACCCTATAAATCAATATCACAAAATATCAATAACATAAAATTGATCTTTAGTTTTAACATTTTATTCAAAATTAACAAATGATTATGAATTCAGACATAAAAAGCTTAGTCTACAAATGATGGTGTCACGGCTGTACTTTGTATTGTCTTTTCTGCCGCGCGTGTGCGTGTGTGTGTGTGTGTGTATGCGCGTGTTTGTGCTTTTCCCCCTACAGGCGCGCTGCGGAGCTGAGCGGTAATCAGGTGGATTGAGTGCACCGGTGCACAGGTGTGCCTATCAATAAAAGCTTCCTGTTTGGCGTCCTCTGGGAGCGTTCCTTCTTGTCACACCGATCCCTGGCCAGGACCGACGTGTTGATCTGCGTTGCGGCGTAATTGTAGAGTTTGGAGATAGACTTTGTTGTGAGAAATGTGCCAATAAAGAGTATTGTAACCGCCGAAAATCGCGTCCTCCTCCTTCATTGTTGCTCCCTAGTAAGGGCGTAACAATTGGGGGCTCGAACTAGATTTGTCTTTGAATTCGCGCAAATGATTTAGAAAAAAAAAAAAAAAAAGTCGTTGAAGGAGGATAAGTGGAATGGGGTACGTTTGTATATTTTCCGCCTATTTGTAAATTGGTATAGTTGGAACGCTCCATTAGTATAGGCTCGGTAATATTAATGTGTTGAGAGTATTTGAAGAACAAACCTTCCGGGTAGGATTAGTACGTGTCTTTGGACACGTAGGTTTTTTATTTTTGTTTGTTATTTTTGGTTGACTCGGGACTTAGAGCAGTTGTCTCGGGGGCACATCCGAGGTTTGGGGGGCGACTCGGCAATTGGTCGTTTTCCCAAACTTGCGGGATTTGGTGCGTAAATACCCGGTCTTGGGTCGACTGAAGACTAGGGTCTAGCTAATTTAAGTGGATGGTTTAGTTCTTCAAATAAACCCGGATTTCTTATTGGGAAAAGAAAAGTAAAACAACTTTTTGTGAGTAGCCTAATATTTGCTGAGCGTGTGGTTACTGGTAATTATGGCGACCGATGTTATTGAAACATTTGCTCAGACTCCGTCTGAGGAATTGTTAGCGGAAATGACCAAAGAGCAATTGTTGGAATTAGCTGCGCATTATAAAATCGAGCTAACGTATAATGATAAAAGGTCAAAAGACGGAATTAAGCTAGTCCTTGAAACTGCGCAATGTGATCTGAAAATTTTGAAAGGAAAATCTAAATTGCCTGATTCAGCCGCGTTGCCTGCCTTAGGTGCGCCTATTCCAACCCTTCCGTTTTCTGCTTTAAGCACTCTTTCATTTGAGCAGCAGAAAGAGTTGTTGCTGATACAGCGTGATACTGAGTGTGAGAAGCGTCGCTTGGAATGTGACAAGGTACAAATGGAGCTACAGTTGGAGGAAAGCCGGCAACAGTTAGAGCAACAACGTTTAGATCTTGAAAGGCGTCGACTAGATCTGCAGGAAGAAGGTAAGCCGATGGGGGAAGATTTTGATATTGATTCGAAGAAACTGAGTGTGGCTCATAATTTACGTTTGGCACCGCCGTTTAATGAGGCTGAGGTGGAGATTTTTTTTCTCTTATTTGAGCGAGTCGCAGTAGCGTATAAGTGGGGTGATGTTGAGCGCGCTATGTTGCTTCAGTGCGTTCTAACAGGTAAAGCCCAGCAAGCCTATTCTACGCTATCGGATGCTGACAGCCAGAATTACGAAGCCATTAAGGCGGCGGTGTTAAAGATTAATGAGCGTGTTCCAGAGAGCTATCGGCAGCAGTTTCGTACATTACAGCGAAAGTTGAATCAAACAAATGTTGAATTCGTAAGAGAATTGACTGTGCAGTTTGATCGTTGGTGTACAGCGGCAGATATTTCAACAATGGATAAATTGAGAGAGTTAATTCTCTTTGAACAATATAGGAATACACTTCCTGAGATTATTGCTACTTATGTTGCAGAGCGTCAGGTTAAAACTGTTTCAGAAGCTGCACTGCTGGTGGATGATTGGGAACTTATTCATAAACCGCAGGCCGAAAGGTTCAGTGAACGCCAAGTTCATACACGGCTGAATTCTCCCGTTGTCCCTATGGGACCAGTCAGGCGTTTTGTGAAAAAAACAAGTGACTATGATAGCTGTAACTATTGTCTGGGAAAAGGACATTGGAAGTCGAATTGTCCAGTACTTAAGTCAAAGACTTCAAGTGCAAAGTTTGTTAGACACGCCCATTTTGTGAAACCTGCTGTCCTGGCTGCGTCGGTTCCTGTATTAAATCAGACGGGTTTTTTAAAAGGAATGCCGGAGGTAGTGCCCAAGAATGTAGAGAATCACCAGCAGTTATTTAATCCGTTCATTAGTAATGGTTTTGTGTCACTACCAGGTGGTGTTGACAAAGTGGCAGTGAAAATTCTTCGGGACACAGGGTCATTGAGTCGTTTATTTTGGAGTCCGTGTTGCCCTTCTCAACTGAGTCGCACACTGGTAGCTCGCTTTTGATTCGCGGAATTGGGCTTAATACATTATCCGTACCCCTGCATAAAGTTAATTTGACCTGTGATCTAGTGCATGGGGTGGTGGATCTTGGTATACGCCCTATTTTACCTGTTGACGGCGTCTCACTGATCCTCGGAAATAACTTAGCAGGTGGACGCGTTTGGGTTAATGAATCGCCCTCTCTGGTTGTGACTGATGCACCGTCCTGTACTGATGGTTTGGATGAGAGTGCGCAACAGTATCCGAAAGTGTTCGTTGCGTGTGCAGTGACTCGTTCTGCTGCTCAGCCTAGGGTTGATGAGAAAGTAAGTGAAACTGAATCGTCTTTCGTTTTGAGTGATTATCCCATTGTGGTTTCTCGGGAGGATTTGTCAACTGAGCAGCAGAATGATGGAACATTAAAACCACAATTTGAATAGGTTGTTTCAGTTTCGGTCTTCGAAACGCACCGGCGACGTTTCAAAGAATGATGAACCGGGTTATCGCCGGACTAAAAGGCGTGACAGTCTATTTGGATGACACGGTCGTGGTAAGTGATACATGGTCCGAACACCTTAACCGTTTACGCTTGCTTTTGGTCCGTCTCTCTCAAGCAAATCTTACATTGAATCTGGCTAAGTGCGAGTTTGCAGGAGCGACAGTGACGTATCTTGGTAAGGTAGTGGGGCAAGGACGGGTGCGTCCAGTGAGGGAGAAGGTGAGAGCGATAGACGAATATCCTGTTCCTGAAAAGAAGGAAGGATTCCTACGAAGAAGGAATTAATGAGCTTTCTGGGTCTGGTGGGTTTCTACCGCTGTTTTTGTAGGAACTTCTCTACGGTCGTTGCCCCTTTAACGGACCTACTGAAAGCTAAAGCCTTGTTTGTTTGGTCTGAGTCTTGTCAGAGAGCCTTTGAGGCAGTGAAAACGTTGCTAACTACGACACCTGTCCTTATGGCACCTCAGCTGGAAAAAACATTTAAAATTCAGGTAGATGCCAGTAAAGAGGGAGCAGGGGCAGTGTTAATTCAAGAGGATGATGCGGGTATTGAGCGGCCGGTTTGTTTTTTTTCGCGGAAGTTCAATAGTCATCAGAGGAACTACTCCACGATTGAAAAGGAGGCGCTTGCGTTGATTTTAGCTCTCCAACATTTTGAAGTGTATGTAGGTGGGAACAGTTCAGCGGTAATAGTTTACAGTGACCATAACCCGCTTACCTTTTTACACTCTCTTAAAAATCCAAATCAACGACTGATGCGTTGGTGCTTATTCCTTCAGCCCTTTCATTTAGATGTTAGGCATGTGAAGGGCTCGGAAAATGTAGTGGCCGACGCGCTGTCTAGGGCACCATTGTAGAACAGTGTGGTAAGGTGTTGCCGTGGATTAAAGATGAACAGGGTTTGTTCTTCTTTTTAGTACGTTAAATAAATTTGGTGGTAATGTGTATAGGCCTATACTAAAATTGTTTGTTAGTGCGGTTATCAGTGCTTAAGTGTTGTTGGCGGAAACTTATTGGTTTCCTTTTCTTAAGGGGGGGGTGTGTCACGGCTGTACTTTGTATTGTCTTTTCTGCCGCGCGTGCGTGTGTGTGTGTATGCGCGTGTTTGTGCTTTTCCCCCTACAGGCGCGCTGCGGAGCTGAGCGGTAATCAGGTGGATTGAGTGCACCGGTGCACAGGTGTGCCTATCAATAAAAGCTTCCTGTCTGTCGTCCTCTGGGAGCGTTCCTTCTTGTCACACCGATCCCTGGCCAGGACCGACGTGTTGATCTGCGTTGCGGCGTAATTGTAGAGTTTGGAGATAGACTTTGTTGTGAGAAATGTGCCAATAAAGAGAGTATTGTAACCGCCGAAAATCGCTTCCTCCTCCTTCATTGTTGCTCCCTAGTAAGGGCGTAACAGATGGCTGAATGCAAAACTTACTAACATACATTACCTGAACATGTAAACTGTCCGATATAATTTCCAGAAGGTTGGCGTGCTCCTCAAGACGACTACGAAATTGAAAGTCATTGAAGTTTCTGCTTTGTACAGCTCTTTCCGTAGCCTCTATATATGTGCAGTTCTTCAAAGTATCGACGCACAACACTACTCTTTACTAACAGTATTAAATAGCTATAATAAACATAAGAAATGTATGCATTTCATCTTGTCTTTCTTCTTCTTTGTCTTCTGTAGGGAAAAACTCCTAAACTTCAGCAGAGAACCAATTTTTTGTAAGGAAGCTGGGGTTTCTTTATTGTACATTTATTTGCATGTATGGTTTGCGCTGCGCTGTTTGATCAGTGCAGCGCTGGTGAGAAATTGTTCGCGCCGCACTGCCCATTGGTTGTCGCTAGGAAACACGTCCGCGCTGCGCTGACGAGTCGGCCGCGCGGCTCGGACCATTGAACCGCGCAGATGACATGTCAGCGCGGCGCGAGCTCTGTAAACCCCCGCTGTCTCGTCCCACTTTTGGTTTGTTTGGCTTCCCATACAGTAGCGGTCGATAGGGCGTCTATCTATATGATGTCTATGTCTCAACCAACTGACAGACAGAACTCCACCGCGCCCGCGCCACATGCATATCGCGCTGTGTGAACGCATTCATGTGATTGGCTTATGAGTAAACAATCCCCCACGCGGGGTGCGTTCTTGTGATTGGCTAAACCAAGGGAGATATCTGATTGGTTGCTGACCATTCCCTGTTTAAAAAAAAGGCATTTGTGTGTCGAGCCAAGTCAAGGGAGTCTCAAAATTCACACACAAATGCAGTGGTTCATAGACCGCAAGCAGTTTGTAAATCAATATATATTTGTGTGTGCATCAAAAATACACGTCTGAATCCTGCCCTGTGCATTTCTGAATCTTGAGTGCATTTGTAAATTTTGTTTGTATTTCTGAATTGTGTGTGTATTTATGAATTTTGTGTGAATTTGTGAATTTTGTATGCATTTGTGAATCTTCTGTGCTTTTTAAATTTTGTGTGTGCATTTGTGAATTTTGTGCGCATTTGTGTATCCTGTGTGTGTATTTATGAATCATGTGTGTGCATGTATGAATCCTGTGTGTGCATATGTGAATGTAGTGTGTGCATTTATCTTTATTGAGACTCATTTAGCTCCATATACTTATGTTAGTGGAGATGCAGAAAGAGCTAATCCCGAAAGCAAGGTGAATGCTGCTATATGCTTCAACAGCCCGTCGTCCATTATTCCTCAGTTATCTGCAGAAATATTGAAAAATAATGCACACCTGAAGTGGTAATACAACCACGATGTGAAACAGGTGTAAATTACTTTTCAATAATTCAACAGACCGGAGCAAATTATTTCACTTATACCATGGTTACCACAACTCAAGATTTTTCAGAGGTTTATTTCAAGACATTGGTCAGGTTGTCCTTAAAACGCTTGTGTGTGAAATTTCTTACGCATCTCATTGTGACGGCTGCAGAATGACCACACATGGAAATAGGGGTGTGCGATATTACGATTTTTGATCGTGGACGATTAAAATGTCTCCACGATCTGCTTTTGAAGAAATATCGTAGGATCGTGCATTTTATCAGTTTGCATTTCTGGCGCCTCCGTCTCAACATACTGTACAGTGCGACGTATATCCACGTGAAATGCAGAGGAACGGGACACTGTAGTTTATAAAAATTAATTATTTGCATGTGCTTTAAGCCTTGCCGGTTAAACATGTCATTCGCTGCTGATGCGCTGTTCTAACGGGCGCTTTTCTGAGCGCAATAACGTTACACCCGATGCACACATGCACTAAAAGCCTGTCTAACAGCATCTGATTACTGGGCTAAGTTATCTTTCGAGTCTTATTGTGCTAATACTGTCAAATACACACAAGGTTTACATAAACAAAGTTGGTTATGTCTAAAGTGAAAGAACAATAGAAAAAATTAAGAAAAAATCTGCTTGTCAAATGCGTGTAGACTCGTTGCGCGCAGATCTTAAAAAAACAGTAGCCCTAATAGTAAACATGCTGCCGCTTGTCCTTAAAGGGACAGTTACCCAAAAATAAAAATGTCATTATTTACTCACTCACTCTAATGTTGTTCCAAACCTGTATTAAATTCTTTCTTGTGCTGAACACAAAAGAAGATATTTTGAGGAGTGTGGCTAACCGGGCGGTTGCTGGTCACCATTGACTACCATAGTAGGAAAAAACTATTATGGAAGTCTCTGGGGTACATCAACTGTTTGGTTACCCACATTCTTCCAAATAACTTTTATTTTCAACAGAAGAGGGAGACTTAGTCGGGTTTAAAACGGCTTGAGAGAATTTAAATTTTTGGGAGAACTATCCCTGTTAATAAAACAACAAAATACAAAGAGCATCTCAATCACTCTTGACTGAGAACTTTAATAGTAGCTTTAATAAGAATCAATGTACAATTTATACAGTGAAGTCTATGTTGTGTTTTATTTTCATATTTGTTCATTTAATTACTTTCTTCAATGCTGTTAAATACACCTGTAGCTGAAAAAATAAAGCACTGTTTATTTAATTTGTATATTAAGTTGTGTATGTGTATCTTTGTTCTTAATTTTTAATAACAAAGAAAATTACAAAGATTTTTTATCTTCGCCACTTTGGCCTAAATGTCTGCCATTCTTTTTTATTTTATATTTTGTTACCTAAGGCTTTTTAAAATAGGGACATTAGTTTGGCTGTGATGCTCAGTCACTTGCAAAATAGTAAAACCAACATGAAAAGGAATCGTGATAAAATCGTGAATCGTGATTTTCCTGAAAAAAATCGTGATATGATATTTTTGCCATATCGCCCACCCCTACATGGAAACATCTATATCGCGTAACAATTTGTTGAATGATGATTAGGGTTGGGTATCGTTTGGGGTTTTTTCGATACCGGTGGCAAATCGATACTTTTAAAACGGTACCGGTGGCTGAACTGATACTTTACACACAAAAAAGGGCCTCAAAACGATGGTGAATGACATTAAAGAACGTTTTTGTATTTTTAAAAAAACATACAAAAAAAAACTTAATATATAAAAAAATTTGTAAATATATATAAATACAAGTAGTCTTAATGCAAAACAACAAATTTACAAATTCACAATAAAACCAAAGCCACCTAACCTAAAAACAATAATTTAACACTAAATAATACTACAGTACTAATAACAGCAAAGTAGTCTGTATTCTTGGTATGCTACAGACCAGCTTTAAATGTCAGCAATTCTTTTAACATATTTTGACTTCTCTGGCCAAATACAACACCTCTCCTGACGTCTTGCATAACCTGCACAAGGTGAGCGTTATTTTAAAACGCATCACCTTAAATGCCATGACACGAAACCCATCGTGGAAGAACGCCGTCATTTACAACAGTAACAATGAGCTCTTATCAGGATCAACTGAATACTGGATTTTCAAAAGTATGTGAGGTACGCGGCTCTATGTTACAGTAAACTTGCACAACGTTCTTGAATGAATAATTGAATAGATGTATACGCCGGTCTGTTATTGTACATCGACTTTACATTTTCACACTAAACATGACGCGGAACAAATAACGAACTGTGATTGGTTGCGTCATGTCAGTTAGTCCTTGGCTGATATTTTTATTCTTAAATACATGTAAGTGAATGCGTTTTGTCATTTATGAAACCTTTATAATGATCATGATTCACGCACAATGGGCGTGAATGGGGTTAGTACGCACTGCAGTTCAGAGAATTGTATCTGTCAGGCTACAACACGTCAATTCATCCACTTCTCCTGAAATACTTTAAAGTGGCTGGTGAAGTGTGAGAAGAACAGTACATTTTATAGTTACCTACACAATGTGTATCTAAACACATCATGTTTATTGTTATTGCCGCTTCCATAGACATCAGTGTGTATTTTACAAACTATAAATGTTGTTTTGCTAGTACTTGTGTATTTAAATGTCTGAAACCATTTTTTCCAAAAACCTTTATTTATGTAGCGCTTTTTACAATACAGATTGTATCAAAGCAGCTTCACATTGACAACATGAAAATACTACAAGTTTGTTTCTAGAAGAAAATTGCGTCATCGCCCACCTGAAGGCAGATCAATAATTGTTTATTGTGAATAAAATATTGTGAATTAAACGTCCCCAACTAAGCAAGCCAAAAGCTAAGGCAAAAAAAAAAAAACGAAAAACCAGGCTCAGTCGGGGGCCAGTTCTCCTCTGGCCAACGAACGAACAAGTGTATGATTATGATTCAGGAGGAGAGAGAAATATTTTTTTTTTACTAAATAACATTTGAAAAACCTACAGGTAAATCTCCTACAAATAGTTGAGTCTTCATTTTCTTTTGTTTGCCTACTTGTTAAAGCTCACTTGATATGTTTATTGTGCATTTTGGGCACTTTTTGTGTGAAATCACATTTATTTTGTCCAACAAAAGCGTGCTTTTTGCCGCGCTGCTCAAAGTGAGACTCGGCGCCGAAACCCCCACTTCACAGCTGCTCACTCCATATGGCTGCTCCTGCTCCCGTTGTGAATGCACTCATTGATTAACATGCACGGCGGAAAAAAATACGCGCTACCCACGCTTGCGGTGTGAAACGGCCGTTACAGGTAAAATTTAAGAATTTATCCTCAACTACTTTTGTGGTGTAGGTCTACGCATTTTATAATGTTAACTTAAAATAATACTACTAATAGTAATTTAAAAATGTGGTAGCATTGGATCTGGGTGGAAAGGATAACTCTGGGAGTTGGAAGGGGTGTGTCACGATTCTGCCTTCTCACACCGTGACAGGTTCGCGCATCTGAGTGTCGCGATTTCGGTTTCATATCATTACAGCCATAACAGATATGGTCACTCAGACTGCTGACTAGTTGAGATGATACAATCAAATGTACCACGGAATGGTTTCCATTCAAATCAATCAGTGGTACATTGGAGTGTATTATCTCAAAGATATTTACTCATTCAGTAATTTATTTTGAATCATCACATGATAAATTTATAAAACAAAAAAAATGTCCAGTACAGATGCAAATCTATCTATCTATCTATCTATCTATAGTATTTTGTTCCGTCCATTACTATAGCTATCACGGTCAATCAGATTCAATCGTGCATTTAAATATGATTGTCAATCCAGAAACGTTGCAATGTGTAGTTAGCAACACGAAAAACGTATAAGCTATTATATACAGAAGGAGATCAAAGACCACACCCATTATAAAATCACTGAAGCAGTCAATTACTTCAGTAAAAAGCCTACATAAAGCTGCACGCTTGCAAAAACCAAAAACTTGAGCGGATTCTTAACTTAAACGCACGCGAGACGTGCTTGCGCTGCCGGGCTCAGATCTGAAGCGCGCACACATGCCTTTCACACAACATGCGATCGCGACTTCAGTTCTCTTTCGCGGATTATTAGGATTGAATAATCAAAATTCTTGGTAAAAATTTACATCCTGGCGACTATTCACGTAGACGCAGTCGGGTATGTCTTTAGAGAACAAAAAACGTTTGTAAAAATAAATTGTATGCGTTCCATTGGGTAGCCTACGTTTAGGTCTTAAAGGGCCAAACCAGCAGCCTAATATTCTGTGTGATGATTGATAATAATGTCAATGTTGCAAACATCTTTGTAAGGACGTACACACTGGCATGTAATTTATTATTATTTTATTTTTATAAAGGAATGGTCAAAAAGCAGGGCAGGAAGAGAGTAAAGTATTTTTATTATTCATTTATAAAACAATGAATTGTAAGTTCTGTCATAAATTTACAATTATTTTTACTGTTTTAGCTTTTTTCATGGTATCGATTCAGTATCGGTATCGAGGTATTTTAGTCTGGTATCGTATCGAAGTCATAATTTTGGTATCGTGACAACCCTACGGCCAATATATTGATAGACATTTTTTTACTCCCGGATATCAGTATCGGCCTCTAATTAATGGCCTGCTTAATAGCAATTACAAAGCACAGTCCATAAAAAAAAAGCACAAATCAAACACAACATTGGCCTTGGAAATGAATAAATTAGTTTCTTGTGCTTAAGTTATTAAGCCTATTATGTCATGTCTAAAGTTAATCATTCTTCGCCACTAGATGGCGCTGTTTGCCATAAGTTTACTTCAACTACCCTTGGAAAAAACTATTTGTTATGCTTCATAGCTACAATCACGCGAAGCACAGCTGCCATTTTCCAGTTCTGCGCAGCAGAGAAATCGCGTGCTCTTTTCATCTGATTCCAGATTGTTGTGTAAAGCCCCAGAGAAGCTTTGCTTGTAAGTTTATTGCATATAATTGTTACTTTATATACTTTGAGTCTGTATCTTATTAAGATGGATATGTTAGACGCACATTAGCAGTTCCACGTGCTTTGTACGGACATTTCAAAAGATCGCCATGTGATCTTGTAACAACTAATGTAATTTAACTATGTTAATGTAAACATTGTATTTTGATTATTTATATTTAAGTAAGCATTTTTGTATTTCTTTTTCAGTTTCACAAAATAATGTAACATTGAGAGAAGTAACATGATTGCACTCAAGTAAAGAAGAACATTTACATCCTCTGAGTCGTCATTGAAGCCTCTTCATCACGTTATACAATGTTTAGCTATCTGTATATGCATGCCCAACGCACACGCATGCAGAGGACAGAATAGTGAAAAAGCAGCACGACGGGCAGAAGACATTTCTGAGAACAGCTATCCAGTGATTCAACCCTTCTCAACTAACTCAAGATGGATGTTAAAGAGAAATCTGAAGAGCAACAGCAACGAGCATGTCTCACTCAGTCAACTGGAAACCAGATCGGTGATATCTACATCTTCCAAGAGCTCAAGATCGTCCACTGCGAGTATGGCGGCAACCAGAGCACGAGCTAAAGCGGAAGCAGTGAGAGCACGTACAAACTTTGTGGAAAGAGAAGCTGAGCTACTGCTAGAAAGAGCTAAACTGGAATCTGAATTATCACTAAAGCATAAAAAGGAGTTTGCAGCGGCAGCAGCGGCGGCTAAGTTTCTTGAAGCGGCTGCAGAAGAGATAGAGTCAGGAGAAATGAATATGGCGACTGACGTCACAGCGTTTCCACCGGAGACTATTGAAAAGCATACAGAGGACTATGTGGACAGTCTTTCTGGATCAAGTTTTCACCTTCTCCCTCATGTTAAAGCAGAGACCGACTCCCGTGATCACGAACCGTTCATGATCTCGCATGCGCTGCCCACCGCGGCTGTCACAAGCAATGCCACACAGAACGTTGACAGACTAAACCACATTTCAACTCCTAAACCATTCACAGTAAGCCAGCCTAGAATGCCCAGTACACAGTTATCATTTCCACAGCACACTCCTGTCAACCTGCCATACACCTCATTCTCTCATAACAAAGCCTATGGTCAAATTCCGGTTTCAGAGAAAGTGAGCCGACCTCAGACTTCCTACCTCAGCGGTTCAACGCAACAGCCACCCTCCACAGTCCATGCAGGTATGAGTGAAATAGCCAGATACCTGGTGCGTCGTGAACTTGTGAACTCAGGGCTTAGTAAGTTTGACGATCGGCCGGAGAACTACTTAGCCTGGAAGTCATCATTTATGAATGCTCTAGAAGGGCTATCGCTCACCCCTAACGAGGAGCTTGATCTTCTGACAAGGTGGCTAGGACTGCAGTCCTCAGAACAAGTTAAAAGAGTGAGAGCTGTTCATGTCGCTGATCCAGCGGCTGGTTGTAGAATGGCATGGTCCCGTCTAGAAGAAAGCTTTGGGACTGCTGAAATAATTGAGAAAATGCTCTTTGATAAGCTGGATTGTTTCCCTAAAATCAGCACCAGAGAACCTCAAAAGTTAAGAGAATTTGCAGATCTGCTCCAAGAAGTGGAGTCAGCAAAGCTTGGAGGCTACTTACCCGGGCTCTCTTTCTTGGACACAGCGAGAGGCGTGGCACCTATTGTCAACAAACTTCCTCATAACCTCCAAGAAAAGTGGATGTCCCAAGGGTCCCAATACAAGCTTCAGTTCCAGGTACCATTTCCTCCATTCACATTTTTCACAGACTTTGTATGTAAGGAAGCCTACATGCGCAACGACCCAAGTTTCGCATTCCACCTATCTCTAACTGCCGCCCCTGTAAAGCTTGAAAACTCAGTACGAAGAGGCGGACCCCTGAAAAGCTTCATCTCTACTCACAAAACTGAGATTGCACAAACAACCGGCTCTTCCGATTCGCCGAACAGTAAGCCTGATATAAACAGACAATGCCCCAATCACAAAAAAACCCATCCTTTCAAACAGTGGAGAGCATTTAGATGTTTCTGACATTCTGACACATGACAGAAATGTGTATTTTAAGAATACGTTTTATAACGTGCTCTGAGCATTCAACACATCAAGTTGGCTTCAGCCCCGCGACCCCCCGCCCGGAAAAAAAAACCTCTCGTTAAGACACGCAGCAATTGTATATATCTCAACATAGCCTACAATCTGCACATGTTGAAATGAAGCGGACAAACATTTTTTAAGAAGGGAAGTTCAAGTGTAACAGAACCATCACTTGATGTCGATTCGATATGTCAAACGGAGCCTGTGAGTGAGAATGATGAGGCTGAGAAGGATTCATCAGGAAAAGCACACGCGGGAAAAAATGATACGGACATATGAATTTCGACACCAGTGGCTCAAAGAATACCAGTGGTTAAGGTACCAAGATGGAGCAATGCACTGTGTGTAACGTTACTGTAAATTCTGTGGGCCTTCAATTGCAGGACTGTGCAAATTTGTAACTGCATCAAAACAATTCAAACACAAATCATTGAGGCTCAATCGGACTAAAAAAAACTTCATAAACACCTTACTTGATCCGAATGAAATTTCGATCGGATTGAAAGGGGTGGTTTATTCCTTTTGTAATGCAATGTACATGAGAGTGTTTACATGAGAACATGTAAACACTTGATCGGATTGAAAACCGAAACTGAAAGGACTGCGCATGTGCAATGACGTTAAATAGCGCAATGATGGATGACGCGCGGAACGAGCTGTTCTTCCTGTTGAATGAATAAAGTGTCATATGAATAAGTGTACCGTGACCCGTCATTCTAAAATTCTCATTCCACTCAGCCTCTGTGAAATGAAGCCGGACAACGTCCTAGTCCTTGTTTTGGATTCTCATCCACAGACGACTGGTTTTGGCCGCGGTGAGGGGCATTTTTACTGCGTGATAAGCAGCACAGCAAAACGGTTCAATGCTCATTGGCCCTCATTTATCAATCTTGCGTCGAAACGGGCGTATATGTTGGCGTAAGATTATGCTTACACTCCTCTCACCGCCTGATTTATGAAGCTGTGCGTACCTTTGAAATTCAGGTGTACGCAATACATGCCCTTGATAAATGCCACGGCTGAAAACGATCGTCATTAGATTAACACGCCCCTATATATTCACGTCTCCGCCTCCCCCACGCCCTCATTTTACGCCATGGACACACGGAAGACGGCAAAGAGGAGAAACTTCTCCGGTGGAAATCCAGTTTAAATCGCTGGTTGGATGAGCAAATTACCTATCACAACAATGCATTATTTTACAGCACGTGTTTTGAAACTATTAGCGTTGAATTTCGCATGACGTCACATGTAATGGGGTGTACAATGATGATGTGAATAATTGCATGACAATTTGTAATATTCTTCTTATTAGTATCATGATTTTGATTATTAATGATGCTTATTGTTATTTAGAAGAAGATTGTCGTTGTTATTATTATTATTTGTATTAGTATTATTATTTAAAAGAAGAAGAATGTCATTTTAATTATTTTGTCAGTCTGAATAATTTTTTGGTCATTGAAAGCCTTTCATTACTGAACCCAGTCCGTGCGCACCTGCCAGGCTTAACTCACAAAAATAAACACTGAAGTTAATCATTTCTATGTTGTTGTTTATTTTACAGTGGGTCATAATATATCATATCTTTAGTTTGTCAGTGCATTTTGTGGTGTTAGGAATTGTTTTTTTGCGCATTTCAGCACTAACTCAAAACGTGCGTACATGTACACCACCTCCTGAGCTGGCGTAGGATTTGAGCGTGCCGTACGCCAACGTCCATATTGATAAATCGCAAAGTCACCGTGGTTTTGGGTGTACGCTGGAAATTTGGTGTACGCACTTTTCATAAATGAGGGCCATTGTCTCCAAATCATGACCAGAGAAAGATTAATATTACGTTTGCTGTTTAAAACAAATAAAGAGCCAATAGAGGAGAATAGTTATGCGCTAACAGCGTATATTTGTGCAGTGTGCGCATGTCAAAAAATCCATTCCGATTTGAAACTTGTTACATAGAAACGCGCACATCAACCCGATTACTTTATTTATCGTTTATGTAAACACCATGTTCGGATTCATCAATCGTATTGATTTCATTCCGATTGAACCAAAAGGTGTCCATGTAAACTTAGCTATGACAGTATGAAGGATGCGAAGTGTAAAAGTCAATAGCTGCTGAAATTATATTATATTATTTAATGGATTATATTTATTTTTCCTTAAGAGTTCAGGAGTCTGCCCATCTGTGCCAACCATAGCAGGTTGAAAAACAAAATAAATTAATTGTGCACTTAATTGTGTACTGTATTTTCTATTGCAGTATATCTATCCCAACCAATGTTAAAGACAACAAGAAGGCATGTGGTTTAAAAGATGGCAAGTAAAATAAAAAGCACATCTGTATGCAATAGTTCCCGAACGTACACTCTAATGTCATTTCCCAATCAGTAAAAAGGGAGATTCACATCTTCTCAGACGCATCTGTCCAGAACATATCCGCTGTCGAATACTTGAAGGTAACGGATCACGATGGAATGTGTCAAGTTGGATTCATTATGGGAAAAGCCAAGCTAGCCCCGCAGACTGGACATACGGTTCCCAGACTTGAACTGTGTGCGGCCGTCCTCGCAGTCGAAATGGCTGAGCAAATCATCCAGGAACTAGACATCAAACCAAACACCCTACTGTTCTACACAGACAGCAAAGTTGTATTGGGGTATATCTGCAACGAGACCCGACGCTTACGTGTACGTCAGTAACAGAGTTCAAAGAATTAGAAAATTCACTCACCCAGAACAGTGGCTTTACATTCCAACCTCACAAAACCCTGCAGATGTTGCTACTAGACCTGTTCCTGCATGCCGTCTATCTGAAACAAACTGGCTCACCGGTCCTTCCTTTCTGCAGCATCCGGCACCCACCCTTGTGAAAGAAGCTCCTTACAATCTTATCGACCCAGATACAGACGTGGAAGTGCGTGCACACGTCACCACCTGCTTAAACCCTGATTCTGGTCTTGGTTCTCACCGCTTTGAAAGATTTTCATCTTGGAGGTCCTTAAGAAGAGCTGTAGCTTATCTTATTCACATCACACAGTCTTTCAGAAACAAAGAAAAGTCGTGTTGCGGCTGGCACCATTGCAAAAGTTTGTACATGGCCGAGTTACTAACTCAAGCTGAAAGCGTCATCATCAGGTGTACACAACGAGAGGCTTACAAAGCAGAAATCACTTGTCTAGAGAACGAGAGACATTTCCAAGCAGA
This sequence comes from Phoxinus phoxinus, assembly GCF_949152265.1. Lineage (NCBI taxonomy): Eukaryota > Metazoa > Chordata > Actinopteri > Cypriniformes > Leuciscidae > Phoxinus > Phoxinus phoxinus. The sequence goes on from NC_136892.1 coordinate 7,766,165, forward strand.
GTTCCCTCAAGAGGCTTAATCCTGTCCTGGAGGACGGACTCCTAAGAATTGGAGGCAGACTAGAACAGTCCACACTCCTCAGTAGAGAGAAACACCCTCTCATCATACCCGGCCATAGTTACATAGCAACCCTCCTAACAAATCATCACCATGAGAAAGTAAATCATCAAGGTCGAATCTTTACAGAAGGAGCGATTCGCTCTGGAGGGCTCTGGATAGTTGGAGCAAAAACACAGATCAACGGTGTCCTCCGCAAGTGTGTCACTTGCCGCAAACAGAGAGGTAAAACAGCTGAACAAAAAATGGCAGACCTCCCTCCTGACCGCATCAGCACAGAACCACCCTTTACTAATGTCGGCTTAGACGTGTTTGGCCCTTGGAATGTATCAGCTCGCCGTACCCGTGGAGGCTAGGCCTACAGTAAAAGATGGGCAGTAATATTCACATGTTTATCCGTGCGAGCCATTCATATCGAACTGATAGAATCAATGGACACATCAAGTTTCATTAATGCACTGCGCCGCTTCTTCGCCATACGAGGCCCAGCAAAGATCATACGATCCGACTGTGGCACTAATTTCCAAGGAGCATGCAGAGAGCTGAATATGCTTGTGGTTTCAACCAAAGATTCAAGCGTGACCAAATACCTCAGCAAAGAAGGCTGCAAATGGATCTTTAACCCACCTCATTCATCTCACATGGGAGGAGCATGGGAGAGGATGATCGGACTTTCAAGGCTGATCTTAGACTCCATGCTTCCTCAAATCAGCTCCTCACATCTGACTCACGAAATGCTGTCAACTCTAATGGCCGAAGTCTGTGCTGTTATCAATGCAAGACCTCTCGTATCCATTTCAACTGACCCCGAGTCACCTCTTCTCCTCACTCCAGCAATGATCCTCACCCAAAAGGTGTGTACCCCGTACGCACCTCCAGGACCCTTTGAAGGTGGAAAAGAAACAGTGGAAAAGAGTGCAGTATCTCGCCAGCATATTCTGGGAAAGGTGGAGGGGAGAATACCTTGCATCTCTTCAGTCTCGCAAAAAATGGCAAGACAACAAACCTAATATCAAAGAAGGAGACCTGGTCCTCATGAAAGATGATCAGGTGAAAAGAAACGAATGGCCAATGGCTCTGGTCACCAAAGCTATTTCTGGCACAGATGGCAGAGTCAGAAAACTGGAACTGAAAGTCACTAAGAGTGGTACTGCTAAGACATTCTTAAGGCCTATTACAGAGGTTGTTTTGCTTATGTGTTAAGTTGAGATACCCTGTGAATACGTATTCACTTGTTGAGAATTCAAGAGTGGCATTATGCTTAATACCAGACGGGGAGTATTATGTCATGTCTAAAGTTAATCATTCTTCGCCACTAGATGGCGCGGTTTGCCATAGGTTTACTTCAACTACCCTTGGAAAAAACTTTATTTGTTATGCTTCATAGCTACAATCACGCGAAGCACAGCTGCCATTTTCCAGTTCTGTGCAGCAGAGAAATCGCGTGCTCTTTTCATCTGATTCCAGATTGTTGTGTAAAGCCCCAGAGAAGCTTTGCTTGTAAGTTTATTGCATATAATTGTTACTTTATATACTTTGAGTCTGTATCTTATTAAGATGGATATGTTAGACGCACATTAGCAGTTCCACGTGCTTTGTACGGACATTTCAAAAGGTCGCCATGTGATCTCGTAACAACTAATGTAATTTAACTATGTTAATGTAAACATTGTATTTTGATTATTTATATTTAAAGCTGCAGTCCGGCACTTTTTTGTGTTTAAAAATATCAAAAAAGACATTTTTGAAAAAAAACTTAACCAGCCAGTGTTCAAAACGATCTGCTTGCCTTACCTCGATTCAAAACGGTAAGCTTGTAATAATGATTTTAATTCCAGTGGTACTGGTGGATTTCCGCGGGAATTTCAAGCATGTCTTTGCGTCATTACGTCACTTCTGTACACATATAGAATGAGTCCCGGCTAGTCGCCTATATAGCGTGTGTGGATGATGGTGGAGTTTTAGTTTAGCACTTGGTATGGCGGATCCCGAAAGTTTAAAGCGACAATCACCAGGGACAACTGGAGAGTCACCAGTTGTAAAACCCAAAAGACTTCGGACTTCAGAGTGGCTACAGAAAAAAAGAGACTGCAACCGAGCCCATGCTAAAACAGGGATAAACATCGGCAGGGCTTTTGAAAGGTGGCGTGAACTCCGTGTTTTGAAGGGGTTCAAAATGTATGTGAATAAAATTTGATTATATTACAGTTTTAAATAAGCATTTGATTACACATACGTGTGTGTTTTTTATTTAAAAGAGAAACAGTTATAAGGAACATAAATTTGTTGGTATGACAATTAGAATTTATACTGCACAGAAATGAAAACTGAACTACAGGTAGCCCTAATACACATTAAATGTAGTCACGCAATAATGATGTAGAATAATTAATAATTTGAGAACAAAATATATTTTTCACGTTTTGACGTGATATGCAATCGTTAGATTTAATCAGCATGATATAGCCTATACTGCAATGCTTCCCCCCCACCCCCCGAATTTGGTCAGAACAAAAGTGAATGTTACTTACTTGTTCAGATGACATTTACCGATGAAAATTCTAATGTTGGTTAACGTTATACACTTTCAAAAAGTATACTCTGAGATTGCTGATGACAGTAGTACAGTATCCACAGCGACGCGGCAGCGACAGGTTCTCCTCAATACATTGTGTTCATCCGCGCTGTTTCATGCCGATTTACTACCCACGCACAGTTAATAATTCCGCGAATAACTGCAATTGCAGATTTCGAACAGAGATGGCGACAAAGAGGAAAAACGACGGACTGCAGCTTTAAGTAAGCATTTTTGTATTTCTTTTTCAGTTTCACAAAATAATGTAACATTGAGAGAAGTAACATGATTGCACTCAAGTAAAGAAGAACATTTACATCCTCTGAGTCGTCATTGAAGCCTCTTCATCACGTTATACAATCTTTAGCTATCTGTATATGCATGCCCAACGCACACGCATGCAGAGGACAGAATAAAGCCCCTTTCACACAGCGCGTTGATCTTGGAAATTGCCAGAGTGCCTTCTGTGTGAACGCATACAAGTCCGGCATTGATCCCGGGATGGGGACCTAGTAACATTGCTGGGATCAGTCCCAGAAAGCGCCCTGTGTGTACAAAAGACAGGATCAATGCCGTAAAGGGCTGTGCCATAGCGATGACACTGGAGTGGAGATCGTTCTGCAGCTTAGTAAAACGGTATGTGATGCGCTAATTTCTGATTGAATAAGAAAAGAAAATAATTGCACTAGTGTGGTTTCTCAAGAGAGAAATCACAGATCATAATCAAACTTAAGACACTGCAGAGACATTAAACGTCACATTGATGTCACACGTCTTTACAGGATATGTGTGAAAACGCATAGATTCCGGAAAATCACTGGCAGTGTGAATAAACCAAAATCAAACGATCCCAGGACAAATCCCAAGACACATTAGTGTATTTTCCGGAATCTCTGTTGGAACAGGGCTTAAGTCTGCAGCCGAAAAAACAAAAAAAACATAACCAATAAATTGTTCAAATGTTTAGACCAGTCTTCAGTTTTTTTTCACGACACATTCATAATCATTACGTCTACCAGTGCGCTGTTGCAAGCTTTATGCATCCGCTTGAGCGCTGATTAGGCCATGTATTTTATATAGGCAATTAAAGACTCATTATGATTTATGGCTTAATGGTAAATGGTAAATGGACTGCATTTATATAGCGCTTTCACAGACCCAATGGCCACCAAAGCGCTTTACAATATTGCCTCACATTCACCCATTCACTCACTCATTCATACACCGACGGCGGTGTCAGCCATGCAAGGCGATCCAGCTCGTCGGGAGCAGCTGGGTTTAGGTGTCTTGCTCAAGGACACCTCGACACTTGGTCAGGTGGAACCGGGGATTGAACCACCAACCTTCCGGTTTGTAGACAATCTACAAGAACCACTGAGCCACTGTCGCCCACATTTCCGACAGAAATGGAAACTTATTGAAACATATTTGCTTGATGGAAATAGCCTCAATATGATTAATGTTTAAAACATGCAAATAATGTATTAATATAAAAGTGAGATTAGTCGACTAATGGCTTAAAATGAACGACACTAGTTGACTACAAAAATATTTAGTCGAGGGCAGCCCTAGTACTTCCTATGTGAAAAATTGTGTGAGATAAACGCTCTCATTTTTCATTCTCATAGCTTTTACCAGCTCTTTAACTTTCAGGAGGGTGTACTCATTTTGAAACATGACATTATCTCTTTGATAAGAAAATTATATTTTCCTAAAGAAAACTGATATGCTTCTTTGGTAATTAATCAACCAGACTTGTTTTTTTGTTTTTACACCAGTCCCTGTCCATTGTAACTGTGGACATCATATTCTGTAGACTTTTTCCTTTGTTTTGTTTTTTTTAACTGTATTTATTGAACTTTTTTTCAAAACACTGTTACATAACCTTCACTTACAATATTAGTAATGACAAAAATTAATGAAAAAAAAAAAAAAAAAAAAAAACCAACAACAAATAAAAAAAGAGGATCCCTGACAGCACTTCAGTAAATACACCATATACCAGTACATTATTTGCATGTTTTAAACATTAATCATATTGAGGCTATTTCCATCAAGCAAATATGTTTCAATACGTTTCCATTTCTGTCGGAAATATTCTGATTTCAACTGCAAATCCGCGGTCATTTTCTCAAATATATATATATATATATATATATATATATATATATATATATATATATATATATATATATATATATATATATATATATATATATATATATATATATATATATATGTTTCAGTCTTTGTATCCATTCTGTCATGGTAGGTTCGTGTACTTTCATCCAGTTCACAGTAATTATCTTCCTAGCTGCCATCAATAATATATGTAATACAAATAATTGGGATTTACTGAACTGATCCGATGGAAAACCATCAAGCAAAAAAAACACTGGTTGCATTGGTATATCTCTTCCTAAAATTTTTCCAATTTCCCTTTTAACCCCCTGCCAATACAATTGTACTTTGGGACATTCCCAGAATATATGCACGTAGTCCCCCACCATACCACAATCTCTCCAGCATTGTGATAATGTCAAAGAACTATCAAATTTGGCAACCACCAATGGAACTCTGAAGAATCTCATTTTCATTTCCCAGTCAAATTCCTTCCACATTTGACTGTTAATACCCTTATGACAGCCAGCACATATATCTATCCACATTGCATCCTCTATTACAACATTTAACTCCAATTCCCAGTTTCTTTTGATGTGAAATGTGTCATCAGATTGGTCCTGCATCAACTTCCTATAAATATGTGCTATGTGATTTTTAGTAGGTAGACCATGTTCAATAATATTAATAAAATATTTTTCGACATTTGTTGGAGTTCTTTTAATTATGTCCCAATGTTTATGATGTGTGATATAATGTCGTAATTGTAAAAATCTAAAGAAATCATTAGATCTCAATGTAAACCTATCACATAATTGAGAAAAAGATCTCATGGTCTCCCCATCAAAAATTTGATTATCTTTAACCCATTCTCTTCCCATCTACCAAAGACACCATCTCCTAAGGAAGGGAGAAAATCTGGGTTATCTTTAATGGGTATTGCACGTGATATGGCTACTAGAAGTTTAGTTCTTTTGTACTGTGGACCAAATTTTAACAGTATGCTGTATCCATACATTTGTTTTCTTCACTTTCTTCTGTGCTTGCAAATCCATGAATGGCAGTACAGTCAAAGAAACTCCAGGAAGTGAATTCTGTTCAATATTAAACCATTCTGCCTCCTTATCCATACCAAGCCATGCCGCCATAGCCCTAAGCTGAGCCGCCCAATAGTAGTATCTGAGGTTAGGAAGCCCCACTGTCTTTATTTGACATAAGTATTTCAAGTCTTATTCTTGGTCTTTTGTTTTGCCAAATAAACTTTGAAATCAATTTTTCTAGTTTGTTAAATGCTGAAACTGGAACCCAAACCGGTAGGGATTGAAATAGGAAGAGAAGTCTCGGCAATATATTCATTTTCACTGTTTCTATCCTACCGAACATGGAGAGGGGTAGCACTTCCGACTTTTTCCTTTTGTGTTGCACAGAATAGGCCCTATGCACAGCTGCACTACTTCCTGAACTTAAGCAGGCTCCTTTGTTTCCTGTCTGCCAGGATTGGCCAAACTGATTAATCCAGGTGTGTCTGATTATTCTGGTTGGTCAGACACACCTGGATTAATCAGTTTGGCCAATCCTGGCAGATAGGAAACAAAGGAGCCTGCTTAAGTTCAGGAAGTAGTGCAGCTGTGCATAGGGCCTATTCTTATTCTTATGTCTTTCCAACCCATATGACAGAAAAAGAAACTACAATTTTCTTTCTTAGGTGAATTCATTTACACCCTTGAGTGTAAAAAAAAAAATTGTCATTAGAAATGCCGGCATTGAGAGATCCCAATGAAAGAGGCATTAAACTGGCATGAATATAAATAAAAATGGATTTTTGATTGCACTCACCCTCTTTGAGCCGATCTCCCTCTGCTTTCGTTTTTTTTTGTCTTTCAGATCCAGCGAGATCCACCAAGTGCAGTTTGGAGACCATGACATCATTCCTTTACAAAAAAAAAAATTATAATATATATATATATATAATATATATACACATTTCTTTTTAAATTATTTTTATTACAATTTTAGCCAAACATTTTACAGTTTTATACATTAGCAGTTCACCATAATGATACATTTTTAGACCTGTAAACATTTTATTTGAAAATTAATTTTACCTTTACTTCAATTAGCACCTTCTTGCATCAAAACAACAAAATAAGTTGCTTTGATACAATCTATATTGTTAAAAGCGCTATATGAATGAAGGGTGACTTGACAAAGGATTAGTTCACTTTTAAAATGAAAATTCTGTCATCATATACTCACCCTTAAGTTGTTTCAAACCTGTATGAATTTCTTTCCTCTGCTGAACACAAAGGAAGATATTTAGAAGAATGTCAGTAACCAGACAGTTTTTGTTTCCCATTGACTTCTATAGTATATTTTTTTCCTACTATGGAAGTCAATGGGAACCAAAAACTGTTTAGTTACTGACATTCTTCTAAATATCTTCCTTTGAGTTCAGCAGAGGAAAGAAATTCATACAGGTTTGAAACAACTTAAGGGTGAGTATATGATGACAGAATTTTCACTTTAAAAGTGAACTAATCCTTTAAGTGCTTATAAATATACGGTAAAGCATTCACATGTTTCCACCAACTTTAAATCATGTATTTTTCCCCGGAGCAGCTCACTGTGTCCTCCACTATTTTCAATATGCATTTTGTCCATAGAAATTGGTTATTCACTACTGTAAAGCAACGTGACTGGCTGATGGTTTCCCGGGCACAGAGTGCAGATACGATTAATCGATAATCAAACTTGTCGTCGATCACTTTCATTATCGATAATAATCTCTTATACAACCAACTCTCAAATGAGACAGCCTCCAAACAACTACTTAGAGTTGCTTAATTTAACAGCATATGCTAAGATTACATACTTGTCTCCTTTGCGTCGCTGCTCCAGTGATATGGTAAAGATGGCATGTGAGCGAGATGAGGCTGCATTCATGGCTGTTGAGCCCACTGTTCGCGCAGAGTTTCCCAACTCAAGACAGCTCACCATCTCATGAGCGGTGAACACATCCTTTTCTGTCAGTCCAACAATCTACACCAAGAAGACCGAAAACAAAAACAGACACCAGTGGTCATACAGGGCACATGAGAATTAAGGATGTATTCAGACGATTGCCTTGTGAAGTGCTCCAACGCACAACACAGTGGCGCCTGGGCGGTAAGCCCAGATTTGTGGTCCACTTTTCACTTCCCACAATCAGGGTTTGAAATTAACATCCGCCAACTGTGGGTAAAACTCCACTGTGAGGGGTAACCTAACATTACCCAATTAGGTGGGTTATGATTAAAATATTATGCTCTATCACTTTGGATGGTCTTACTATCAGAGCCTTTCCCCTAAAAGGAGCCTCAAACATTAGCAAAACTCGTAAAGAGTAGAGATGCACCGATTACAAATTTTCTAGGCTGATTCCGATTTTTCATTGAGTTTGACCTGCCGATACAGATTTTAGCCAATTCCGATTTCATTTTTTCTGACCACTTTACAGCACTCACAAATATTTATTTTAATTTTTTATAAAAGACCATATACTTGTACCCAAGATGAATAATAAAAACAAATTTCAATGGGTACATTTTCTATAAATATTTTGTCTCTTCATTTTCTTTACGGACTTAACACTTTTTATGTGAAATAATTTATTTTGTCCATCAAAAGTGTGCTTTCACTTTCACTGCTGCTCACGCGACGCTCCTGCTTGACGCTCATGTGCTGCTCCTGCTCCCAGTGTGATCGCACTCATTAGGCTTTTTTTGAGATAAGCAAAATCTGCGCAGAACCGATCACCGGTGATCAGCGCGAGATGCATGCCAGTTAGAAATGTGTCCGAGTGCGGTCCGCCTGGCTCTCTGATGTCATGCTGACGTATGTCAAAAAACTCTCGCAAGCGCAAAGGTACGTTCACACACGACTTTGTCGCTACAGGTCGCCAGTGGCTGGCAGGCTGGCTAGTGGGCGTTCCCGCTACAGGTTGCCTAGTAATGTTTGTGAGTGACATTCACGGATGTTTCTCCATGTTGTAGACAACAAATCCGTTTTCTTGCCACTACAAACAAACATTTTGGAAAGAAAATTCTAAATATAAATGGAATCAGTACATAATAGTGTTGTCAAAAATATTGATATTTCGATAAATATCGATACTGAAATATCTGAACGGTACCAATACTAATTTCCCGAAGTATCGATACTACCCGAGCGGTCACTTTCACTTCTCTCCAAAGGCGCGTTGACAAACACCACACGTGAAGCACTCGTCTCATTCGCTCTGGTTAAATAGCAAAAGTGAAGTGAATGGAAAGATGGCGAGGGCGGCGCCCCCGCGACCGGGTTTGGTTGATTGATAAAGAACACCGCGAGCGGGTATGTCGGAGAATAGCGCGGACACGCGTAAAAACACACCGCGAGCGGGCATGTCGGAGAATAGCGCAGACACGCGCTTCACACTGCGAGCAGGCTGCGGGCACCCAAAAGATTGTTTGACAATCAATAATCCCTCACATCACTCATTAAAATTTTTTAAATTATTTTATAGGTGAAAACAGACTTAAGGAACAGGCTCCAGGGGTACCATTTAGCAAGCATAGGCTACGCTCAGCATCAGGGGTGTTTGTTGTTTGGACAGACCTTTCCCCACTGCTAAAAAAATCCTAAAGGAAACACTGTAACTCTTCTCATTTTAACTTTTCTGAAACATTAACCATGATGGCCTAGTATTGTTGTTGATATGAGTCTGTGTTGTCTCGTTTTTTTCACCGTAATTCTTAAAGTTAACATAATCTGACTGAGGAATCTCAGACAAGTAAATATTTTAAGTGTGGTCAAATGTAAATTAACTTGTGTCTATTTAACTTTATTCAGAAAAGTATTATTTAATTCTGCAATTTGCCTTCATTAGCGATTATCATCAATTTGATTACACAGATATTAATTAAACTAAACAGCTAGACAATGGCATCTCTGAATTCAATAATGAAATGCCTTTAACTGAAAATTGAATGTTTAATCTTATTATTATACATTACTGACACTCTATCCTCCAATTTGATACTGTTAAAGTAGGCTATATTTTAATCTTTGATAACAGTAGGTTATACAAATACAACGGGTCATGTTAGCCCTGGTCCAATTAAAAAATATTAACAGATAGAACTCCGGACATTTTTGTTCATGTAAAATATACCTCATTGTCATGTTCTAGACTTGTTATATTTAGCTTTAAATAAAAAAAAAATACCCCCTTAATATTGTGGCAGTTTTTTTCTCTGTGGTATCGAAAATGGTATCGAATATCGATATTTTTCAAGGTATCGTATCGAAGTTAGAAATTCTAGTATCGTGACAACACTAGTACATAACATGCATAATATTAAAGATGAACGAGAAACTGAGTGCTTTTTGCCATCGCGGCTATTTAATTGCAACAAACGGGCAAATACCGGTCTATATGGGTTCACGAAACCAATCAGGCTGAGTAAGTACTGTAAATACCACTGTATGACAGTGACAGTTTCTGTCTGCTAAAATTATCTTCTCGTTCAACTTGCCTCTGTCAGAGAGTGACGATGATCACGCCCTCTCCACTGACTTCACTCCTATTGGTTGTCGCTCCCGAAAGTCGCTCTTCATTTGCATAAATTAAACAGATCTCAACTTTGTCGCGTCGCCAGACACGCCCCATCAGGTCACCAATGGCCGCGATCGCGCGTCGCCGGAAAACACCCGCTCCCCATTGAAATGAATGGTAACGTGTCGCTTGTAGTGTGAAGATTCTGCAGTCGAGCGCAGTTGCTATCCACCGACTGCGCTGATTAAAAGCATGATGGGAAACGACTTGCTGACGACACAGCTTAATGCTCATTGGTTTAATCAACCATGGTGTATTGTTCTCTTTTAAAATGTTTGATTTTAAAACTCTGATATCAAGTATAAATTATGAGTGAATATTACCAAACTTTAACAATTTGATCTCTATATGGGTTATTTTATGTAATTTTATTTAAAATAAAATATATATATATAAAAAAAATTCCACTTGTCCCGGACAAGCGTTAATGTCGAGCCCTGTGTTCATTCACGATTTTTTTCGTGCTTTAAAGCGGAAATAGATGATCAGTTCATGTTTGCTCCGCACTGCCACTTGGTTGAACTGAGGCGCTACAGTCACAATTAGAAAACAGTGGTTAAGCTTTGTTTTAGGGCTGTCAAAAGATTAATCGTGATTAATCATCCAAAATAAAAGTTTGTGTTTCCATAATACGTGTGTGAGTACTGTGTATAATTATTTATATATATAAAAACACACACAATCATGTATATATTTAATAAGGGTGTCACGATTTCGATTTTAAATCGAAATCGATCGAAATTAAGTCACAATCTCGATCATCGAATTAAAAAATGGAATCGTCGATGCTGCCACGCCCCCATGTCATGTTCGGTCGGCTTGTCAAGCAGAAATCTATGCGTCTATGACAACTCGAGGTATCGCACACACCGGACGAGAAGCGCCGCGGCGCGTCTATGACAACTTGAGGTATCGCACACACCGGACGAGAAGCGCCGCGGCGCGTCTATGACAACTCGAGGTATCGTACACACCGGACGCGCACTTTCATGTGGCCTGCAATATTATGTTTAAGGACATTATGGAATTAAGATCATGTATGTTATGAGGCTTCTGTACAACGTTGCTTAGTCTGCACTTTATCTCTATCTCAGAGAGCGTCCGTTAACTGAATGTATCCTGAAAATCCGATAACATCAGCAATTTTCATTCAACCAGCTGATTTCTGTAAATGAATGTAAAACATGTATATTGCTGCAAAGTCATAACGACGATTTGAGACAAATAAATGTATATAAAATGTATTAATTTATAATAAATGTAATATACAATGTGAATGGCGCTCTCTGGCGCGGCAGGAGGTCCTGAGCCGTTGCTGGGCGCCGCGGACAGACGGCGAATGGCGCCGCCGGTGTGTGTGCGTGTGTGTACACTCAGAGAATAAAGTGTTAGAATTTTAAAGACGTGGCTCTGCGCGACGCATAGATTTATCTGTTAAACTGTTTGTTTGTTTGTTTTGCTCTGAACTTGAATGTCATCTTCTGTGAAGAAGACTGCAGTTACAAAAAGTAAAAACCGAAAATCGAATCGAACTGTGACCTTAGAATCGAAAATGTAATCGAATCGAGGATTTGGAGAATCGTGACACCCCTAATATTTAAGAAAAATTGGTTATATTTATATACAAAATTATATATATAATATAAATTATATAAATGTATATACAGTATATAAATGCAATTATTCCTTAAATATATACATGAATGTGTGTGTATTTATACATAATAATTCTACACAGTATACACACATATATTATGTATACACAAACTTTTATTTTGGATGTGATTAATCACGATTAATCTTTTGACAGCCCTACTTTATTTACAACACTGTTCCAGAACAGTACAACCAAAATATTCGACTGTGTGCTGCCAATTTTTTTGGAGGACTGTTTCCAGAACCTGGGAAAGTAACGCTACAAGGCCGGCTGTGCATAAAGGCTGATTCTAAAAAATAGGGCAATTCCATCTTTGCAAGTACAGTCAGGTGGAGTCAGACAAACCTGTAAGCATGTTCTCATATTTTAATAATTTGCAACCGACTATTCAGTTTTGAGCAGTATAGAGTAGCGATTGGGTGTCGTTTCTACGACCACAAATGCAGACATGATTTTATGTTTTCATAGTAGGGGTGGGCGATATGGCAAAAATATCATATCACGATTTTATCACGATTCCTTTTACCATTTTGCAAGAGACTGAGCATTACAGCCAAACTAATGTCCCTATTTTAAAAACAAAGCCTTAGGTAACAAAATATAAAATAAAAAGAATGGCAGACATTTAGGCCAAAGTGGTGAAAATAAAAATCTGTCATTATTTTCTTTGTTTTTAAAAATTAAGAACAAAGATACATATACACAAATGAAATAAACAGTGCTTTATTTTTTCAGCTACGGGTGTATTTAACAGCATTGAAGAAAGTAATTAAAGGACAAGTTCGGTATTTTACACTTAAAGCCCTGTTTACAGATCGTATCTGATGAAATAGTATGGTTAAGATTAAAATTTGGACACATGCTCCTGTCCCGAGAATTTTTGTTTTATTTAGCGTTTGTGGACCTATTTTGCCAAACGCGTCACACCCAGATTCTTCCGTTGAGAGCTTGAATAATAGACACCAGTTGGTGGCGATAATGCACCTTTGCCGATTGCAAGCAAACCGCTGGCATTTCATTTAATACACAGAAGAAGCAGAAGAAGAAGCAGCGGAGGAATAACGTACCTCACACATCACATTCAATACAATCAATGGAGTTGGACAAACACTACGATAAAACCTGTTGGAAAGCATCTTTTTCAGCGTTTTTTTTTTGGGACCGTATCAGTGAACACCCCTGACCACTCGGTGAGTTTCACGTCTTTGTAAACGAAAGTTTAATGTGTTTTAGGAAGGAATCTGCCAGTGCACATAGACAACCATTGTGGGGGTGGGTGGGGGAAAGCTAAATAAAACTAAAATTCTCGGGACAGGAGCATGTGTCCAAATTTTAATCTTAACCGTTATATTTCATCAGATACGATCTGTAATCAGGGCTTTAAGTGTAAAATACCGAACTTGTCCTTTAAATGAACAAATATGAAAATAAAACACAACATAGACTTCACTGTATAAATTGTACATTGATTCTTATTAACGCTACTATTAAAGTTCTCAGTCAAGAGCAGTGAGTGATTTGCTCTTTGTATTTTGTTGTTTTATTAACAGGGATAGTTCTCCCAAAAATGTAAATTGTAATTTACTCTCAAGCCGTTTTAAACCCGAATAAGTCTACCTCTTCTGTTGAAAATAAAAGTTCTTTGGAATAATGTGGGTAACCAAACAGTTGATCTACCCCAGTGACTTCCATAATAGTTTTTTCCTACTATGGTAGTCAATGGGGACTACCGGTTAGCCAGTCTTCTAAGTCAGGTGACTGTAAATGCGCAAAAACTCATTCCATTGCAGCTTTGCGAAATATTCCTTTCCGAATTGCCTGAAAAACCACCTCATGCGAGCGTAAACTTTTTTGCGATAAACGAGAGTTTTTGCGAAATTGACACGTTTCCATTGTGTTTATATTTTCAATTCGCAATTTCAATTACCGCAATTTGAATGGAAAAGCGGCTACTGACAGTAATGCACCACAATATGAAAGACTTTCTTAGGTTTAACAACCTATGAAACTAATAATGAACAATATGAAACTAAAACGACATAAGCTTAATTTAAAATGGCTTAGGAACTATGGGCTATTTAGAGGTGGATAAACGCACTTTGGAGGTGGATAAACGGCATTTCAGAATTTTGGGAGGTGCGCATGTAATATTCATGGGAGTTGTAATGTCACACTGCAATATGGCTTATTTCAGATGCCTTTTGAAAAGACTACAATTATTCAACCAGCCAAAGTGGCTAGTTGGAGTGACTGTTACCTACCACAAGCAAAATCCACCCACATTTGGCGGGTGTTAATTTCAAGCCCTGATGGCAAGTATTTGTCACGTTCTGACAATGAAGAGTAGTTTAAAACCACAATTAACGGTCTGGTTTAACTGGAGAAAAAAATATGCCTTAAACCTGAAAGAAATAAAGATTTGACATATCATGATAATTAGATATCGACTGATATGAATTTTTTTGGCCAGATTACCCACACCTAGCTGAAAGCAATACAATGATTCAGAATCAGATGTAATAATAAATATATTTAAATCTAAGCTGTGACTATGGTGATCTGGTTTATTTAGATATTTTTGTTTTGGCTAATTGATGTTCTGAATGGCTGGTAACTTAGTTTAGTAGGCAAATTGGCTGGTAAATGAAAAAAATATATAATTTAAACCATGGCCACAATCTAACTAAAGGCCAAAAAATTATCCAAAAATACATTTATAGGATGTACAAAATATCAGGACCCTATAAGTTATCAACTGATTTAAATGCGTTTTCTTTATTTAAATGACTGGTATCAGTAAATACTGAACATTATGATAGAATAAGAGTGTGGAGTACTACTATCCAGAAACACTATTCACGAGATGCACCGATCGACCGGCCAGGGACTGGAATCAGACGATTTTCTGCATGCTCGGCCCGGTCTTGCATCTCTCTCATTCCGAGCCAGAACCCATTTTGTTGAAAAAATCTTAAAGTGACAGCAGTCTAATATTCCTGCTGCTGTCTGTCATGTTAATCAAAAAATGGAGAAATATCACTTACTGCTTTTGACTGAATAAACTTGTCTAACTTTAATTGTGAGCATTAATCTGTATTTAATTCTTACAATGAAGACTATCCAGTGTTATTTTACTTTTGATTACTTTAATTTCTGTAGTATTTCTTACCTGAATACGAACCTACTGTTAGACCCTTTCTGAAAAACTTAAAGCCCTGTTTATTTCACTTCTCTCTTTATTCTTTTGCATTTATTTGTGGTGTTTGCAATTTGCAAAGGTTTGCAAAAAAAAAAAGATTTTTGTCAGTATGCTGTCAATTATAGTTCTTAGAAAATCGGCCAAGAAAATTGCAATCGGTGCCATCTCTACTACCCACTTTTGAGAGGGATTTTAAACGGGGCATTGAGTTTGAAGGTCAGGTTCACCCTTCATAGCATATTTCAGTCGTAATGGGCTTTTTTTCAAATCTACCAATTATTTGCTCTTATTGCTGCAACTTTTTACATTGACCAGCATTTACCTAATGTAATAACAATTGGTAATACTTGAGAAAGGCTACAGCAGTCTAAAACAATCTCTGGGTAAGGTAGTCAAAGCATGTAACCACATCAGATCAGATCGTGAATGTGACCTATACACTATCAAGGCTACTACCTTACTTATGTCACGCCACTTGGCACATTCATAAGGCAACCCATATAAAAATGAAGCTTGCAAAATACTTTGTTTCAGGCCACCAACAGGGCTGAAATACTAAATTCCAATATTTCACTTTCCAAAATTCTAATCAAATTCTAAAATACTTAGATTGGAAAATAAGGAATTTAGTATTAATATGAAAGGGGGGAAATCTAATCACATCCCTGAGAATCACATTTCTCCTAAGGTGAAATAAGAGGGGAGGGTCTCAATGAAAGTGGTCACAGGAAATGTATTTGAAACACACATTAATGCCATGGGGAAACCGTGATTATTCTCAGCTAATCGGATCCGAAAAATATATAAAATACCAACAGGGAACAGGGCCAAAGGTTTTTGGCCAGCATGAGGGAGAGCAAGATAAAGTAAATGGGGTCAATTGTAAGTTCATGCTCATACTACAAAAATACTTTGTGGTTCTGCATGTTTATAGATTGTAAAACTCACTTTGATGCCGTCTTTAGGATCCTCTCTGATACTGATGACGGGTTTGTCCTTTGATGTGCACAGCAGGTCCAGAATCTCTTCATTGTAAATCTAAGATTTAAATTCAAAAAATTAAAAATAAAACACCCTTGAGTTACACAAAATAAGTATTGACTTCATTCATCAATTAAATCCATAAAGGAGGACAACATGCTATACCTCAAGGTACGATACAGTGAGTAGAAATTCACAGTCTGCACATTTAGACTTTTCCTGATAGATTCTTCGTATCACTCGCGGGATGACACCAACCGTAGGCTCGTTCTCTTGTTCAGATGTGTACGTGCCACCCATAGAGAAAGTCTTCCCTGACCCTGTCTGTCCATAGGCCAGAACGGTGGCATGATAACCTGTAATTGCAAACAATGAACATTAATTTACATTTTTTAATTCTTTGATGTTAACCATGCCTTGGGTCTTATCAGATGTCAAACTTGGAACACGTTTGCGGAGTCTGAGATTTTTTTTTTTTTTTTTTTACCTTATTGACTGAGGTTAATTTAACTTTTGATCCCCCAATTCTTGGAGATCTAACTAGCTGCAGAGTTCAGATCCAACCCTGATCCAACACACCTGTCTGTAATTTGATCAGGGTTGGAGCTGAACATTGCATGAAGGTAGATCTCCAGGAATAGAACTGGGAACCCCTGATTTAAAGGGGTAGTTCTGCAAACACACAAAAAAAAACTTTTTGTAATACTGGAAACCAAACACTTTTGGTTACTACAGACTACCATTGTATAGACAAAAAATAAATTAATCCCCCCAAAAAAATTCCACAGAAGAGAAAAATATCACCGTTTGAAACAACGTTGTTGTTCAGAAGCCCAGTCGTGCCCAACTCTTTGCGACCCCATGAAGTAAAGCATGCCAGGCCTCCTGGTCTTCAACTATCTTCTTGACTACGCCCAATTTCATGTTCATTGCATCAATGGCACTATCTAATAGGGATGAGTCGCGAAATTCGATCATAAAATACTGTAGTAGCAATTTTAATCTTTTCTTTTGCTTCTGTGTTTTCTCAATGATAATATATGAATGCCATATGTTCTGTATTTTGAGCTTTATGCTGTAACGTTGATACAGCTGTGATTGTGACACTGAGACAGAAGACCCTAGGCTAGGGAGGGGTTGAGGCAACCATGGGGGTTCCTCAGGTCCTGCCCTCTGGGGTGGGTGTTTATAGAATGCTTTGATGAGAACATTATAAGACTACAAGAAAAACACCTATCTGGGTCTCACTCTGCCTGCAGACTGGGCTGTTAGGGTTGGTGGGTTTTCACCCTCACCCTGCAGCTGGCCTGTGTGGCTAGACTGGGAACTATTCTGCAGAATAAATGTATATTTTCTTTTAAATACAATTTGAATATTGACGTCTCTTTTGCCTGGGAATGCTGCGTTTGTTAAATATTGTTTTGCCACAACAATACCTTTTTCGAATATCATTATATTTTCGCCCAATTCCAATGTGTTCTACATATTTGACGCCGCGCCTACTGACACAGATCGTGCAGCAGGGTATTTTCCTGTTGGGGACACAAGGTGTCGCTAACATGAATGAAACCCCCTACAGCGTGATCTAGGGCTAGGCTACCTGCGTTGTGTACATACTGTAAACAAACAACAGAAGAGCATTTTCGTGACCTCGTGACCGTTAACTCCGCGACCAACCATGCAACAACAACCAAGAAGTTCCATGTGGGACTCGTTTAAGAAAATGAACAATGATAAAGTTGTGTAAATTATGCCGTGCATGGCAAAGTTAGCAATCTCCTACTGAGTGTGCCTGCCCCTTCTGTGCCATCCGAGCGGGTGTTCTCCATGGCTGGACGTTACGCTCGCGTCTCCTCCCAAAACACAATTTCTTTTTTAACAAGAATATGACATATGCCTAAACTTATGTTTTAAAAGTAGGTTATTGCCCCCCGGTAACAAGGCAGTAGGGCTGGACAATAATTCAATATCAGAAAGAGCAGAACACCATTGGCTTCTTTCCTGATGACGTACACCGCAGACGAGGTTGTCCAAATATCCAATAATATGGATTATATTTGTATGGATTATACATACAGCAATTCTTATGTTAATTTGCCAAATCAAGTGTTAAGTAAAAAAAAAAAAATGTATGCAAGCAGAAGAATTTTGCAGTAAGAATAATATGATTAAACGACACATTGTAGTTAAAATATAAATACAAATTATAAGAATATATAGAATTTTGTCTGTCTAGAGAGAAAGTTAAGCAAGACAAGCGGGTGGACAGAGTTCTTACTCTTCTCATTAGGTGGCTGAAGTATTTGAGCTTTATCAGTCAGGGTTGATTTCCTTTAGGCCTGACTGATTTGATCTCCTTGCAGTCCAAGGGACTCTCAAGAGTCTTCAACATCAGTTTGAAAGCATCAATTCTTCAGCAGTCAGCCTTTCTTATGATTAGGGTACCGAATCCTGGTACCGATATGGAACCGGTAACCAAGTAACCGGCAGACAAAGTAAAAAGCAGATTTCGGTGCCACTTAAATGCCTTAGCTGTCCGTTGAAATATTTGCCCTCTGGTTCTCCGAAACGGACGCAAGAAGCATCTTCACCACATGTCAAGTCAAGTCACCATTTATATAGCTTTTTTAAAAATAGATTGTTTAAAAGCAGCTTTACAGTGATAATAGGAAATTACAGTAACAGATAGTTTTGGCTAACACGACACTGTTCTAACAGAGAACCCTTAATGCGCCCCGGCCTGCTCACTCGCACAAAACAGTGCCTGGTGGCTCGAGAACGCAAACCCTGAAATAGATTCCAAGATGCAAGCCTTGACATTTTTTGGAAAAATAAGGTTATCTCTGCGTAAACCTCAAAAACGCAGACACATGCGCATCACGTGTTTAGTCTATACATATGCGCGTTTGAATTGTCCTTTACAAACCAACCCTCAACAAACTACTTGTCTGGCCTTAATTTATAAAGAATTATTTAATCGCTTCCACGTAGCCACGTGAACCGAAATTATCATGGCAACGTTTTATCTGTACAGAGGTAAAAGGAAGGGAAGGAGGCCTTCACAGGGGAGAGACTAGTTGACACTTCAGGACTGCGTTGTTGTCGTGTCCAGACGCAGGTCCTTCATCAGATCTGGATACAGCGGGCTGCGGTAAACCTTGGGATAAATAGACTAATATTAGCGTAGATGCCATCCTTCTTATGATGTAACAAGTACATCCGGATTTATGGGAAGTGTTCCCGGTTCAGGCTGACCCAATCTATGCGGCCTAACATAGAATTATAGAAGTCTATAATGTGTTACATATATGCTAGGTCAAAGAGATGTGTTTTTAGCCTAGGTTTGAACTGACAGCGTGTCTGCTTCCCGGACAATGTTAGGAAGACTGTTCCAAAGGTTTGATGCTAAAAAGGATCTATCACCAGCAGTCGATTTTGATATTCTAGGTATTATCAACTGGCCGAAATTTGGAGATCGCAATAGACGAAGGACTATAATGCGTTAAGAGCTCGCTCAAGTACTGGGGAGCTAAACCATTTAGTGCTTTGCAAGTAATCAGCAATATTTTAAAATTGATACGACGTTTAATAGGGAGCCAATGCAGTGTTGACAGAACTGGGCTGATATGGTCATACTTCCTGCTTCTGTAAGAACTCTTAGCTGTTGCGTTTTGGACCAGCTGTAGTTTGTTTATTAAGCATGCATAGCAACCACCCATAATAGCATTACAATAATCCAGCATTGATGTCATGAACTAATTGTTCCGCATTTCTCATTGAGAGCATATGACATAATTTTGATATATTTTTAAGATGGAAAAACACGGTTTTACAGATACTAGAATTTCAAATGAAAGATTGGTATCAAAGAGCACACTCAGGTTCCTAACCGACAACGAAGGGTTGACAGAGCAGCCGTCAAGTGTTATACAGTATTCTAGGTTATTACGTGAGGAAGTTTGTCCACCAATTAGAAATAGTTTTTTCAGAATTAAATAGTAGGAAAATAGTCATCCAGTTTTTTATATCAGCTATGCATTCCATTAATTTTGTGAATTGGTAAGTTTAATCAGGGCGTGAATAAATATAGAGCTAAGTATCATCGGCATAACAGTGAAAACTATTGCCATGCTTCCTAATGATATCCCCTAAGGGTAGCATGTACAGAGTGAACAGCAGCAGTCCTAGCACCGAGCCTTGTGGTACGCCATACTGAACTTTTGATTGATAAGACATCTCTTCATTTACTGCTACAAACTGATAACAGGTCAGATGAGTATGATTAGCAATATTAGTTGCTAATGCAATTCCACTAATGTCAACATAATTTTCGAGTCTATTTAAAAGAATGTTGTTGTCAATGCAGCACTAAGATCGAGTAACACTAATAGAGAGATACAACCACGATCGGATAAGAGCAAATAATTTATAACTCTAATGAGAGCTGTCTCTGAACTATGGTACGGTCTAAATCCAGACTGAAAATCCTTGCAGATACCATTTCTTTCTAAAAAAGGAACATAATTGTGAGGATACTGCCTTTTCTAGCATCTTAGAAACAGAGATTCTAATTATTGGCCAAAAAAAAACTTCCTCATGTAATAACCTAGAATACTGTCTAACACTTGATGGCTGCTCTGTCAAGTCTTCGTCGTCGGTTAGGAACCTGGGTGTGCTCTTTGATACCAATCTTTCATTTGAAAGTCACGTGTCTAGTATCTGTAAAAACGCATTTTTTCATCTTAAAAATATATCTAAATTACATCATATGCTCTCAAAGAAAAATGCAGAACAATTAGTTAATGTGTTCATGACCTCAAGGCTAGATTATTGTAATGCTCTACTAGGTGGTTGCCCTGCACGCTTAAACTACAGCTAGTTCAAAACGCAGCAGCTCGAGTTCTTACCAGAACCAGAAAGTATGACCATATTAGCCCCGTTCTGTCAACACTGCAGTGGCTCCTTATTAAACAAAACACTAAATTGTTTAGCTCCGCAGTACTTGAGCGAGCTCTTAACGCATTATAGTCCTTCACGTCTATTGCCATCTCAAAATTCCGGCCAGTTGTTAATACCTAGAAAATCTAAATCGACTGCTGACGGTAGATCTTTTTCCTATTTAGCACCAAAACTTTGGAACTTTCTTCCAACCATTGTCCGGGAAGCAGACACACTGTCAGTTCAAAGCTAGATTAAAGACATCTCTTTGACCTAACATACACATAATACATTATAGACTTCTATAACTCAATGTTAGGCTGCATAGATTAGGTCAGCCGGAACTGGGAACACTTCCCATAAATCCTGATGTACTCGTTACATCATAAGAAGAATGGCATCTACGCTAATTTTAGTGTCTTTGTTTATCCCGAGGTTTACCCGCAGCCTGCCGGATGCAGGCCATATTCAGATTTGATGAGGGACCTTCACCTGTACCCGATGACAACGCAGTGCTGAAGTGCCAACTAGTCTCTCCTCTGTGAAGCATCCCTTTACCACTCTACAGATAAAGCATTGTCGGGATAATTTCGGTTTCGCGTATCTACCCCGAAGTGTTAAAATTCTGTATAAAAGTTAAGGCCAGACAAGTAGTTTGTTAAGGCTTGGTTTATAGGGAATTACAAACCTTCGCACATATATTAAAATGCACTTAACTATAGAATTGCGACGGAAGGTAATCAATCAAAACTAACTTTAGCTGAAAAATATATTTATTCAAGAACCGCTATAAAGCCAAAACAATCTCTGTTACCTTAAATTATCCGTCTATCACTGTAAAGCCGCTTTGAAACTATCTATATTGTTAAAAGCACTATATAAATGAAGGTGACGACTTAACTTTTACAGAAAAGATAGATTCGAGATTGGCCTGTAGTTGACTAATTCTGTAGGATCAAGTTGCGTTTAGCAAGCGGTTTAATCATAGCCAGCTTAAAAGTTGTTGGTACGTATCCTAATGACAAAGATGAATTAATGATATTAAGAGGAGGATCTATGACCTCTGGAAGCATCTCTTTCAATAGCTTAGTCAGTATAGGGTCTAACATGTTGTCGATTTAGATGATTTAACTAGTTTAGAAAATTCTTCCTCTCATAAAGCAATGAATGAATAAATTTCCTCAAGGAGACTACAATGCACTGCCTGATGCGATACTGTAGTAGACGGTTGCATAGTTATAATTTTCTCCCTGATATTATCAATCTTGTAAGTAAAGAAGTTAATTAAGACACTGCTGTGCTGCTTGGAAACGTCTGGGTTTCGGCTGCCCGCCAAAAAAACTGTCGGTGATTGGTTGGAACACTAAGCAATAGGCTACAGATACAGATTAGAATTGCAAAACACAAACGCAACTATTTTAAATCTATCTTAAAAGAAAATAGGAATCTTTCTAAAAGCGACAGTGTGTAGGAATTACTCCCATCTAGCAGTGAAATTTAATTTTGCATTCAAACGAATGGTGCTCTCTAGCTCCTCGCATTTAAAAAATGCGTGTTGCAACTACGGTAGCCGTTATGTACCAAGAAGCTATGACAACAATAGTCCTTCGTCGAGCTTAACTATACGTTACATGTTCTACTGTTATGCTGCCTATATAATGAATTCCACAACCAAGCAATGAAAAAGAAGCTTGTGATTTAGAACGTAACATTGACTTTCCCGTCGAGAAGAAAGCAGGCAACTTCAGAGTCCCTTTCAAAGTCTTTCTCCTTCATTAGCCCTTTCCAACTGGGTAAAGCTATCCCGTTATTTACCCTCGGTTTTTTAATTCGCCGGTCACGTTTCCTTTTAACTTAAATTTTAGCATTTCTCCTGTGGCTCGGCATAAGTATGACCCTGAATTGTGAAGTACCATGCAGTGCAACCTTTCAAATTTACCGGGGCAGTGACACGCATTACGCCCCTCTCATTGTCCGCTTCAGCTGGTGTCAGTTACGTTACGCTGGCTCTGGACGAAAACACGTTGTGGAAACGCGTTGAGGTAGCCTAGTGCTTTTTGTCCCTCTCTGCTATTATAGTTTTTCAAGATGGAGAAACGACATGGAAATCTCTGTGGAGTTGCCTGTCCCATGTAAATAAAGATAAGAAATAATTTGCATACGAGGATCAGTCGGATCATTGGGAGAGGTAATTGTACACCATTGAGGACATATTTATGAATAAAGACTAGTGCTGGGTATCGATTCAAATTTCAAGAATCGATTCGATTCCGATTCTCAAGATCTTGAATCGATTATCATTATTCGATTCGATTCGATTCGATCCGATCTGATCCAATCTTATATTTTTAAAATCAAAAGTTTTTATTGTTCATGAACAATCAAGTTTTTGTATTAAATAACATTCACAAACATACATTAATGTTGTAAAAATGTATTGTTCACTCAATGTATTGATGTTAGATAAGGCATTAATGTTAATGAATGGTATCTTAATGTAGTGTTACCAACTAAACAGGAGATAAAACGTGTTTTATTTGACTTGACTGTCCTTTAATTTAATCCAAAACTGCGTTCATATTTAGAAGGCCTTTTAAACTAGATACAACCGCACACGATACCACTTTAGGGGCTGTTCACATATCGCGTTTTATGCGCGTGCAAATTCAGTGAGAAGCACTTCAATGCATCTCAACAGGTCATGTGACAAAAACCAGCGGCCTTTCCGTAACAACATGGAAAGCTCGGCCGAACAGCGGATCATAGCTGTACAGGGCGGCTTTTTATTTCTCATCTCAATGAATATATCTAGTAGTAAAGCTAATGCAAGGGCTAGAAATCAATTAATTATTTGATGATACTTCCTCGTCATCATGGAGAGCGCAGTTTGCACCACTTTCTCCTCTCCACAAGCGCGTGCTTTCCCGTTGCGTCTGTCGTTGCTATGCAACCATGAACAGAGGCGCGCCTAGAAAACGAATTTGCACGCGCAAAAAACGCGCTATGAACGGCTCTTTCCTCCTCTCTTGTCAACAAGTGGATTCAGAGAAACCGCATTAGCAGCGCCGCCGGTCGCCGTGTCTCGGTGTGTTTATGGGGAAAATGTAGGCCTGTTATTAAATCGATCCTCTGAGTTACGGATCGATCTTTAGAAATTAATATGAAAATCGATTCAGAATTGGTGAATCGATTTTTTCAACACAGCACTAATAAAGACATTGATTTTAGTTAATAAAAAAACTTTAAAAAAACCTACACATTGTCCCTTTAAAAGAAAAACAAATGTTAAATTAAAAGATTGATATAAAAAAATAATATAAAAATAGACACTTTAAATAGTCCTACAATTAATTAACAACACAAATAACATTACTGTCCAACGCGCTGGGGCTCGAAGCTGAAGATGATAAAGGATTCTGGAGCAGACTCCAGCAATACATCGGGTCTTTGCGGATGACAAAAGCCAACTTCTACTACCAAACTTAACGTGGCAAGATATTTCAGGTCTGGAGTCTGTGAACAAAGGACTGAAGCCTGTAGCAGACTTGACCGACGTTTTGTCAGGAGAAACTTATGTTACTGTTTCGTCTGTCACCCCAGTGCTACAACACACACGTCGTGTCTTAAAAGAAAATGAGGATGACACACAATTGGGTTAGGGTTGCATAACGATTGATCGCAACTAATCATTTGCAGAATCAAAGTTTTTGTTTACATCATATGTGTGTGTACTGTGTAAAATAATGATGCATTTATAAATACACACATGTATATATTAAAAAAATTATTTACATGTTTATATACATTTTTATATTTATATTATATATAATTATAGTTTTTTTTTATACATGCATGTTTGTGTATTATTTATATATACATTATTATACACAGTACACACACATATATGATGTAAACAAAAACTATTATTCTGCAAACGATTAGTTGCGATTAATAGTTATGCAACCCTAAATTGGGTAAAAAAATTAAGACTGTCATCTTGGAGGAATTAGACACCAAATATAACAACCACGCAAGCCAAAAATCAGCACTCTCCTTGATCCCCGCTACAGAGGTGGATTTAATTTGAACGAATTGGAGCAAACCAAGACAGAAGTGCTTGATGCCATTACAGAGTGCCATCGTCACTCAAGCCCGATAAATCACGAAAACATGGAAGAACAACATGCAAACACAAGCGCTCAAGAGGTGTGCCCTTTAAGAAAAAAAAAAAACACACCGAGTCAGGGCTGGGCGGTATGACGGTACTATCGTTACCGCAGTAGAAAATGTCAACCGTAACAGATATTTTTATTCCGTGTATACCGCGACTAGGGATGGGGCGATTACCGGTTTCACAATAAACCACGATAAAATATACTGACGGTTAGTATTATCATTTAAAATGTAATTATCATTAAAACCGTGTTTGATTATCGCGATTTTAATAACTCACTGTAAATCCTGTCCAGCCAGCAACAGTCTGATGCCGGGGCAGCACGCATGTTGTTGTTTTTTTTATTCGAGAAGGAGTGGCAGATGGTAGAGACCATGCTCAGGAGATTTTCAGCCTTTTAAGAGGACCAAATCTGAGGTGTGGTTATATTTTGGCTTTTACAAAAGTCCTGAGGGAAACTTAATCGAGGAAGTCAAACAAAGTCACTGCAATAGACGCTTCAAATCTGCCGAGTCGTCTTGTGTGACCATCACCCACTGTTGTATAGCGAACGCAAGGCAGGT
The DNA here is from genome assembly GCF_949152265.1 of Phoxinus phoxinus. NCBI lineage: Eukaryota > Metazoa > Chordata > Actinopteri > Cypriniformes > Leuciscidae > Phoxinus > Phoxinus phoxinus. The sequence continues at coordinate 7,792,065 of NC_136892.1, forward strand.
TAACTTTGACCTCAATACCAAAACTATGTCAGGGAAATAATTGGGCACAAAATGTTGTTTTGAGTTGAAATATTTTATCTCACTCCCACTTGAAATAAATGTGAAGCTTCCGCAAAGAAAAGTTCGCAGCAGTGGCTTTGAGCCAAAGACGAACGAACAAGTTCAAACAAGACTATTATTAAGAGTGCCATTTAAGGGATAATAATGTATAGATTCATTGTACACTTATTACACCGATTTTTTTACAACATAGGCTTGCGGCGGGAGATATCGGGCTCGGGCAGATAATCTAAGCTCTAAACAGGACAGAGTAACACGGCGGATATCGCTCATATACTTTTTGTTGACGACGTAGTTAAGGCGGCAGTTGTGTGTTGCTTAGGTGGCCGCCTTAGTTCCAAAGTGCTGCGGGAAACCCTGTTACGTTAACATGCCGGACACCTATTCAGCCTGTTGTTCTGTGTGCTATTGTGGAGCTGAATAACTTTCCTTTCCAGATTAAATGTTTGTTCTTGGTCTTGGATTTTGTGAAATAAATTTCTAAATAAATGCGACTTATAGTCCAGTGCGACTTATATATATGTTTTTTTCCTCTTCATGACGCATTTTTTGACTGATGCGACTTGTACTCCGGAGCGACTTATGGCCTGGAAAATACGGTGGTCTTGAGTTCGGTACCCCAGTGCGCACCCGGGTCCGGATGACAGCGTTCACATTAGCGATTTTTCATGGGAACCGCGCCCCGTTCCATACTAAACAGCCAGTGTGAAAGCACCCAAAGGCTACGTTCAGACTGTCAGTCCAAATCCGAATTTTGTGCATATCTGATTGAAATCAGATCAGAATTAGCTAATGTGAATATAAAAAATTAAATCACATGAAATGGAAATCCATTCCGACTGCTCTGAACTGATTTTGCGTGGTTTATGTGACTGACGCCACGTAAAATGTAAACGTTGTTATAGGAAACATGCTGAAAGTCGCTGCCGAAACAAGGCCGTTGTTGCAAAGTGCCAGACGAGCAGAAAATGCCAATATAACGGAGACATGTTTCCAAATCGATGGAGGCGACAGCACAGAATAAAGCCACTCATACTAGCCTCCAGTTCTGCCGCTGCCTCAGCAGACACCAGTAAACCAACTATATTTGTGCAGTGTGTGCATGTCAAAAAATATATTCTGATTTGAAACTTGTGACAAACACGCACAACCAGGGTCCGAAATTAACACCCGCCAAGCGCCAAATGCGGGTAGATTTTCCATTTGGCGAGTAAATCTCAAAAGGCTATCCGCCACACTGGCAGGTGAATGTTCATACCAAAATAGTAATGTAATAAAATGTTTTTAATAAAATGTTTGTCCCGCCATAGTCTTATCTGATCGGTGAGTAGCCGAATGAAGACGAACTGCTGCGCGTGTGACAAGGGCGCATGTTTAACTGAAGAACGAGCAGAGAGAGAGAGCGAGCCCCGGTCGTGCGCGCGCTCACCCTCTCTCTCTCTCTCTCAGTGGAGACAGGCGAAAGTATAAAGGCTTCACCGTCTCCTAAGCGCTGTCTTCAGCATCCGAAATTAACACCCGCCAAGCGCCAAATGCTGGTAGATTTTCCGTTTAGCGAATAAATAATAAAATAAAATGTTCGGACACTCGGGAGGTCGTGAGATATTGCACACGTTACGAGTCAGTTAAACTGATATTCGCTTCAAAGCAGCTGGTACTACACGGCACGACTGTCCGTGAGCTTTCGCGCTAAACACAAGAGACCGGAGTTCTCTTACAAGAGATACTCTCGTACTGCGTTGTCGTAGCAACGCATTGGGGAAAATCCTTTTCCACGAGAATACTGAAGCAAAAATTATCCATAATTTTGTATCTATGTAAAACGCTTTGCCACAGCATACAGACCTAGGCGAGACAGCTCACGCGCCTATTGGCTGCTGTGCGGCAAAAGCTTAAGCCAATCGAGCGAGCCCTTGAGTGACGTCACACTAGGGGTGGGTATTGGCAAGGACTTCACGATACGATACGCATCACGATACATGGATCACGATACGATTTCATCACGATACATCACGATACGATAAATATTGCGATATTCCACACAGTTAACTAAAAATGTAAAACCAAAATAAAATACAAGTTACGGTGTGCCATCTGAGTAGTCTTACATCAGATCACATTGATAAATCAGCAGAAGAATTGAGTCAAAACAATATAATACAAAATTTCCTTTCCAATTTATTTTTTAACTTTTAACAATGGACACATTAAAAACTTTAAAATAAAGTGCATTAGATATTTAAAACTAAATTAAAGTGTAGTGCACAGTTAACTCACTGAGGTTATGTGGGGCTGAGCTTGAATAAAAATAAAAAAAACATGGAAATAAAGTGCAGATACTCAGGTACTGTCCATGTAAACAATGAAGTGAAATATGCAGCTTTCACTACCGAAATTGAGAGAGTGTGTGTGCGCTACTGAGTGAGCGTGCGTTTGTGTGTGTGAGTGAGCGCGAGAGAGTGCGTGTGTGAGTGAATGTGCGTTTGTGTGAGTGAGTGAGTGAGCGCGCGAGAGAGTGTGTGTGCGCTACTGAGTGAGCGTGCGTTTGTGTGAGTGAGTGAGCACGAGAGAGTGCGTGTGTGAGTGAATGTGCGTTTGTGTGAGTGAGTGAGCGCGCGAGAGAGTGTGTGTGCGCTACTGAGTGAGCGTGCGTTTGTGTGTGTGAGTGAGCGCGAGAGTGTGTGTGTGTGTGTGTGCGCGCGCGCGCTGTTTGTGTGAGTGAGTGAGCGTGAGAGAGTGCGTGTGTGAGAGTGTGTGAACGCTGTTTGTGTGTGTGAGTGAGCGCGAGAGAGTGTGTGTATGTGTGCGAGTGAATGTGTGTGTGAGACGGCACGCGATGACTGGTCGGAAAGCAACGTGTAGTCTATGTTTCTTGTCCACGACAAGAACATTAAGCCGCCATACTGCGACATCTACAGGAACGGAGGTTGTAGTTCACCAGGTCACACCCCGTTTAAAACGTTTTTTTTTTTTTTTTTTTTTTTTTTTTTTTACATCGATTTTTTGAGCTGGAAATCGATGTTGTATATCATGAATATAAGAATTGCGATGTATCGCTGTATCGATTTTTTAGCACACCCCTACGTCACACCCAATGAGGGCACTTCGCGCCCTCCTGCGTCACGTTCCGCCGAAACGGGCGTGGCTTGAGCTATATATTTCGCTCACAGGCTTATGAAACGGACCACGCTCAGCGACGGGGACCGCCACGTGATTTGCGCTTCTCCTGTCTGGGCGAGGAACACGCGGCTATCGCTCTGGCGGATGGCGGCTGCCATCACTGCGAACTACTGCCTCTGGCGACTCTGCGGACTCGCCTGGCGTCGTTCCAGGAGCTCGTGTTCTCCGCTGTTGTGCCGCGCCGTAAAAAGCACGTGCACAGCGGAACCCCGAACCTCCGACAATCCACCAAAGTTCGCCAGCGCGCCCGCGAACTGTGTCTCCGGCTTCCTCAGCGTCGATACCCGACGGACAGCGACCGCAGATTGCCAACGCTTCCGTCGATGACATCGACATGCTGAGGGACGAGGACTCGTGCTCGGTTTTGGCTTCTGGCAGCGAGGAGTGGGCGAGCTCTGCGGATCTCGTGCCCCCTGCCCGCACGCCAAAAGGAAAGAGAGCGAGCATCGAGGCGGTGCTCATGCGCGTTCTCACTCAAGCCACGGCGAGCCTTGGCCTTGAGTGGGTATCGCCCGAGCAGCCCGCTAAAAACCGGCTGGATGGCTATTTTCTGCCCGGGGAGAAGTCGACGCCAGTCTCAAAGCCCGCCCCCTACCTTCCTGAGCTTCACGAGGAGGTCGCGAGAGTTTGGACTTCCCCGTATTCTACGAGGACGAGGTCTTCTGTTTCCCTAGCGTTCTCAGAGGTCGACGACGCTAAAAACAGAGGCTACCTTTCCCTCCTGCTGGTCGAAGAGCCTATCGCGGCCCACTTATGCCCACCCTCCGCTGGACGGCGGGTTAAGATGGCGTAGGGCTGTTGGAACGAATTCCGAAATTCGAATATAATTCGAATATTAAAAAAATCAATACTATTCGAATGCTGAAGTTACTATTCGAATATTGCTTTTTATTTTATTTTTTTATTATTTTTTTTATTATATGATATCTTGCCTTTCTCGCCAACTTGGCTTACACAGGCATGTGAAAATGAAATGCTTTTGTTTCGTCTGATAAACAATAAAAAAATTGAATCGTAACACAATTGTGCGCGTTATCCACGCTGCATCGTCATAACAATACTGTCAATAATGGCGGCGAGCAATGTCTCCATGGAAACGGAGATCACCACTCCTGACAATTTGAGAAGCGATGTGTGGAAGGTGTTTGGATTTCAAATCATAAATGGGAAAATTAAATCACAAATAAAGTCTGAATGAAATATCACTCCTCAACTTGCAACCTTACTGTGCGTTCACACCGGACGCGAATAGCGCGTCAAATTCGCGCCTGCCGTGTCTAGTTATACACTTGACCACTTTTGTGTCCTTTCGCGCCTGACGCGCTATTCGCGTCCGGTGTGAACGCACCCTTAGGGCACATCTGACAACGCTACACCATGACAAGCTATAGGCGATCTGTCCAAGGAACCGCTGCTAAAACAGGCAAGAATGACTTATTTTCTTCTCTTCATCACGGGGCTTACCAGCTGTCTGCTGTCCTAGCCGCGCAACAATCACTGACAGAGTTGTGAAACTCTGACACAACATCAGACAACTGATCAGTGGAAAAATGTCCATTCAAGTTGCCAAATTAAAGTCATTCATTTTGTTCGGCTGTTTTATTGTTAATAAAAAAAATGCGATCACCCGTTTCTAAATGTTTATTGTAATGTTAGCTGTCCCTCTAGTGGACAGAACGTGTAACAACAACCAAATGCTATAGTGGCATTGACGATCCATAAGCCTGTGTAATGTCGCAAATATTAATAATAGGATGAATTTGAGCATTTAATATTCGAATATTATTCGAATATTAAATAAAATAAGGAATGGAATTCGAATAGTATTATAGAGGAAGATTGACAGCCCTAAGATGGCGCTGCCTTCAAAGGCTTGCCGCACGACGTCATCCCTGCTCCGTCGCGCTTATGCCGCCAATGGACAGGCCGCGTCAGCGCTGCACTCCATCTGCACTCCATGGCGACGCTGCAGATCTTCCAGGCCGATCTCCTCCGCAAGCTGGACGAGAACGGACCCGATGCGATCTGTGTGGCGGATCTGAGAAGCGCTACAGACCTGGCTCTTCGCACTTCGAAGTCTGCAGCCCAAGCCATCGGACGCAGTATGGCGGCGATCACCGTGTCTGAGAGGCACCTCTGGCTAACGCTCTCAGACATGCCAGAAGCAGAACGGACCGCGTTCCTCGACGCCCCGCTCTCCCCTGCTGGCCTCTTCGGGACTTCGGTGAAGGACTTCACCGACAGGTATGCGGAGGTGCAAAAGGCGACCCAGGCTATGAAGCACTTCCTGCCGAAGCGCTCCAGCTCTGCAGCAGGCCGTGCGAAACCGCCCGCTCAGAGCTCACAGCAGAGACCGCCGCCCAGCTCCTCATCTCAACGCCGCCAGACCCAGAGCTCGAGACCGCGCTCTCGCTCTGCCGGTCGCCGCCCCGCGTGGCCCGCGACAGAAGGTAGTGTTGAAGCCAGAGCCCCCGAAGACATCCTAGCACTGCTAGGGAAGCGTCGGTGTTCAAGTCCCGCTGCGGCCGGACCCTCACCGAAGCTCACCGCTCGTGCAGTCCCAAGCGAAGCGATTGTACCTGCGATCATTGCAGCCAACAGGCGTGTCTCACTGGCCGCTTGCCTGCACACAACAGCCGTTTTCACGGCTACCCAGATAAATCCATTAAAAAGTGCATTTTTTTGTGTCCCGGCCACGGCCGATGGTGTTTCTTGTGTAGTAAATCTGCCCGCTGTAATGTGCACATCCCTACACACAAACACGGCCCCACACACAGGGCCCGCGCACATAAAATCGACTCAGTTCGATTGCGCGTTAAAAGTAGCACACGTGCCCACTACCCAGTGCCCACTAATGCTACCTCCTGCTCATCGCACGGTTTCTGTAAAAACGAAACCTGCGTGCAGGCGCTCCGCTCCGGCGAGCGATGCTATAAAGGTGGTAAACGTGCCCGGTCCCCAGTGCCCGCGTTCCCACACAAGCATCACGGTTCCTACGGAGCCCGTCCAGCCCTCCCTCTCCAGCCTGAAGGCTGTCGAGGGGTCGAGCGCGGACATTCTGCCCGCTTTCATAAGCGCGGCCCCGGCCTCAGATGTTGCGAGTGAGACATTTCTGTCGCAGCTCACGAAAGCCGCTGTATCGCGAGTCGATCAGAGCGCGCTTTTCACTCAGCCCCTAGCTACACGTGCAGATGCATGAGAAAAGCTTCCCGGGGTTTCAAAATGGGTAATAAACATCATAAAAGAAGGCTATTCGCTACAGTTTCGCAGACGCCCTCGCCGCCACTCGGCGCGTCGAGACTTCGGTAGATTCGAATGTAGCACATCTACTTCGAGCCGAAATTCAGAAACTTCTGAGAAAAAAGGCTATCGAACCTTTATCTCAGACTCAGAGCGAAGGGGGGCTTTACAGCAGATACTTCCTGGTACCCAAGAAAGACGGGGGTCTCAGACCCATACTAGATCTGAGGCAACTGAACAGAGCACTTGTGAAACGCCAGTTCAGAATGCTAACGACCAGAAAAATCCTCGCGCACGTTCGCCAAGGAGACTGGTTCGTGTCAGTAGATCTAAAGGACGCGTATTTTCAAATACAGATTGCGTCACGTCACAGGCGATTTTTGAGATTCGCCTTCGAGGGCCAGGCATACCAGTACAAAGTCCTGCCGTTCGGCTTGTTTCTAGCACCCCGTACATTTACGAAGTGCATGGACGCAGCACTCGTTATACAGGCTGACCAAACGCCTTCTGATATGGGCGCGCTGCAACCTCCTTTCACTAAGGGCAGCGCACGTGCCGGGGCACCTGAATGTTGGACCAGACGTACTGTCCAGGAACCGCGTTCCGGCAGGAGAATGGTCATTACACCCACACACAGTACAACTGTTGTGGAAGAAATTCGGCAGAGCGGAAGTAGACCTCTTTGCGTCTCCAGAGAACGCTCACTGTCTGGAATTTTTCTCGAAAAGCAAGGACGCGCTGGCTCATCAGTGGCCACGCCGTCCTCTATATGCTTTTCCCCCTGTCTCCCTCCTAACCCAGGTGGTGGAGAGGATCAGGGAGGAAGGATGCTCAGTGCTGCTAGTAGCGCCGCTTTAGTTGAATCAACCCTGGTTCCCAGCTGTGATGCAGTTAGCCAGCACCGCCCCGTGGCCAGTGCCTCTGAGGAGAGATCTCCTCTCTCAAGCAAATGGTTTGATTTGGCATCCTCACCCGGAGCTATGGTCCCTTCATGTGTGGGCCATCAACGGGTATCCGCTGACCTCCCTCAGGGAGTGTTAAACACGATCACACAAGCTAGAGCTCCGTCTACGCGACGGCTCTATGCGTCTAAATGGTCAGTTTTTTCTGGCTGGTGCACGTCTCGCGGCGTGTCTCCCCCAGACTGCGGAGTAACAGAGGTTTTGTCCTTCTTACAAGAGATGTTGGATAGCGGGAGATCCCCTTCCACACTCAAAGTATACGTGGCGGCTATAGCGGCTTTCTCTGAAACCGCACACGGCCAGTCCATAGGAAGGAACGATTTAGTCATTCGGTTCCTTAAAGGAGCTAGGAGACTTAATCCACCCAGACGTCCCACAGTTCCCATTTGGGACCTTTCCACGGTGCTGGACGCCATGAAGGGTCCTCCTTTTGAGCCTCTTCAGGAGATTGATATGAAACACTTGTCGCTCAAGACGGTGTTTCTCTTGGCTCTCGCTTCAGTGAAGCGCGTTGGGGACTTACACGCGCTCTCAGTGAGCGCGTCGTGCATGGAATTTGGGCTTAATGACTCCAGAGTCGTGCTCAAACCCAAGCATGGTTACGTTCCGAAATCCCTAAACACACCGTTTAGGGCGCAGGTTATTTCCCTGTCTGCCCTTCCGGTCATCGGGGATAATATGGACGAAAATTTCATCTGCCCAGTGAGGGCATTGAGAGCTTCCGTGTCGCGCTCGTCTGCTTTCAGACAGACAGAGCAGCTTTGTTTCGTTCAGTGGGCATCTCAAGGGACTGGCCACTTCGAAGCAGAGCCTATCCAGATGGATAGTGGACGCTATAGCTCTAGCGTACGCATCCAAAGGCATTCAGTGCCCTTTGGGTGTTAGAGCGCACTCCACGAGAAGTATGGCTTCTTCGTGGGCTTGGTCGAGTGGAATTGCCTTACAGGATATTTGTATGGCGGCAGGCTGGGCCTCACCGTCTACATTTATCAGGTTTTATAACCTCGAGGTACCCGCCTTACAGGCCAAGATATTATCGGTTTAAATAACCGTGTTTGTTGGACTGACATTTCAGTCGTCAGTTATGGCATTGTTATGCTGAACTGCTAAACGCAGTTAATTCTGTACTGATCTGCTAAGCCCAGTCTATTCTGTACTGATCTGCTAAGCGCAGTCTATTCTGTACTGATCTGCTAAGCGCAGTCAATTCTATGCTGATCTGCTAAGGCAGTCATTTTGCGAGAGATGGTGGTTAGAGCCCACCTCTTTCAGGATTCTCTGTGAGTCCTACAGGTGATTATGTACTATATGAACCCCAGCTCAGTGCTCTGGGTCTATGGTGTCGGATCACTGCACACACGGCGTCTTACAGGGTGTTCCCCAATGCGTTGCTACGACAACGCAGTACGAGAGTATCTCTCGTAAGAGAACGTACTCGGTTACTAACGTAACCTCGGTTCTCTCTAGAGAGAGGAACGAGTACTGCGTTTCCTGCCGTGTATGCGCTCTGGTTGTCTCGCTTTAAAAATCAGAGTTCATAAGCCTGTGAGCGAAATATATAGCCCTAAGCCACGCCCGTTTCGGCGGGACGTGACGCAGGAGGGCGCGAAGTGCCCTCATTGGGTGTGACGTCACTCAAGGGCTCGCTCGATTGGCTTAAGCTTTTGCCGCACAGCAGCCAATAGGCGCGCGAGCTGTCTCGCCTAGGTCTGTATGCTGTGGCAAAGCGTTTTACATAGATACAAAATTAAGGATAATTTTTGCTTCAGTATTCTCGTGGAAAAGGATTTTCCCCAATGCGTTGCTACGACAACGCAGTACTCGTTCCTCTCTCTAGAGAGAACCGAGGTTACGTTAGTAACCGAGTACGTTTTCAATGTTGCAGGCAATAGCTTCAGATAGAAAATGACAGAAATGTGTGTGAACAGTAATGGACAGATTATGAACAGCTAAATGGACAGTAGCCATTCCTTTCAACATAAAAATGTGTGTGTGTGTGTGTGTAAAATAAAAAATAAAAAAATTATTATAGCCTACCTACATTTCAAATTTTGCTCTGGACAATTTTTTATGTTTGTATTCAACATAATACCTTATTATCTCAATTCAATGTGCTGAAATTAATGTATATGTGACACAAAAAGGCTGTTTATTATTTTGGCCGGTAAAAAATATGCTTGGCTGGTGGATTTTTGCATCTACCAGTCCCCGTGGCAGGTGAACCAAAAAGTTAATTTCGGACCCTGCGCACAACCACCCAATAACTTGTTTAGCGTTCATGTAAACACTACATTCAGATTCATCAATCAAAATGAATTCAGGGTGTCATCAACGCTCAAAATGTCCCTCAGCATGGGGACCATGTTTTTGTTGTTGCTCACTTTTTTTTGGCTTGTTTTCTGCAGCAACTCTGAGCACTTTCATATTCTTTATCCTGGCTGAAGCACTTTTTTCAATCAATAAGAATTTAATCAACCTATGTTAGCCTATAGCTTAAAGTTATAAATTGAGTTATTAACTTATGTTTATTTGACAGTGATTTCACATTTCTTGTATCAGGCCTAAATACAAATAAAATTAACAATTAAAGCTGCAAGCAGCATTTATCGGTGTTCAAGCCTTTAAGGCCTTTGAGCACATTAAAGCATTTAAGACATTAAGTTGTATTTAGCAAGCTTTTAACCACTGACATCATAGATAGAAAAGTCCATTTACCATGATTTACAATTTACCATACATTTAGCATGATTTACCATAGTTTACCATGATTTATCAAAGTTTACCATGATTTACCATGTTCTAGGATGATTTATAATGATTTACTATGTTCTAGTATGATTTACCATGACTTACCATGTTCCAGTATGATTTACTATAGTTTTCCATGATATACCAAGTTCTAGTATGATTCACCATGATTTACCCTGTTCTAGCAAGATTTACAACAATTGAACACATTCTAGTTTGATTTAATATGATTCTAGCGTGATTTACCATAGTTTACCATGATTTATCTTTGTTTACCTTGATTTACCATGTTACAGGATGATTTACCATGTTACAGGATGATTAACCATGATACACCACATTCTAGCATGATTTACCCTATTTACTGTGATTTACCATGTTTCTAGCGTTATTTACCATGATTTACCATGTTGCTAGCAATAATGTGAAGCATCAGAACAAATGAAGTGATAAACTCTGACAAAATATGATTGTGTTATAATATTAGGCTAATCGTTATGTAAGGGATTTTTTAGTGTCTAAATATATACATGTAAAATGAAAGTGAGCCAATAAGTGGTCTTCTACTGCCCTCTGCTGGACATTCTACTTATTAATAGTCTTTTAACATGTACTTTTACAAGTCTTGATTTTTACCAGTATTTTGCACTAAACCAAACCAGTTGTTCCATGTTAACTCCATTATGCATGCTTACACACATTACACGTCCATCAAAATAACAAAGATATAGCTTTAAGCATTTGTTTGTTAGTCAATGCTGAAAGCTGATAAAAAGATTACAAATATAATCCTGCTGCTCTCTCTAGTGGACAACACTGGTATTGCAGCCTCTATCTTACAGTTGAAGTGAATGAATGAATGGAAATTTGGTTTTTCACTTATATTTCGGGAACGAGAAGGCGAAAAAATCTGAAAATCGGAGCTTAGATAGTGCTCGAGGTGCCCTGTGTAATGAGACCATCCTGGTGTTGGTGGGCGATTGGGGCCGGGAGTTATTCCCGTTCAAATGCAATCCTTTTTTGGCTTATATCTCGGGAATGCCCGGGCCAAATTGCACCAAAATCGAATCGAAGCTAGGCGGGGACGGGCCCTTTCCAACAAGCTATTCCACAAGGATTGGGGTGGTCTGGTTCGGGAGTTACAGCCGTTCAAATTCGGAGGTCTCGCGAATTCGACATTCGCGGGGGGGCGTTCCTGAGCTCCGCGACAATAGATTTCGATTAAGAGCCTGGAGAGGACCTTACCATCAAAATTTGAGCGCGCAACGACTTTCCGTTTTCGAGTTATGAGTGAATTTGTACTGCGGGGGGCGTGGCCTAAATGGCGGCCTCTTTTTCACTTTCACTTCCACAATTCCCATTTCTCAGTGTGATACAATTGTCAATAGTAATACTCCAATAGATGAATTTTGTCAAAATGTGATTGTAAATGTTAAAATAGTGATTTTATAAAGTCTAAATATGAATTATAGAACAATATTAGTGAGTAGTATGACCAAGTGACCAGAAGGGGGCAGTATTAAACCACTTATGTCAATATGACTAGTTTGCAAAAGTAGCTTTTTAACATAATAGCAAATATTTAATGAACAATTTTATTGACAGTAGTGGTTCTTGAGGCAAAGTTGTTCAGTATGAGGAGATCTATCAAAATATATGCATATTATGTGGATGTTTTTAACACCACGTGATTACAGAGATGGAAAATACCATTTACAGCCAATACAGGCAAGTCACCATAGGGAATACATGGTTTTCAAAGCTTTTTAACAGTTATAGCGCCACATATGGTCCGATCTCCATGAAACTCGGCGTGCTTCTTCAGCATGTTATGACACATATGCCTACCAATTTCTGTGAAGTTTTGAGTTTTTGTTTAGGATTTATAGGCTTTTGAGTGTAATTTGCCACGCCCATTTTTTAAAAAGACCCTGTTACAGCCACCCAAATGCAAAAGTTTAACTTTTTTTCGATAATTATTGATCTAGAGAGTCCAGAGAATTGTCCTAGACTGGTCTGGTTCCGATCGGGCAAAAAACCAGGGACTAGTTCGCAAAAGTAGGTTTTTAACATAATTGAGAATATTTAATGAACGATTTGATTGACAGCATTGGTTCTTGAGGCAAATATGTTCACCATGAGGAGATCTATCAAATGATATGCATATTGTGACGATATTTGTAACACCACGTGATTACAGAGCCTTAAAACTCGTTAGCGCCAACTAGTGTCCGATTTCTTTCAAAACTCTTACAGACCTCTGGGGCCATGAGTTGAACACGCCCACCGAGTTTCGTTCTGATTGGCCTCCATTAACCTTGTCTAATAGGTGATTCAACTTCATTGGCCAATGGCGGCCATGTTTTTTGAGATACGCCAATATCCTTTTACACATACATGGGGCCTTGGGCCAAGACACTGCATACCAAATTTCAAGTCAATCGGACAAACGGTCAGGTGTTTATATGTTTTTTTCTGTGTTATAGCGCCACCATGTGGCCAATCGACGCGGTTTTTTTATCGTGACCTCAAATTGACCTCCTACATATGTGTACCAAGTTTGGTGAAGCTATCTCGTTTACTTCTCGAGTTATAGGCATTTTAGTCAAATAGGCTCCTCCCACAACGTCCATTTTGCGCCTCCTAGCGACCGTGAATCGAAATTTCCTTTTTTTTTCGATCATTATTGATCTTCAGACTCCAGAGAACATTTCTGCACTGATTTGGTTCCGATCGGGCAAAAAACCAGGGACTAGTTGGCAAAAGTAGATTTTTGACAAAATTCAAAATGGCGGAAAATCTATCATGGCGGAAATGAAATCGGAGATATACATTTTTTACGTCAGGTGGTCAGCTTTCCAATGATATAAGACACTTGAGTCTATGACATGCGGTCTAGGAGTTATGAGCAGTTTCGTGCAATTGGTTGCTATAGCGCCACCTATGGGCCAATCGGGCTCATATTTTGATAACCTCTCCTCGATTTTTGTACTACCTTGTGGCAAAGTTTCAAGTCTCTAGCACTTACGGTTTGGGCTGCACGATGCGTTTTACAGGAGAATAATAATAATAATAATAATAATAATAAAAATCAGTACAATTACAATAGGTTTTCAGCACTTCGTGCTTGAACACCTAATAATTTGTACCATTTTTATTTCTAAAATATTATATAGTTTTATAGGTTTCAGAGAATTGGCAAATACATTTTTCAGAAGTTTGAAGGTACAGACATTAACTCTTGGTGTTCTTGGCAGTTTTTCCTAAGGCTTTTATATTGTTCATCATATCGATATCGGAATTATATCGAATCGACCGAAATTAAGAAATATATTGTGATATAAATTTTGGCCATACCGTCCAGCCCTATTAGTAAATGAAGGCTGCTGCCCTCCAATGTTAGTCTGGAGACCTGTGAACTTACAGAAATTACAATAAGAGTTTTTATTGTTTCAAAGCAGCTTTGCTTTGAAACAATTGCTTTGATTTGGATTTGCTTTGATTTTTTATCAAAGAATATTGCAAAAGTTTTGCACAAATCTGGACAAGTCTTTTTTTTTTTAATCAACACATTAAAGGGTCATGAAACCTTAAACCAATCTGATATTTTAACAGAGTTATGAGTGTTGAACATCATAGAAGTCAATCTTACCATCCGTTAGTTTTGATTGTTGGAGAAAACTAGTTCATTTGAAACTTTTTGCACCATTTTCAACATCCGGGTTTAAATTAATCTTTGTGACAGGATTTCTTGTACTATAGTCTCATTCATGAGACTGCGTGTCCTTATCCGATGAGAAGACACCACTCCTAATTATTCATGGCAGCACGCATTGATTGACAGCCAATTTAAACAGTGAGATCATATACAGTAAGTGAGAGATGCATTAATGGATCAAGAACTGGTGTTTGTTTTGGCTTTGTAAGAGTTTCTGCATCGCATAAGTACTCTTCAATAGATCCGGAGTCTTCGACACAAACCCGATTCATCCACACTGTGTGTACGGTGTACACAGCACTTTAACTGATCAAACGGCATATACCGCAGCAAAATAAGTCTCAAAGTTATCAAAGAATAAGTCTCAAGTTATCAGATGCAACTTCGAATATATATATACGATGCAGAGAACAAATGTGAAGAATGGCTGTGCATTTATTTGTGCATTAAATTAGCCGTCACAGGATCGGTGTACAATATGTATTTGTGTAATTTACGTTGAGCTTACAAAACCATGGGTATGTTGTGTTGCGTGTAATGGTAATTTGCAGCATGCATTTTTGGGAAGCTTTGATGCTTTTAATGAGCGAAATAAAACAGAAGCCGTTGTCAGTGTGTGGTCAGTCTCTCCTCTTCCCCCTCCACTCCGCAGCTCGCCATGCCCACTTGTATAGCTTTTTTTTTTATGTGGAAAACTGACTGCTGCTGAATCCTTTAATGATTTAATTTTTGGAATGTTATTTTTTATTACTTGACCCGCCCGATTTGCGGATTATCCACAGCACCCGGAGATATAACTGTGATCTGCACATCACTACTGCGCACACAAAACTTATCACACAGCATGCAAATACCAAACTGAGAGACGCGGGTACTGGTACTTTCGCTTCCATGTGCACTTGAAGATTTAAATTGGCAAATCATCAACTTCCGTGAAGATACAGCACTGGCTTGAGTGTCTTTCACGCTGAACCTTATTGTCGAGCCCTGAGCATATAATCAATAGGGGGGTAAAGGTACACAAAACTCACGCCTCGGTTTTGACGTCACAGTTCGGTGTAGCAGGGGGGAGAAAACTAAACATAAAATTGCTTTTTTTATTATTAAAGGGGGGGTAAAATACTTAGTTTCAGTCAATCTCATGTTAATCTTGAGTACCTATAGAGTAATAGTGCGTCCTTAATATCTCCAAAAAGTCTTTAGTTTCATCATATTTATAAAATAAAAATACAGCTTTCCGATTCTAACCGGAAAAAGACGAGGTCCTTGATTCTGGGCGTGGGCGGGGCTATAGAGTCAAGCGGGAGCGCCCGGGAAGGTTTGCTTATTATCGATCGTGGTGCGGTAGGCCATATTACTATATATATATATAGTATTTGGTTTGCAAATCCAGCGACGACCTGGGTCTTGTTAATAAAACATTCGTCACTGAAATGACAAGAACACAAAACCGCACTTGCCACACTCCTTTGCTGTCCCGGAAATACAAACTGCATCCACTGTTCCAGTAACACTGGGTTCTTTGGGAAGCTGAACAAGGTAAACTTTCCCTCACATCCCAAAACACACTTTTTTGGAGACATTCTTGACATCAACCATTCCTATTTAGCGCTGCTGATGATGATTTCCGGTAGTAGCGCGTCGATGCATAGATATTATATAGAGATATATGATGTCTATGCGTCGATGAGCGCGGTCTTTCTCTCCTCTGGTCGACGTGTGCGTGAACGCGCTTTTCCGAGAGCAATGCTCATATAAGGAGTTCCACTCTGGTCTACGTCATTAGATCTACGATAGAAAAAAACCAGCCGAAACGTGTTGCAATCCGGAAGTATGATTTTCAGCACAGAAATTCTCTGTTATTCGTTCAAAATAACCTTTCAGACTTTGGCCATTATTAGCATGAGAATCCATCTCTTTAACACTGTAAACAACTCTGAATACATGAAACACCATTGTACCCCCCCTTTAAACAGTGGTTTACTGAACAAATTGTGTCTCTGTCTTTAAATTAATTCAGTAATAATTCAAAGTTTAAGGATAAAAATTATATACATCTCTGCTAATACTGTAAACTGAGCCCTTACTTGCATATTATTATAATATTAAAGCTTAACAACAGAGCCCAAACTATTAGCCTTAATTCAGGTGCCATTTATTTTTAGATATGATAATCAACACTCAAATAAAATGATGGTTTTACTCCAATTCGTTGTTGAAAAATAATCATTTATACACTGGCAGTCATTTTCATGACATATTTTAAACATACATTAAATAATCAAGACATCACTAACAAGTTAAGTAAAATATAATGAATATTTAAGCTAATATAGTGCTCAGCGAAAGTTGATTTCTCTGGCGAACTAACAAGCTGTGGACACTGAATGACTGGCCTGAGGTAAATGACGTAATGCAACGTGGGATATTGTTTACTAGCTCTTTCAGTGGTATCTTTCCGCCATTGAAACACTGAGCGATTACACAAGAAATAAGTTTCAGTAAATTGAACTTTATATTTCACTCCAAGTGGGACTGTTTTACAAACCTTTAAAAAGCCCAGACAATAAAGGAGACACAGCAGAGTTGAAAACTTCTTCCTGTTCTGTTGAGGGGTCAAACACATAATCATAGGTGAAAGCCTTGTCATTGCCAACAATGACCTGAAATGGGAAAAAAAAAAATATTTCATTAATCTTTCTGACATGACCTTTTGATGCAAAAGAGTGAATGAATAGACAAGATCTCATAATACACACCTGAGGTTCACCAGGTACAAAATTAAGACAGCACTGACATCCTTCATTTATCTCTTTAGGAACCAGAGGCCGGCATCTCAGCGCAACCCTCACAGGAATGGCCTTCTCATCCTCCTTGGTCATGCTGGAAAAGCAAATAAAAGGCTGAATCAAATGACAACCCAACTCACATATTGTCTTGCAAAGCCAGTGTGCACAGAGCAAGAGCAGACACATAGTTATTGCCATTACAATAACACTGTATCTAATAACCAAAGACACCAAAGAAAGCATGTTGCACTACACAAGCTTAAAGTTGTCAAATTCACAATGTGAAACATTTAGACATTGAACAACTTTAGACAAAACAGCTGACCCTAGTCACAGTTTTCCTTTGTCAAAAAAGCTCTGTAAAGCACACTGATTGGGTTCAAAAAGGGTTTAAAAAAAATCAGGGATTTAGTGGATATTAACCAGAGTCCCCCAAAAGTGCACCCTGCAATTCACCTCTTTCAATTGCATCATGAAACTACAATTCTTCAGTGATGGGTTAATCCTGGTCAGCGAGGGACATAAAATGAGCACTCAGAATTTGACATCACTAATTACCTGCATATTAACTAAACACTACGGTAGCCTTGTGGGTTGGAGGTGCTTCTTAAATCCTAATGTGTTCCATTAATGGCTCCTACTAATTTTTATTTGCAATTACATTAATAAAACCAAAGAAAGATTGCATTAGAAGTAGTCAAAGTCAACAAAAAGCCACTTTTGTGAAACTAGTGCAGCTGACGGTTAAGTGCGGGTCTACAGCAACATGCAATGTAAAGTAAGTTAGTTTTATATTTAGTCCTGGTCCAGACTAAGTTTGTATGCAACTGACTAAAACAAGGTTTCTGCAGGTTTTATAATAGTAGATTTAAGACTTTAAGACGTTTTCAAGACCAAGTAACGAAAACAAAAAGGACCGAAGGGAACACAATATGTTCTTTTTGGGTCTAGGAGCACACAATGAGTTGCATTTATAGCAACACTTCAAAGTTTTAAAATACAACCTGCTACCAAACTCCATTTTTTATTTTACAAAACAAAAAAAGCTTAAGACTAGAATACCTCTGCTCTGAACTATGAATATATAACTAACTGGTATATAGATATAGCCTAGCTTTTACTGTACCTTTTGTTGTCTTTCTTTTCCAGCGCAATTGTCAACGATTCTTAAATCTAGATACATTGAGAAGCAAAATTATATAACAGGAGTATTGTTTTCTGTGAAATTGATCGAAATGAATGAAGTTTATGATTGAAACAAGAACAAGTATCTGCAAATGGGCTCAGAAAGAGGAAATCAGTTTTCATACCCAATTAATAGATATTGGACATAAGTGTAAACTCACTTAAATGTGTTCACTTGACTAACGTTACATATCTTTATTTTGCATCTCAAGTAAATGCATCTTGATTTAAGTATGTTTATAGATACTTGTATTAGAAAACAAGGCAAAATACTGAACAAGATCATCATTTTTGCAACATTTAATGTCATCACTTTACAAAAGTAAGACTTCCTGCTCTGATTTAACACATTTTAAGGCCTTAATTTGTGGATGGGTGAATGAAAACTTTAAGACCTTTTAAAGACAAGCAGAATTAACGTGCTTAAACACAAAATCAGTCTTCAAGAATAAAACATTAATGACTAACTTGTTAGATTATGTTTATCCAACAGGCCTAAGTCCTGAACTACACTTAAAGCCATTATCGTGTATCTTTATACACACTTTCTACATATAAAAATATATTTGCAATAAACAACACACGAACAAAATAAGGAGCTGATACAACAAACCGGGATGTTTGAAACGCGTCATTACCTTCCGCCCTGTAACGTAGTCTGTTGTTATCGGGCTCGACGAGTAAAGCGCCCTAAACTTTCCTTTATACCCAAACTTGACAACAGTTTCAAATAAGACAAGAAAAATGGTAATCTTAATCGCCCTCACGGGATACCGTTATCTTTTGTAAAGACAGACGTCCTTAACAGTTTCTGCCATTCAAATTCGAGCACAGCGTTAGCTTCTCTGAAGAAAGACCCTGCCCGCCACTTTCAAATAACCTGCTCCGCCCCTGCCGTCTACGTAGAGGTCGATTAATTCAGCTCCGCCCATAGACGTAAAACCTATATTCCGTTTCTCCATAGGGAAATTGATTTTGAACTATAACTTATAAACCTTTAAAAGACAGGCCTGTTGAAGCCGTCAGCCCGCATTATTTCAGCTTACTTTTAAAACCATCGTGTTTAACAGCGGAATTCCTGGTGAAAACTACATTACCCGTGACGCTACACAGAAAATTACACCAATCAGAGAGTAGAAAAAAGCAACACGCGCCAAAATAGCTCTTTGACTCCGCCCACTCACATGAAGCACTGCGTATGCTGTTCGCGGTGCTTCATGGGATTGTAGTTCTTTCCTCAGTAATGGAGTGGTCAGGGTAGATTAGAATATAAGTCTAAAAAATAAAAATACGATTGCTTGTTAGGAAATTCTGAAAACTTCGTTTCTTTACATTTCTGGTCTCTGTTTGTCTGCTCACATCTAATAGCCAATCAGTGCAATAATAAAATACTGTTCCCCTATTTTTATTTGTAGGCTATTTATTTTTTTGCTATTTATAACTTTTGATTTAAAAAAATGTAATAATGCCATAAACAAGAAAAACACAATGAGACATATTTATTCAAAAGTACGAATAAAAAAATAAAAAAAAACAGTGCCAGAGGACAAAAACAAAATGATAACAGACAAAAGGAAGAGGATGCCATTTTATACCTGCTTAAAATGTTATAAGCTTTAATTACCTTTTTTACTTTAACAATAAAGCTAGAAATCATTTTTAAAGTAAGACAATTTCGGTTTTGAGTCAGACCATTTCATTTTATGAATGTGAAACTTTTTTATAAAAATTATAAGATTCCTATTTCTTAAAGAAATATATATATATTTTATAGAAACCCATTTATATGAACAATTGTATATGAAGTAAGCCTTATCTTTCTTAATTCCATGATCATTGAAGTGTATTATTATGTCAAATCCACTCAGCTGCAAAGCAATGTTAATTTTTTCCTTAATTAATGCTCCACATAAATCCCAAATATTTTTGGATGGAAAAATAAATGAAAAATAGTTTCCTTAGTTTTTAACAGAGGAATTTATTTTTCTAACCCTAACCCTAACCCACCCTAACCCTAACCCTAACCCTAACTCTTACAAAAATTACAAGAGTAATCAATATCTAATTTAGAACGTTCCACCACATTTTTACTGGATATATTCTATGCATTATTTTTAAAAAGACTTCTTTTACTTTGTTATTAATATATAACGTATCCATTGTTCGCCAAGCTTTACGCCAATTCACATCTCCAAACACAGAAAGTGGTGAAAGTCAAGTTTTTAATGTTGTTTATATATCTATGTGGTGTTCTAGGAACTATTTTCTAGGAACTATATCTCATTCCTGCGTAATAATCAAGGAACTGTGCTGCTGTACCATGGGTGCAGCAGGCGCAATGATATTACGCAGCGCCTGAAAATAGTCCCCAGCTCGGTAACTTCCACCGTGATTTGTAATATATCAATTTGTAATATATCATTGCGCCTGCTGGTACGGCAGCACAGTTCCTTGATTATTACCAGAGCCCGTCTACGGAGAGCCTTGCCACTCCCTATTAAGTCCTATTGTACCAAATTTTGGTTGTAGTTCCACCAGAGTTCCACTGGGGGCGATCACCCATGAGTGCAAAATGAATGGGAGTCTAGCTAGACGGCAAAATCTGTCTCTTTCACCCGATTGCCGTTGAGAAATCTCAGATTTGATTGTAGGTTTACTTGTAGCTAACTCATTTAATTTGAGGAAACTTATTACCTCAATTCAATTAAGTTTATAAAAAACAATAGTTATAAATACTCTGAACTTATTTTAGTCGAGTCCACTAAACAATGATATTTCTTAATACGCAATTAAACTTTACACTGCATTTAAATACTTTATATAGCTGAAACCTCGCTATTTTGAGTAAAAAAATTGAAAAGACTAACTTTAAATGAACTCAGAGCACTTGCAGTTCCTGCTAGCTCGTAATATCATATACAAAGTCAAATCCAATGAGTTAAGCTAACTCATTACATTTGAGGAAACTGATTACCTCAATTCAATTAAGTTTATAAAAAACAATAGTTATGAGTACTCTGAACTTATCTCAGTTGAGTTAAATAAAAGTATACATTGCAGTCAAGAAATTAAGTGATTAATTAAGTGATGAATTAAGTGATTAGTGAGCATTAGTGATGAACACCTGCTGTTAACATGCAGAATCACTGAAGGAAAAAGAAACACAAGAACTACAACTGACTTCCAACCACAGCCTTATGAAATCAACTTAAGATCAAATATGTTTAAATCTCTCAAATTCTCAGCAGAAGAGGGTTAAAACCATTACACAAACAACATTAGTAGCTTTACTTATTACTAACCAGTTTTACTTTTGTCATGCATCTACAGAAGTTGTTATTGTGAATGAACAGGTTTAGATGAAGATGATTTATTGAGTTTCATTTAAAGACACCATGATAGTGGTCAGTGTTTGCTTTAGTTGGGCTCTTGACCCTTGACTTTATAACACCAGTTTTTTTTCTGGCTGCTATAACTGAGTGTTTATATAACACATTTGTTATGGCACAAAAGCCAAAAGAAAATATGAACAAGTGATTGTGTTTAGAAGATGCAAATCAACATTTTATGACTTGATTCTCTGATCTTTTCCAGAGCCTAATCTCTGAGTAAACAGGTGATGTATTACTTGTATTATTCGTTTTAACTGAACTCTGATTCTACTGTAAGGTCCATTGTAGTGACAATCAGATTTTTAAAACCTCTATGGTTTCATACTGACTTACACAGACATCAAGAATGAGCATATGAATCTCAACAACGGTGACCAATAAAATAATATTCATGCCACAATGTGTGCTGGGAGCAATGGATAGATTTTGTATTATGCTAGTACCCAGCATGCATTGCAACATGAATAGTTTTTTTTAATGGTCACCATTGTTGAGATTCATATGCTGAATCTTGATGTCTGTGTGAGTCTTAGAAAAACAAGATTTTTTTGTGAAACTTTTTGTGCACATTCATTTGGTAAAATTCTTCATATTGTCTGATGAACATAGAATTGCTGGCGATTATGCGGTTGAAACACAGTTTTGAACAAAATTATTAATATGTGGCCCTTTTTATCAGGAGCGAGTACTTATGTCCTTTCGATTTCTTACAGGTTGAGTTGTTGTTGCCCATAACACACTAGCATTCTGCTAATGAACGCTGATTGGTCAGTGAAGGACTGATTACGACCAGAGATACCGCTTGATGGTATTGTGGCATCCGAAGCGGGACCAGAATGTCTTCAAGCAAAAACTCTTCTAGCACGTGTATTTACCTGTGTCAGCTGTGTTGTCGATGCCTCAAAAGAAAAGAAAGTGCAGAGCGCGAAAGCACCAAAGTGACTGAAGGATTTCCGTAAAGCAATATCTCTGGTCGTACGATGTGTATGACGTCATTGACATTTTAAAATACTTTTTAAAGCAAATAAGTGACTTTTTTCTCGAATACAACATTCAAATTACTAGACATAAAATTATATCCTGAGAAAAGTGGATTTTGAGGGGTATAGCTCCATAGACCATTTTTCACTCGTCCTGTGAGCACCCTCATATGGAACCAGAGTGGAACTGCAACCAGTTCAGAAGCCGGAAGTTTACTGAGAGTGGCAGTTCTCCCCTTATTAGACATTCTCTGTTATTACCCAGGAATGAGAGTATAGTTCCTAGTCATATTGGCCTAGAAAATTGCAACTTTTCATTTTCTGTCGGTCTTAGTACACCAACCACCAACATCATCGAGCCTCCATCCTCAAATCGGGGACACCGGCTCACACGATCCACTCCACGCACGCCGAGACGCCGAGGACTCCCTTCACCACCGCCGGTGAGAAATCCACCATCTTTCTCTTCATCTACCTCCACTCCGGTCCATCCAACCATCCCTCCCATAGGGAAAACGACTGTTAAAGGGCTGAGACAAGCCCTAATTAATTCTGACATCAACTTCTCGAAGATTAAATAAAGCAGAATTGTTTAATCTATATGTCTCCTTGCAATCCACTCAACCTTCTCCTACAGCTTCCACTTCATCTGCTCGAGCGAGCAAGGCCCGCCGGGCCCCAATCTCGCGTCCAGCAGCTTCTCCACCTACCTCCCACTTTATTCACGTCACTTTATGAAGGTCACACTGACCTTCAGCGAGCCTGGGCCGCGCCCCAGAACCCGTCGCGGAAGGGCTTCAAACTCTGCCGGATAAACCTTTCTCCACTGCTCCTCGCGTCCAGCAGCTTCTCCACCTTCCTCCCACGCAAAAGTGCCGGGTCCCGCCCCTGCGTCACACAGACCTTCAGCGAGCCTGGGCCGCGCCCCAGAACCCGTCGCGGAAGGGCTTCAAACTCTGCCGGATAAACCTTTCTCCACTGCTCCTCACTGCACCGCACTCTTCAGCCACCTGCAACACCAACTACACATCAACTCCTCAAACCTTTCATTTTCTTCCTACCTCCTACCCTTTCCCCTATCAGTACTTTCTAGTTCCAAGTGCTCACCCTAGCGTGAGGATGCCTCCACTAACTGGACAAGCGCCAATGTAATTTCTTCCCCTTCCTGTTCCTCACTCTTTTCCTTTTTTTGCTCCTCCGCCTGTCCTGGGGGACGATTTTTGTGTGAGGATGCCTCCACAAATGACCACAGCCCCGGCCCTTTCTCCTATTAACCCTCTCCATACTCAATCTCCCTATATCTGTACAAAAGTTACTGAACTCGCATTCAGCGCAGAGCGGCTCTCTCGACCTGTATGAAGTTTGTTGTGGAAAATTACTCAATATTAAAACCTGGATGAAGGAGACAAAGTCGATTCTCAAGAGATTAAACAAAGTATTTTATTTCATGCATGAAATAAGCGTTCAACATACAGACAGTGTCTAAGTATGAGAAGGCCCATGGCATTCTCACGCAGAGAGCATCTGACATGAGAAGGCGAAGGCTAGTCCCTTTCGCCAAGGTTATATACCCTAACACACCCTGTGTAAAAATCCTTTGTTACCTTAAATGGAGATGTCTTAGCTCATTATCTCATGTCCAACCCAAATTCTAACTGGTCTGAGCAACGTCATGTCTGCAAAAGTTTCCTGTTTCTTACTGCTGCTCTTTTTCACACATCTCGTCTATCATTAGTTCGATCAAAGCTGCGCACATATTTTTCACACATAGTCTTCACATAACCCAGTGAACATTTTGTTCCTTCAAGAAGCTTGTTCTAACTCACATTTATAAAAACTTAGTTTTATATCTTTAATAATGTGCTTTTGATTATATTCTTTTAAATGCTTATGAGTAAAAATGAATCTTCATCGTTAATAAAAGTTGTACCCATACAAAAGCAAAAGAAACACATCTAAATGTAAAATTTCCATAACAATCCCCCATATGTTCATTCAAAGAACATACACACAATTTTACATTTACTCTTCCATAATCATAGTAATTCACAACAGGTAAATTTTTCCATGGTTACTTAATTTCCTAGTCAAACTCATGTTCGCTCTTGTTCTCATAATCCTCATCATCATCAGCCACTAACACCTTAACTTCGTCCTCTGGTGCTCTACTTATCACTGTTGTGTATTCCCCTGGACTCATTCTCATACTCATCATTGTTACAGTCACTGCCTTAGCCGTGATTCTAGAAATACAATTCATTAAACATGGAATCATCAAAAGAAAAATCAAAATCAAACATCCGATTGGCATAATCGTACTTATTAACAATTTCGTCCACCCCTGCAGGCCCAAGAACCAATTATCTAGTGAAGATTACATTTCATCTGGAGTGGCTACGGCCATTTTCATGTGTTCTATTATGTCTGATACTTTTTGAAAGACGTCAGTCAAATTAAAACAACAAGAGGTTCCTAACATTTTGCATATTTTCAAATAAACCTCCGTTCCTACATCTAAAAATCCTGGATAACAGCACCCCATCCATTTCTTAGGAAGGGTGTGCACATACTGTTCAAGCTGTTGTCTCTCCGAGGTCATCGTCGTCACCTGGACATGTGATATTTGTACCATTAGATGTTATACATTTGTTATTATTCATGATTATCGTGGTTTTACAGTGTGCTGTACCAGCCATTATTGCCCCTTGTTGGGTCCCTAATTTACATAAACATACGTCGCCTAATTGCGGTTTCACTGCCCATACCCTGTCAAAGTCTCTAGTGCTGTGTTCTGATGGGTTCTGGCATTTGACTTTCTTTGGAGATATTGATTTGATTTCTATAGAATTTTCACATTCAGTAATTTCTACTGTGACGAGTGTCTCTGGGCTCATCAGCGTCGCCCTGGCAACCAACACGCTACACCTGCACGTCCTCATCACAGGCCGATCGCTCCCAGCTGCCGCTCGTCAACACAGAGCTTAAGAAGCCAGCACCGCTCTCACTCAGGCAGACTAACGTCTCATGCAGATCGCTCTGGTACTAACGTTCCCTCTCTTTGTTACGCAGAAGACAGCGAGTGACCGACGGCCGCAGCACGCACGCACGCCTGGACGCCTCTTCACGGACACCGTAGAAACACCAGGCACGATCGCACCGAGCACCTCTGTTTTTCCCCACCACCTTCACTTCAAAGGATTAATAAAATCCACCCTCCGGGGCCATTGCACTGAGCTACCTTGTTGTGTGATTTCTCACCCGTGACATCTGGTGGAGAATGCGGGCAAATGCATGAGAAATCACACACAAGTGTTGGCATGTACCCGCACTAAAAAAAAAAAAAAAAAAAAAAAAAAAAAAAAATTCTGTTCTCTTTCTCCAGCACTGGTCGGCGTCCTCTCTCCCCATGGAAGTGGATGAACTGTTGCAGCGCCTGACTGAAGTCAGCATCCGCCAGCAACAGATTATGGAACATCTGGCCACTCGACAGGGCGGGACCGAGGCGGAACTCGCCGCCCTCCGCGCCCAAGCGGCCCCGCACGTTCCACCACCTGACGCTCGGATGCAAGCAGCCCGGCTCTTGCCGAAGATGACAGTATCTGACGATGCGGAAGCCTACCTCCAAATGTTCGAATCCACAGCTCACCGCGAGGGATGGGATCCGAACGACTGGGCTTCAGCGCTGGCGCCCCTTCTCACTGGTGAGGCTCAACGGGCGTTCTTCTCGCTACCCCCAGAAAGGGCTGGTGATTATGGAGAGGTGAAGCGGGAAATCCTTGCCCGACTGGGACTTTCCCCCATTTGTGCTGCACAACAGTTTTTCGAGTGGGAATATAAAGTCCGGGTGCCAGCGCGAGCCCAGGCGGCCGAACTCGTCCGCTTGGCCCAACACTGGTTAATGGAAGGAGAGCCCACCGCCGCCCAGATAGTGGAACGTGTGGTGGTCGATCGCCTCCGACGAGCTCTGCCCCGAGCCCACCGCCAAGCTGTCGGGATGAGGAATCCCGCCACTGTCCTGGACCTAGTCGAGGCGATCGAGCTGGCGGACGCTGTCCAACATCGGGAGTTTGGGGAGAGGGCGCCGCCATTTCCCCGGAGGGTGGTCCAAGAGCGACGCACGCCGGAGGGCACCCCGCGCGCAGTTGGCAGGCCGACGGTTCCCTCACCGATGGATGAGCCAATGCCCACCGCTGACCCCACCACGTCCCCGCGGACCTGGCTGGCGGGGTGCATCGTACATCAGCGCGTCCCACCTGCGGCCCCAGAAGCGGACGTCACCGTTAATGGCCAACCCATACGGGCGCTTCTGGACTCGGGCAGTGCGGTCACCCTCATTCAAGCTCGACTGTGCCCTCCACGTCCCAACCAAAGGAGTCTACTACCCATTACTTGTGTGCACGGAGATACCCAACAGGTTCCAGCTCGTCGTATCAACATCGCTGCAGCTCATGGCAGTTGGCCTGTGGAGGCTGGAATAATGGAGAACCTTCCGGTCCCTTTACTCCTCGGCAGGGATTGGCCCGGGTTCGACCGCCTGCTCGCTGCCGCCGCCCAGCCCGCCAGCCAGGAAGGGAACCGTCGTCACCGTAGGAAGCCACGAAGACCCCGCCGCCGGCCGGCACTGCTAGCTTCGGACAGCGGGAGAGATGGTGAGTCCCCCTCTCAAGCTACTAACCTTTTCTATGATGTTTTCCGTCAGGCCAGTGAGGGGGGCTCTTTTGCCAAAGAACAACGGGAGGACGATCGGCTGAAACATTGCTGGGGGCAAATCCGCGCTGTGGATGAGAAAGACGTCCTCCCACGACCCCATCCTCTCCCGCACTTCATTGTCCGAAGGGGCCTGCTATACTGCGTCGCCCAGCGACGGGGGGAGGAGAAGGAGTTGTTAGTCGTCCCACGGACCAAGACGGAGGCCATTCTGGAACTTGCACACTCCCATCCTATGGCGGGTCATCTGGGAGCCGCGAACACCAGTCAGCGTATCCGAGACCGGTTTCACTGGCCAGGCATGGAAGCGGAAGTGAAGAGATTCTGCCAGGCATGTCCTACCTGTCAGCGCACCGCGCCCAGATCTCCTCCCCCCAGTCCGCTCATTCCTTTACCCATCATTGAGGTGCCCTTCGAGCGGATCGGATTGGATCTTGTGGGGCCGTTGCCTAAGTCTGCCCGAGGTTATGAACACATCCTTGTCATCGTCGACTATGCCACCCGCTATCCGGAAGCAGTCCCCCTGCGTAAAGCAACAGCGAAGGCCATCGCCCAGGAGCTGTTTCTGTTGGCCAGCCGGGTCGGCATCCCCTCCGAGATACTGACTGACCAGGGTACACCGTTCATGTCCCGGCTAATGGCAGACCTCTGCACCCTGCTGCGGGTGAAACAGTTGAGGACGACTGTCTACCACCCACAGACCGACGGACTTGTAGAACGCTTTAATCAGACCCTCAAGCGGATGCTCCGTAGAGTAGCGGCCGAAGACAGACGTGACTGGGACCTCATGCTCCCCTACGTCCTGTTTGGAATCCGGGAAGTACCCCAGGCCTCAACTGGTTTCACCCCCTTCGAGCTCCTGTTTGGCCGCCAGCCGCGGGGGCTGCTGGATGTCGCTCGGGAGGCTTGGGAGCAGCAGCCGGCACCACACCGCACGGTCATCGAGCATGTGAAGCAGATGAGGGAGAGGATCGACCGGGTCATGCCATTAGTCCGGGAACACCTCAGCAAGGCACAGCAGGCCCAACAACGCCACTACAATCGGACAGCCCAACCACGGGAATTTCAGCCGGGAGACAGGGTGATGGTCTTGGTCCCCACCTCTGCGTGCAAGTTCCTGGCGTCCTGGCAGGGTCCCTATACGGTAGTGGAGAAGGTTGGACCAGTAACTTACCGACTACGCCAGCCTGGACGAAGACGAGCGGAGCAACTGTATCACATTAACCTACTGAAAAAATGGCAAGGGACCAACGAACAGGTAGCTGCCCTCAGTCTCACCGATCCCGTGGTCGTCGACATGAATCCCCATCTGTCGGCTGCCCAAAAGACAGAGCTGCAACACCTGTCAGTCAGTTTAAGGATGTGTTCTCCTCCCAGCCAGGGCAGACCAACGTCATCCAGCATGACATCAGGACGCCCCCTGGAGTGATCGTCAGGCAACGGCCCTACCGAGTCCCAGAAGCCCGTCGGCAGGCTATTGAGGAGGAAATTCAGCAAATGCTGAAGTTGGGGGTAATCGAACCGTCACGCAGCCCATGGTCCAGCCCCATCGTAATGGTACCCAAGCCGGATGGCACCCTCCGCTTCTGCAACGACTTCCGCCGTCTCAATGAAGTTTCCGAGTTCGACGGCTATCCCATGCCTCGGGTAGATGAGCTGTTGGATCGGCTGGGGAGGGCCCGGTACATTTCTACTCTCGACCTGACGAAAGGTTACTGGCAAGTTCCACTCACCACGTCGGCCAAACCGAAGACAGCGTTCTCCACTTCCAGCGGACACTGGCAGTACCGGACCCTTCCCTTCGGCCTGCACGGAGCACCCGCCACCTTCCAGCGTATGATGGATATCCTCCTGAGACCTCACCAAGCCTATGCAGCCGCATACCTGGATGATGTCGTCGTGCACTCCGAGGCATGGGATGAACACTTGGAACGTCTGCGGAGGGTGCTCTCGGAGCTCCGGCGGGCTGGACTAACCGCCAACCCCCGAAAATGCCACCTAGCGCTCTCCGAAGCGAAGTACCTGGGCTTCCAGGTCGGCCGTGGCCTCATCCGACCACAGGAAAAGAAGGTAGAGGCCATACTTACCGCTTCCCAACCCCAGACGAAGACCCAGGTACGAGCCTTCTTGGGGTTGGCGGGGTACTATCGCTGTTTTATCCCCAACTTCTCCTCCTTAGCCGCCCCTCTGACAGACCTGACCAGGAAGGGGCAGCCGGAAAAGATACAGTGGACAACAGCCGCCGAGGAGGCCTTCGCCTGGCTCAAGACGGCCCTTACCTCGTCACCAGTGCTCCGCGCCCCCGACTTTAGCTCCCCCTTCCTGTTGCAGACGGATGCCTCCGACATCGGACTCGGGGCCGTTCTATCACAAATCCAGGAAGGTGAGGAGCATCCTATTATTTATATCAGCAAGAAGCTGTCCCCGGCCGAGAAGAACTATGCCGCCGTTGAGAAAGAGGCCCTGGCCATCAGATGGGCAGTCCTGGAGCTGCGGTATTACCTCCTCGGCCGTAAGTTCACCCTGGTAACCGACCATGCCCCCTTACAGTGGATGGCCCGGGCTAAGGACACCAATGCCAGGGTGACCCGCTGGTTCCTCGCGCTCCAGGACTTCCACTTCGAGGTTCGTCATCGTGCAGGGACCGCCAACGCCAACGCAGATGGGCTCTCGCGGATGTGGACAGCTTACGCAGGTCTGTCAGGGGTCGTTCCCCACCCACCCCTTGTTTCACCCCTACTGTCTC
This sequence comes from Phoxinus phoxinus, assembly GCF_949152265.1. NCBI lineage: Eukaryota > Metazoa > Chordata > Actinopteri > Cypriniformes > Leuciscidae > Phoxinus > Phoxinus phoxinus. The sequence goes on from NC_136892.1 coordinate 7,821,772, forward strand.
CATTCGTTCCCAGGGCCAGAACGACGCTTAGGGGGGGGGAATGTGACGAGTGTCTCTGGGCTCATCAGCGTCGCCCTGGCAACCAACACGCTACACCTGCACGTCCTCATCACAGGCCGATCGCTCCCAGCTGCCGCTCGTCAACACAGAGCTTAAGAAGCCAGCACCGCTCTCACTCAGGCAGACTAACGTCTCATGCAGATCGCTCTGGTACTAACGTTCCCTCTCTTTGTTACGCAGAAGACAGCGAGTGACCGACGGCCGCAGCACGCACGCACGCCTGGACGCCTCTTCACGGACACCGTAGAAACACCAGGCACGATCGCACCGAGCACCTCTGTTTTTCCCCACCACCTTCACTTCAAAGGATTAATAAAATCCACCCTCCGGGGCCATTGCACTGAGCTACCTTGTTGTGTGATTTCTCACCCGTGACACTACATAGTACATGGAATTAACCCTATTAATTCTCCTAAATTTTCAGTGATTTCTTCTAATTCCAAAAATCCTGATTACCTCCGTACACATATTGCCCTTGACATGGATCCTTACAAAAATACATGATCTTACCCCATTTTCCCTTTGTCATTTTCACCTCTATATGCTATCATCTCGTGCTAGGCTTACAGCCACACTAATTAAAAGGATAAGATTTAGTGACCTATTGCCACACATTACAACCTTGTCAGGCGAGAAAATGTTCTTGTTTGAACGATATCAGTCCCGTTTCTCGATGTATTTTTGGTCTCAGGGCAGGTCTAGTTGATATGATCAGACAGGTTATTTCAATGCCCACGCCGTTAAAGTTCCACAAAGTCCTTGATACAGTCCTGACCACTCCTGAAATTGCACAATCGTCTCTTACTATTGATTCGTCTGCTCTCCAGTGACGGTGGTTTTCAAATTGGTAACCTACGGGATGACACGTCTCTGGTTAGTCTGATCTCTGTTTGGCACTCGTTAGCTTTGAGTGGGATTCTTCTTCCGTTGCAGCTACCGCATGAGCTAGATCCTCGACTTTCACCGCATTTTGAGTGGTCAGCAAAACCTGGAATGGTCCCTGTCACCTTTTCGCCTTCCAATGCTTTCGTCTCAGATCCTTTATCAACACGAACTCTCCTGGCCGGATGCTGTGCAGGGCCGTCTCAGCTGGCTCTGGAACTGCTGCCTGGACCTGTTTTGAGATATCACAGAACACCTTATCCAGCTCAACACAACATTGCAACATGTCATTTTCACACCGACTTGTGTCAGGCAATGTTCGAGGATTTCCTGCGTCCCAGCCCCTCTTTCTCATTCTCATGTAAGTTAGCTCCTCCCCATTCCGGATGTACCCAGGAATGCTTCAACTGCTGAAATTGCACTGTTTACAAAATGTGAACCATTGTCACTTAATAATTTTTCAGGATTTGAAATTCCCATGGTGGGATAATTTCTTGTAGGAATAGTTTTGCCATTCCTTTTTTAATCTGCCTTTGTTGTTGGCATGGCTTCTACCCATTCTGAAAACATGTTGACTGCCACTACGCAGTATTTCTTTTTGTCAGATTTTGATAATTCAATATAATCGAGCATTACATTTGAGAATGGTCTCTGCGGCCTGGGATGCCCCCCTGTCTCATTGCCTGACCCCTGCCCACATTGTTAATACCACAAATCAAACATCTGCTGCAAAAATCTGCTGCCACAGTGGAAAAAAACTTTGGTAAATCAGTTATTTTGCATAATAGTAAACCTCCTCCCTTTTGAGACATGGTCCAATCCATGCATCAAACTTGCATATACCTGAAAGAAATCAGAAGGTAAACATGGTTTGTTATTTATTGGTTGGCTGGGGCCCCATCGTCCATTTTTATATTCACGGCCTGCCTTCCTCCATTTTCGCTTGTCATAGGCAGAAGCGTGCTTGTTTCATCGCTTCTGTCACCTAGTTCCTCATTCAGCTGTATTGCTATGGTTATCTGAACAGGAAGTCGAGCTACAGCCTTCGCTGCTAAACTCTGACACCCTGTTTTCCTTAGAAACGTCATCACTACCCGAAGTATGAGCCTGGCACTTACAAACTGCCACTTCCTTTTTAGTGGATACTGCATTTTATTTTTGGTCTATAGTCGGATTTGGTCTTTATTTGAATCGGCTCACAATCTGCAATCAGACCTACATAATTTTTTATCAGTAGCCCATAAACATTTTGGAAACTCTCTCCAACCCGTCTGTTATGACAGGGAGTTGTGTTAAACTCAGTCTGTTTAGTTTCACTTCCTCATCCAACACTGTGACTGCTCTCAAACTTCTGTGTTTTCATGACATGGCTATTTTTGGTACCTTCATTTTGGCAGATCATTCTTTTTTTTTGATCTATTATGACCCAGTCGGTCAGTTCATGGCACCTGGCCATGAAGGGACCCGCGTCACGCCATTCAGCCTTCACTGGTTTGGCCAGCGATATGAGGCTTGTGCATTTTCCATGTCATAAAACACTGTCTGTTTGTCAGTCAATTTCACATTCAAAACACACCATTGGTCAGTCCAATACACATAGTCAGTCGTCACAATTTCTATGTCAACATTAAATCATTGCTGCGCATATTCATCATCATGATCAGTGCTTACATGAGAAGTGCAATGTAAATCTGAGTCTCTCATAGATTCAGAAGATGGCAACACTCTGTCATGAGCCGCTTTGTGGTCAGACATGTGTCAGAAATTTGCCATTCATATACAAACAGAGAAAAATCCTCTGTGCTTTCAGTTTCATGCGTCATTCTCATGTCAGCTGATAAGCCCTGATCACTACAATGAACAAAAACACCCTACTTACAAAGTAAATCCCTTCGCATTAAATTCACTGGGCATAACTTAGTAATTAAAAAACAATGCTTAATTTTTTTATTCTATTTTTCCCCTTCAATTGAACACTCAAGGGTTTTCGAATATTGTTCTATGACCACATGACCAGTTGCACCTCTGGAAGAAGTCGTCTTACCAGAGAGTGGAATTGGTTTTTCAAACTCTGTGGCTTTAATTACAAAATTGGAAGCTCCCGTGTCAAGCAGAAATAGTAAAGATACGTCATTAACAGTCATTTCTATCAAGGGTAAAGAAAAAATTAGCCTTATAGAAAAACCCTAGCAAGCAAGTCTTCATTGCATAGAGCATAATCAGAAAATAAAGGTAAATTATACTCATCTGCTGGAGAGACAGGAACCCCGTCGCTCACCCCCTCCTCCTCCTTTCAATCCGCCTGATTCCTGCCTTTGCCGTGTGGGCAATCATTATACCAATGTCCTTTAAGTCCACATTTGAAACATTTGTCTGGATCATAGGGCTCTTTGCGTTGTTGTTGAAATGGTTGACAGTTTCGTCCTTTTCCACGACCACGACCACGTCCTCTGCCTCTTCCTCTGCCATTGTCTCTCTGGTTCTGTTGGTGATGGTTGGAGTTGTTGTTGCCCATATACACACCTTGCATTGTCACCAGGGCCAACATGAGGTCTTTGTCTTGCTTGGCTGCGTTGATTTTTTCGCTGCGCTTTCATGATGTCTTCATGATGTTTCATTTCTACTGTGGAGGCCAGTTGCCATCCGACACAGCTCTTTTGAATTGCTTTTGAAATGTCACTGTCCAATCCATCCAAGAACAAAGTCTTTACTTTCATTTTCTGGAGGGCTGCAGAGCGGTGGTGGTTGTTCGTGTGGTGCGTTAGGAACTGCGTGACCCCGTCCTTCTGCCTCGGCTGGAATCTGGTTAGGATTGCGAGGAGGTGGAAGATGAGCCGGATACATCCTGTCCTCCTATCTTATTCTCACAAAACAAAAACAAACAAAAAAACAATGCCATAATAGGGAGAAGAAGAAACAATGTCAGACGTCATTTTTCAAAGATATGTCATTTTTAAGATTGCATAATGCGTTTCTCTATGTGTCTTGTCTTTCCTCTTGACAACGTGAGTAGACCAATTTTGCTTTTGTTTTTGTCAAATGTGACACGCTTAAACCCCCATTGAACCCATATTGCTCTTTTTAAATACGGCACATATTCATGATACCAAATTCCTATTGCTTTGTCCATTATTTTTATGAACCCTTCGAGAAATCAACCTGTTCTCCATCCTTCTTTTTTGAATTTCCGTTACCCATTTTTACTTAGACAATTTTGTTTGTTCAATTTCCCTATATTAATTAATTTTATTAATCCATATTTGCGTATTTTTATTTATTATTTTATTACTTTATATTTACCTATAAATTTTCCTCTTTCCTTCTTCTTAATCAACAGTATTTATATTTGCGTATTTAAATATTTTCCCCCGCGTGGTCACCACGCACTATATTTACTGTGTTAATTCTCCTCTCAGCGTGGCCACCACGACATGCCTAAATTCGTCAATCTAGGACTTTCAAAATTGCCTGTCTCCGTCGATGCAGGTCTTTCCCAAACAAGTGCCTCCTCTAATGTCCGAAACTTCGAACGAGCACCTTGTCTGGTGTTTGAGAAATTTTCTATCAGACCTATTCTCAAAACTCTGGCCCTTTTAGAGAAGAATTAACACATGGCATTTGAGAACTTACTTTTAGGCTTATTCTCAAACCCTGTTTGGAAACGCTTATTCCAAAACTCTGACCCTTTTAGAAAAAATATTCAATACGCAAATAATTTTCTTATCCACCATGTGAATAATTTAAATTTTCTCTCACCGTCTTGTGAGTCTCACTGTCTGTGAGTTCTTTAATTGCGTCCACCTAGGTCGTCGTGAGGAGTTGAACAATTCTCTTTCCTCAAGCTTGAGGATATTGAGCCGTAGAGTGTTCTCTCGGGATGGCCAGTCAACTGTTCCCCTCACGACGATCATCGGTTTTGCAATCGCATCCTCGTCGCCATTTGTTGTGGAAAATTACTCAATATTAAAACCTGGATGAAGGAGACAAAGTCGATTCTCAAGAGATTAAACAAAGTATTTTATTTCATGCATGAAATAAGCGTTCAACATACAGACAGTGTCTAAGTATGAGAAGGCCCATGGCATTCTCACGCAGAGAGCATCTGACATGAGAAGGCGAAGGCTAGTCCCTTTCGCCAAGGTTATATACCCTAACACACCCTGTGTAAAAATCCTTTGTTACCTTAAATGGAGATGTCTTAGCTCATTATCTCATGTCCAACCCAAATTCTAACTGGTCTGAGCAACGTCATGTCTGCAAAAGTTTCCTGTTTCTTACTGCTGCTCTTTTTCACACATCTCGTCTATCTTTAGTTCGATCAAAGCTGCGCACATATTTTTCACACATAGTCTTCACATAACCCAGTGAACATTTTGTTCCTTCAAGAAGCTTGTTCTAACTCACATTTATAAAAACTTAGTTTTATATCTTTAATAATGTGCTTTTGATTATATTCTTTTAAATGCTTATGAGTAAAAATGAATCTTCATCGTTAATAAAAGTTGTACCCATACAAAAGCAAAAGAAACACATCTAAATGTAAAATTTCCATAACAAGTTACAGAATGTTGTCCAGTCCGGTTCCATTCACACAGCAGGTCTTTGCCGAATATGCGGTTGAGATCCCTGAAAATGTACTGGTATGTGTGTTTATTTGTAGAATGATGTTGTCACTGCTGCAAGCTCTCATACATGCAAATATTTGCCTATTTAAAAATATAACTTTCGTGCAGCCAGTAGGCCCCTGCATGGGCTTCAGTCCACGGAAGCCTGTGCGTTAATGAGCCCCTGCTCATCTATATGGAGCTGCATAAACTACCTGCATAGAGTATGATTTGAACTTTACAAACCATGTGTTTACATCACTGGACTTGTACATAACACTTAGGGAGCTAATTAACAGTGAGTTGGAGCCTTCTAAGTTATAACTAAAAAAAATGTGTTGCTGAACACTTAACATTTGAGATTTGTATTCTAAGCATCAGTAGTGAAAAAAAAAAAATATAGTCATGACAGAACAGTGATGGATGAGAATCTAGAAAGATCTAGAAAAACTAAAGGAAAGCTTTGTATAAGACGTGCATTAAAGTATAAAAGCAGCAGTCATATTGCCAGCAGCCATATCACCCTGTAGCCCAAGACTGGTTGCCCACTGAAGCTAAGCAGGGCTGAGCCTGGTTAGTACCTGGATGGGAGACCTCCTGAGAAAACCAGGTTTCTGCTGGAAGAGGTGTTAGTGAGGTCAGCAGGGGGCGCTCACCCTGTGGTCTGTGCCCCAGTATAGTGACGGGGACACCATACTGTCAAAGAGCACCGTCCTTCGGATGAGACGTTAAACCGAGGTCCTGACTCTCCATGGTCATTAAAAATCCTTGGCCTCTGTCCATCATGGCCTCCTAATCATCCCCATATACTGATTGGCTTCACCACTGTCTCCTCTCCACCAGTAAGCTGGTGTGTGGTGGGTGTTTTGGCGCAATATGGCTGCCGTCACATCATCCAGGTGGATGCTGCACATTGGTGGTGGTTGAGGAGATTCCCCTTTCCATGTAAAGCACTTTGAGTACCCAGAAACGTACCCAACCGTTAGTCTGATGAAAATTGGCATGCAGTGTCTTTGTCCCTGGTGCCATGATAGTCAATGAGAACATTGGCGTGTTTCAAAAAACTCATTATGCGTCATCGGCACAATACCTTGATGGAGCCTGAGAAGTTTTTCATGGGCGTGACCTTTTTAGACTCCTGAATCCTTGCCGAGTCCAACGATACCAAACATGCCAGGTTCTCTTACGAGAGTTCTCTCGTACTGCGTCGAAGACGCTGCGGGAAAGATTCTTTCTCGAGATATTGACGCCAAAAAATGAATCCTTAATTTTGTAATAATGTAAAACGCTTTGCAGCAGCATACAGCCTTAGGCGGAACAGCTTGCGCGCCTATTGGCTGCTCTGCGGCAAAAGCAGCAGCCTATGCGAGGCCTCCATGACGCTTGACCCAATGAGGACGCTTCGCGCCCTCTGCGCCACGTCCCACCAGAATGAGCGTGGCCTAGGCTTATAAATAACCGAGCACAGCTGCCATACTCCGATTTTCTTTACTTCAGCGAAGCTCCCGCATCGCTGGATCCTGAGAGGAAGCCGCCACAGTCGTCGAGAAGCATCACTGCAGGACGCGCTTTCAACTGAAGCCGCTGGTCGACATCTCGCCGGTCGACAAGTCCCTCAACACACCGTTCAGGGCACAAGTTATCTCCCTGTCGGCTCTGCCGGCCTCCGAGGAAAAGGATGACGCTAGCTTTCTTTGCCCGGTTAGGGCGTTAAGAGCTTACGTGTCCCGCTCCGCTGCTTTTAGGCAGACGGAGCAGCTCTTCGTTTCATTCAGGCCGTTCCAAGGGACGAGCTGCGTCGAAACAGAGCCTGTCCAGATGGGTAGTGGATGCCATAGCGCTAGCCTACGCATCAAAAGGACTGCAATGCCCGTTGGGCATCAGAGCACATTCTACGAGGGGCATGGCCTCCTCGTGGGCTTGGTCTAGTGGAATTTCGTTGCAAGATATCTGTATGGCTGGGCCTCCCCGTCTACATTTATAAGGTTTTATAACCTAGAGGTTCCCACCTTGCAGGCCAGGCTGCTATCGGTCTGAAAGACACAATATGGCTTTTCTGCCCCGTTCTATTACGGCCCAGATTGCCAAAATGTTTTAAGCATCACTCACTGACAGTTATGTCCTATGAGCTGTGTAATGACCCACCATATATATTTATATACATATATATGCTGTAAATGCCCTTTGGGGCACTAATTATAAAGGAATGACGCTATTCTAGCCTCTCTTTCCTGAAACTCTGTGTGAGTTTTTCTGATGATTATGCACTTGTGTGCCCCGGGTGCGCGTGCCCTTGCGTATCTGGTGTCGGATCTCAGCATGCACTGCGTTTTACACGGGGTTCCCCCAGCGTCTTCGCCGCAGTGCGAGAGAACTCTCGTAAGAAAGCGTACTCGGTTACTAACGTAACCTTGGTTCTCTCTAGAAGAGGAATGAGTAATGCGTCTCTGTGCCGTGCCTGCATCCAGCTCTGGTTCGCTTCGGCTATGAAAATCGGAGTATGGCAGCTGTGCTCGGTTATTTATAAGCCTAGGCCACGCCCATTCTGTGTGAGGGCGCGAAGCGCAGAGCAGCCAATAGGTGCGCAAGCTGTTCCGCCTAAGGCTGTATGCTGCTGCAAAGCGTTTTACATTATTACAAAATTAAGGATACATTTTTTGGCTTCAATATCTCGAGAAAGAATCTTTCCCGCAGCGTCTTCGACGCAGTACTCGTTCCTCTTCTAGAGAGAACCGAGGTTACGTCAGTAACCGAGTACGTTTCGCCTTATGGTTTGTGTAACGGTGTCATTTAGCACTTAAAAATCTTGCGATTATCTTTGAAACCGTTTGCCCGATCGAGACAAAACCACCACAGGGAATTTGAAAACATAGGTCAATAGCTAAACAGCCATTGGTTATTTCCTATTCCTTCAATCTCTAGCTGTAAATCATAATTACGGATAAACATAGTTGTATTTCAAAGCAGATGGTAGTGAGGCAATATTTAGACCATAAATGCAATCATTGTTTGCAAACACTGAAGGCCCAAAGCAATCAAATTCTGGGTGAACATGCTTCAGCAGCGGCCATTCCCTAATAAACAAAAGGACAACAAATCATTTGTCTGTTTCCATGAGGAATTATTGCAGTTCCCTTTCAAGACGGTAACTTCAACATTACGTCAACTGAGACGTATATGGGAACTCCTCCCTTCTCCATTTTTGCTGAAATCTTATAAGCTAACGCCAGCTATGGGACAGCTGGCCAATTGACGCGAAGCATGCAAATACTGACAGGTTCGCGGGCAGTATAAAATGCATGGGCGCGACAATTGCGCCAGAATCTCTTACTTCACGCTAGAAATCACAACAAATCAGTCATCGTAGAAGTTGCATTAGAGGACTAATCAACCTTTTTCTTCAACGCATCTTCGTCTGCGTTGGGTTCGGACCGCAGCCTGCCCCCCAACGAAAGGGAACGTCTCCGGTTACTATCTTTGGGCTCAGTGATGTTGAATTTAAATGACATGTAAAATAAAGACATTGTGATGTGGTGTTTTCTGGAAGGGACTAAAGAACAAATCATTTTTATCAGCTAAAAGGCAGAATACAATTTTTTTATTAAGTTAGATAGACATTATATAACAGTTTCAGGTTATGTTTTAGCGTTGGTAACATGTCCCACATTGTCCCACACAAACTTAGAATCGTCCCACATTTGGTTCGTTTGATGGTGGTCACCCTAATTTGCATGCTTCGCGTCAATAGCTTATAAGATTTCAGCAAAAATGGAGAAGGGAGGAGTTCCCATATACGTCTCAGTTGACGTAATGTCTCGTCTCGTTCGAACGAGACATTAGGCTTGTTTGAGATGAGCAAAATCTGCGCAGAACCGATCACCGGTGATCAGAGAAGCATCCAGCTGCAGCCCCGCAGACTCACTTCTTGCTAGACACCAGTGGCTGGACACCAGTGGATGGACAGCAGACGTCATTTCCTTTTCAAATTGACGTCATTTCCGTATCGTCATTCACTTTTCAAATTTGACGCGCCATGCAGATGTCAGCGGTAAGAAAAAATAATAAACTGTCGATGATGATAGGTCATGTCAGAATTCAAATGCACAAACTAGCTATTTTAAAAAAAATCGTCTTGTTTTCAAGGTACTGTGTGTCGTGTTTTTTAAAGGTATTAGTGAACTCTGGTGTGCCTCAATTCTAGAGCTAGGTTGCTCTAGGTTACTTCCCCCACAACCTTACGGGCCTGCACTGTGGCATCTTCATTCTGATGGTCAGATTGTGTAATTTCCAATAAATATTGCAAAACCATGAAGTGTTCATTTGATCTGGATTGTTTGGTAAATTGTCTGATCATGTATATGAATCTTTGTATATTTTAAAAAACAGAAGTGGTTACATTTACAAAAAAAATAAGAATATCCAAATGGGCAAGGCAAAAAACTGTGGTCAATTAACATGTACAAGTCTGTTGTATTGACAAAACGTTATAGTCCATTGATCTAGGCTGAATTTAAGTCACAAAGAATAGTGATATGAAAAACGGGTGCGCGACTGCGTGCACGTGGGCGGAGCCAGTAATAGCGACGGTAGTCATGGCGACGGAGAGTGACAGTCGCGCAAGCCAATCACTTGTTTCGTCCCGGTAGGAATTAATGAGCTGTGTTTTTTGAAGATTAAATACACTATAGTCACTCAATTTTTATACTCTCTTTTTCAAAGTACTTACATTTTAATTATGTATTTGTATATAAAGACAGTTTAAGCCAATTTGAAAGATATTACACGTCAGATATTAAAGACGTGTGCAAAAGCCTGCAAAGAATGCTGTCTATCCACTGGTGAAAACAGAAAATAAATATTTTGAAAATATAAAATGAATATAATGTCAATCCAGAGGTGAAAACGGAAATTAGCGGCGAAACGGAAATGACGGAGAAAAGGGAAATGACGTAGGCTGTCTATCCACTGGTGTCCAGCCACTGGTGTCTAGTCCATAGACAGTATATAAACTGGACACAGCGGCCCCATAGGTTTCAACGGAGAGAAATGAAGTCAATTAGAAGCACTCACTTCCTGATCGCAAGGCGAACTGCGCAGACTCAAACTGAGCTTGACGACGTAGATGTGACGTGAGCAACCTGTAGGTCTTCTAGTAGCTGTGCCGAGAGAAATCTGAATCATTCCCTTACGAATCTCGCAGAGACGGAGAGCGTGGGTATTAGCTGTCCGTGAGCTAGCAACGGGAGCAACTTTATCACTCTCTATGGGCTTCTCCCTTGACTTTATGCCTCCGCGTCCTCCCGATTGCTTGCGAGCTTCTCTGCCTGTCCATACGGTAATTTTTCGACTTGTGCGACAGAGTCGCGCGGGTATGACGCAATCGTTAGCCTATTTTTACAAAAACGGCTTCTACGGGGCCATAACGTAAGATACAAGGTAATGGAGCCTTTTATACATTGTCGAGTTTCTTTAGAAATAAACAATGGACAAACGGTGTCTTTAAACGCCTCAGATGTAAAGTTATTCGCTGTCAAAGTGACGCCAAAATGAATGGGAGTCAATGGAATGCTAACAGCAGGTGGGGGTCCGCTAGCCAATGGCGGCGCCCAGGTCGGCTTCAATGTTTTTCGGAACACTGCCCCCCTGGTCTAGTCGGAGGTGAGTCTGCGGGGCTGCAGCTGGATGCTATTGGGTGATCACCGCGAGATGCATGCCGGTTAGAAATGTGTCCGACTGCGTTCCGCCTGGCTCTGATGTCATGCTGACGTATGTCAAAAATCTCTCGCGAGCGCAAGGCACACCTGTCGGATTCTGCAGTTGCGCGCAGTTGCTCTCCACCGACTGCGCGGATCAAAAGCATGATGGGAAACGACTTGCTGACGACACAGCTTAATGCTCATTGGTTTAAACAACCATGATGTAGTGTTCTTTTTTAAAATGTTTGATTTTAAAACTCTGATATCATGTTTTATGTGTATAAATGATCTGTGAATATTCCCAAACTCTCTGACAGTGCGATCTCTATATGGATTATGTGATTATGTAATTAAAATATATAAAACACATGTATTAAAGAAAAAAAAAGATTGATAAACACGTATTTGGAATGGGATTATATAACAAGTGAGTTGGGTGACTTGTTCATTATATTTATTTTCATATTTAAGCAACAGAACTTAAAATATATATAAATAAATATAGCCGCAAGCAGCGATTACGGGCCCAAGCCTGTGGCACCGCCACCCCGGTGCCTTTAGTTGCACTAAAGGCACCAGGGTGGCGGTGCCACCGGCTTGGGCCCTCCATCGCTGCTTGTGGCTATATTTATTTATATATATATATATATATATATATATATATATATATATATATATATATATATATATATATATAAAACCGCCACCCCGGTGCCTTAGATTTCCTGTGCACAACGGGCAATAACGTAACTCTGCTTTGACTGTCGAGAAGAAGTCTGCTTTAGAGCTTGCATCAGTGTGGGTTTTGCAAAAGTGCGCATCGAGGGCACATATAAGAAAAAAAAAATATATATATATATATATATTAGTGTTGTCAAAAGACCCGGTACTTCGGTACCATTTCGGTACTAAAAAAATTAAATGGTAACGGTACCAGCTTTTCTTAAGTACCGGTGTAAATTCATCATTTCATAAATTTGTTTCCTCGCCACGGCCAAAACGTTCGAGATATCAAAAATCCGTCCGCAATTTAGCATCCTATTCTAGCATGATTTACCTTGATTTACCATGTTATAGGATGATTTACCATGATATACCACATTCTAGAATGATTTACCAGGATTCTAGCATGATTTACCTTATTTACTATGATTTTCCATGTTTCTAGCTTTAATAACCATGATTTACCACGTTGCTAGTAATTATGTGAAGCATCAGAACAAATGAAGTGATAAACTGACAAAATATGATTGTGTTATAATAGTAATTGTTATATAAGGGATTTTTTTAGTGTCTAAATAAATGAATGCAAAAGCACATGTGAAAAGACTATTAATAAGTAGAATGTTCAGCAGAGGGCAGTAGAAGACCACTTATTGACTCACTTTCATTTTACAAGTCTTGATGTTTACCAGTATTTTGCACCAAAGCAAACCAGTTTTTGCATGTTAACTCCATTATGCATGCTTACACACATTACACGTCCATCATAATAACAAATATATAGCTTTAAGCATTTGTTTGTTAGCCAATGCTGAAAGCTGATAAAAAGATTACAAATATAATCCTGCTGCTCTCTCTAGTGAACGACAGTGTTATTACAGCCTCCATCTTACAGTTGAAGTGAATGAATGAATGGAAATTTGGTTTCTCACATATATTTTGGGAACGAGAGAGCGAAAAAATCTGAAACTCGGAGCTTAGATAGTGCTCGAGGTGCCCTGTGTAATGAGACCATCCCAGTGTTGGTGGGCGATTGGGGCCGGGAGTTATTCCCGTTCAAATGCAAACATTTTTTGGCTTATATCTCGGGAATGCCCAGGCCAAATCGCACCAAAATCGAATCGAAGCTAGGTAAGGACAGGCCCTTTCCAACAAGCTATTCCACAAGGATCGGGGTGGTCTGGTTCGAGAGTTACAGCCGATCAAAGGTCGGAGGTCTCGGAATTTTGTGATCGCCGGGGGGGGCGTTCCCGAGTTCCGCGACAATATATTTCGATCAAGAGCCTGGAGAGGACCTTACCATCAAAATTTGAGCGCGCAACGACTTTCCGTTTTCGAGTTATGAGTGAATTTGTACTGCGGGGGGCGTGGCCTAAATGGCGGCCTCCGTTTCACTTTCACTTTCAAAATTCCCATTTCTCAGTGTGATACAATTGTCAATAGTAATACTCCAATACATGAATTTTGTCAAAATGTGATTGTAAATGTTAAAATAGTGATTTTATAAAGTCTAAATATGAATTATAGAACAATATTAGTGAGTAGTATGACCAAGTGATATAACTTTCGCTTTCAGGCTTCCCATTTCTCAGTGTGGCACAATTGTCAATAGTAATACAACAACAATAGATGAATTTTGATCAAATGTCATTGTAAATGTTAAAATACTGATTTTATAAAGTCTAAATATGAATTATATAACAATATTAGGGAGTAGTATGATGAAGAGACAGCAGGGGGCAGTATAATACCACTTATTGGCTCTATAATTTTAACAAATCCCTTACACCCCAAACACACTAACAGAGGGAGGAGGGGAGAAAATCCTCCACAAGTCCACATTCAAACAAAAATATCTGACTTCCTGTTGGTCGGAGCTAATGAGTGTAAATTAGAAAGTTGTCCGGATCGAAGAGAAGAATATACGTACCGAGTTTGGTTACTGTAGGTAAAACTAATACCCCATTTTTGACTAAAGGTGGCGCTACTGAGCCCCTTACCACGCCCGTTTCTGAAACTTCGCACATGTCTATTACACAATAAATGTCAAATGCATGTTGAGTTTCATGCAATTTGAAGCATGTTAAGAGCCTCAAATGCATCCAAAAAGAATATAAAAGTTTAAAGCGTTGCCATGGCGACAGTATTAAAGATATCAATAATCCTTTCACAGGTCTACATCTGTCGTGTGTTTACATTATACAGATGAAGTTTGAAGCAAATCGGGTAAAAATAAGAGGGTGAATTCAAAGCATTTTGAAAGTGACACACTTCCTGCTGCCAGTTGGTGGCGCTATAACTTTGACTCACAATAGTCACATCCATGTGATCGGCCTCTTACAGCGAACACACTGCTGAAGTTTCATCAAGATCAGTTAATGTATGAGGATGTTATAACACACTTCCTGTTTCCAATATTCGCCATAAATTCGTTTCCTCGCCACGGCCAAACCGTTCGAGATATCAAAAATCCCCTCGCAAGTTTTCATCCTCAATGTCTTGACTTCATGCACACCGAGTTTCGTAGCGATTGGTTGAATCGTCTAGGAGGAGTATTTTAAATTCCATTGAATGCGTTTTTCTAACTACGCCAAATAGCCGACTTCCTGTTGGGCTGGGGTAAAAAGTCAGAGCACGAAGGATATATGAACCGGTGAGATCTATAAGTGTACCGAGTTTCATATTATTTCATGCAAGCGTGTTTGATTTATGGACCAAGTTTTTGGATCCCGTTCCAGGGGGCGCTGTCGAGCCCCCCTGCCACGCCCGGGTACCAGCTTCAGTCCGGCTCTAATGGCCGCAGGTTCTGACATTTGTGCAAAGTTTCAAGAGTTTTTGAGTATGTTAAGGGCCCCAAAAGCCCCCAAACCCTTGAAGAACAATAATAATAAATATAGCTGCAAGCAGCGATTACGGGCCCAAGCCGGTGGCACCGCCACCCTGGTGCCTTTAGTTACACTAAAGGCACCGGGCTGGCGCTGCCACCGGCTTGGGCCCTCCATCGCTGCTTGCAGCTATATTTATTTATATATATATATATATATATATATATAAAAAGCCGCCACCCCCGTTGCCTTTCGGGTTCCTGTGCACGACGGGCAATAACGTAACCCCGCTTTGACTGTCGAGAAGAAGTCTGCTTTAGAGCTTGCATCAGTGTGAGTCTTTCTGCTCCCCTCCAAACACACACAGAAAAGGGGGGGGCTGTCTGTGTGTGTGCCCTCCCTCCCCCCCCCCCCCCCCCACACACACACACACACAGAGAATGGCAGGGGGAACTCTGTCAGAGAGAGACAAAACCACATTCAAACCAAAATATCTGACTTCCTGTTGGTTGGAGCTAATGACTGTAAATTAGAAAGTTGTCCGGATCGATAAGCACAATATACAGACCGAGTTTTGTGACTGTAGGTAAAAATAACCCACCCACTTTAGTCAAAAGTATCTTGAAAGTAACACACTTCCTGCTGCCAGTTGGTGGCGCTATAACTTTGACTCACAATAGTCACATCCATGTGATCGCCCTCTTACAACAAACACACTGCTGAAGTTTCATCAAGATCAATAAATGTATGAAGACGTTATAACACATTGTGTTTTTCTTTTCTCGCCATAACTTCGTTTCCTCGCCACGGCCAAACCGTTCGAGATATCAAAAATCCGTCCGCAATTTAGCGTCCTCAATGTCTTGACTTCATGCTGACCGAGTTTGGTGGCGATAGGATAATTTTTCTTGGACGAGTATATCAAATTCCAGGGGCATGCATTTTCATACAGCCCATAATAGCCGACTTCCTGTTGGACTGGCGTAAAACTTAGAGCACGAAAGTTGTTCGGCCCGATTAAATCTATATGTGTACCGAGTTTCATATTATTACATGCAAACGTGTTTGATATATGGACCAAGTTTTTCGGACCACGTTCAAGGGGGCGCTGTTGAGCTCCCCTGCCACGCCCGGATACCAGCTTCAGCCCAGCCCTGATGGCCGCAGGTTCTGACCTGTGTGCAAAGTTTCAAGAGTTTTCGAGCACGTTAAGGGCCCCAAAAGTGCCCGAGAAGTCCCACACAGCAGAGAAAGGGTTAAAATAAAGCCCCCCTCCTCTCTCACACACACAGACACTGAGAGAGACTGGCAAAATTCCCATCAAATCACATTCAAACCAAAATATCTGACTTCCTGTTGGTCAGAGCTAATGACTGTAAATTAGAAAGTTGTCCGGCTCGGGGAGATAAATATAATTACCGATTTTTGTTACTGTAGGTAAAACTAATACCCCATTTTTGACTAAAGGTGGCGCTACTGAGCCCCTCCACCGCGCCCGTTTCTGAAACTTCACACATGCCTAGTACCTAATAAATCTGATATGCATGTTGAGTTTCATGCAATTTGAAGCATGTTAAGAGCCTCAAATGCACCCAAAAAGAATATAAAAGTTTAAAGCGTTGCCATGGCAACAGTATTTAAGATATCAATAATTCTTTCACATGTCTACATCTGCCGTGTGTTTACATTATACACATAAAGTTTGAAGCAAATCGGGTAAAAATAAGAGGGTGAATTCAAAGCATTTTGAAAGTGACACACTTCCTGCTGCCAGTTGGTGGCGCTATAACTTTGACTCACAATAGTCACATCCATGTGATCGGCCTCTTACAACGAACACACTGCTGAAGTTTCATCAAGATCAATTAATGTATGAGGATGTTATAACACACTTCCTGTTTCCAATATTCGCCATAAATTTGTTTCCTCGCCACGGCCAAAGCGTTCGAGATATCAAAAATCCCCTGGCAATTTTTCATCCTCCATGTCTTGACTTCATGCACACCGAGTTTCGTGGTGATTGGTTGAATCGTCTAGGAGGAGTATTTTAAATTCCATTGCATGTGTTTTTTAAACTACGCCAAATAGCCGACTTCCTGTTGGGCTGGGGTAAAAAGTCAGAGCACGAAGGATATATGAACCGATGAGATCTATAAGTGTACCGAGTTTCATATTATTCCACGCAAGCGTGTTTGATTTATGGACCAAGTTTTCGGACCGCGTTCCAGGGGGCGCTGTCGAGCCCTCCTGCCACGCCCGGGTACCAGCTTCAGTCCAGCTCTAATGGCCGCGGGTTCTGACATTTGTGCAAAGTTTCAAGAGTTTTTGAGCACGTTAAGGCCCCCAAAAGTGCCCAAAAGGTAGTAATATAATAATAATAATAAATAATAAATAATAATAATAAAGAAGAATAATCCGAAGGAAAACAATAGGGCCTTCGCCTTTTCAAGGCTTGGGCCCTAATAAATAATAATCCTTTGGAAAACAATAGGGCCTTCGCCTTTTCAAGGCTTGGGCCCTGATAATAATCCTTTGGAAAACAATAGGGCCTTCGCCCTTTCAGGGCTTGGGCCCTAATTACATCCAGTTTATTAGCAACACTGTGCACGAGCGTGAATCCCGTGAATCCCGCGATATCCATCTTTGATCTCACAGGTGTCAGATCCACTGCGAGAAGAGAGAACTGTCCGGCTTGCCTGCACTTTTTTCACTCCTCCCCTCACTGCAGCCGCCTACTCTCGCATACATTTCAGGCGAGGCAAGGCGCATCTCAAACAAGCCTAACGAACGGGATCCCGCCTCTCAGGGAACCGAGGTTACGATAGTAACCGGAGACGTTCTGTTTGCAATTCAGTCGGTTGATGACATTCATCAATTAAATGTGGCTTGGATTCTATTTCTGTGGAAATTTAACTCTGGAAATCTTCATCAATAAAATCTAATTTATACAAACAATATACAGGTTGCATAATCAAGGAACAAATATATTTTATTTTGTATTATATTTTATGGGTGCCAGATCATGTAGGGGTGGAAATTAATGAGGAATGATGTAGACAAATTCAGAAATAGGAATAAGGCTATAGCAAATTTGAATTAAAAGGGTTAGTAAAACAAGACCAATAAAAAGAATGTGGCAAGAAGGACAATGAGGGGAAATTGGCCATAGCCTACTGCACTTTATCAGCATTTAGATATTATTAGAAAACATGATACATGCTTGTGTTGCACATGTAAACTCCAGAGACAGTGGAGCATGTGTAGTGCATCGGGTAATAAAAGGTTCATGCTTAAAAATCAAATCAAGTCATGGGTCTAAATGTCACTTCATAAATATGCTGCCACTTGGAAATATTATAAGGAAACATGGAATTAGTTTCCATTGTTATGCTGATGACACTCAATTATATATTTCATCACGGCCGGATGAAAACGCTAAATTATCAAAATTGACAGAGTGTGTTAAAGATATAAAAGATTGGATGACGCGTAATTTTCTTCTATTAAATCCAGACAAGACGGAGGTACTACTCATCGGTTCAAAAAACCGCCCACAAAACCTCTCACAATACAACTTTAACATAGTAGGATGTCCTGCTACTTTATCCTCTACAGTAAAAGACCTGGGTGTCATACTAGACTGCGACCTCACTGTCTTTTAAAAATCATATTTCATATGTTACAAAAACGGCATTTTTCCACCTTAGAAACATTGCTAAGCTACGTAATATGCTATCAGTTTCTGATGCAGAAAAGTTAGTTCATGCATTCATGACCTCGAGACTAGATTACTGTAATGCTCTATTAGCTGGTTGTCCTGCATCCTCAATAAACAAGCTACAGTTAGTCCAAAATGCAGCCGCTAGAGTTCAGCTTACCAGATCAAGAAAATATGATCATATAACACCGATCTTATCATCTCTACACTGGTTACCTATAAAGTTCCGTATTAATTATAAGGTATTGTTACTGACTTATAAAGCCCTAAACGGCTTAGCTCCAGTTTATTTAACGGATCTTCTATCGCCCTATAATCCATCGCGCTCTTTAAGATCGCTAAATTCGAGGCTTTTGGTTATACCTAGGATATCTAAGTCCACCAAAGGAGGGAGAGCATTCTCACATTTAGCTCCAAAACTCTAGAATAGCCTTCCTGATACTGTTCGTTGCTCAGACTCGCTCTCCCAGTTCAAAACTAGATTAAAGACGCATCTCTTTAACCAGGCATTCATATAAATGTTTTAATCTTACAGTTAAATCCGGCCTCTAGTTCATAACCGCCAGAGGAGAACTGGCCCCCGACTGAGCCTGGGTTCTCCCAAGTTTTTTTTTTCTCCATTAGGTCACCTGATGGAGTTTTAGGTCACCATTGGGTCACCTGATGGAGTTTTTCGTTTCCTTGCCACTGTTGCATTTGGCTTGCTCAGTTGGGGATATTCAATTTAATGAATCAATCAATATTACTATTGATTAGCATTACCAAACATGGACGTTTTATTATTATTTTATTTTAATACTGTGAAGCTGCTTTGATACAATCTGTATTGTGAAAAGCGCTATACAAATATTCTTGACTTGACTTCAGAATTTACTAAGAAATTCCCCACAGGTTTCTAAGGTTTTACTAGACTATTTAAAAGCAACCAATTAAATTAAAAGAATTTAGTATTGTTTCCCCCCTTTTGTTTACATTAATGCTACAGACTCCATATCAGTAGGTGGCGGAAATACACAGTATTAAGTTTTCTTGCCACGAAACCGGAAAAAGAAGACGAAGAAGTGGAGGAAGGCGTGTAACCCGGAAGTGTCTTGAACAGTCGGCTTGTAAGTGTAAAGATGGCAGGGGTATTTGAGGTGGAGGTTGACGGTGTGGAACACAACCATGGACACGGACATCTCGACGACGCCTCTCAGGTTGGATAACAGCAATAGCGTTACATACGTAGTGTGTAGATGAAGTTACTAAATGCAGATGTAAAGATGTAAACAGAGCGCGAGGCTAGCTGGATGTTTGTTGAATCTGAAGATCACTCATGAGTCATCATGTCTAATAATCACATTATACCGGGGGTCTTATATTATATATTATTATATTCTAAACTGTAGAATATAATACTACAATATGCCAGTCATAACAGCACAGGTCAGGGGCCAAGCGTACCAATAATATGCATGAAAAATCCAAAAATAAATAACACCAAACTATAACATACTTAGTTTCTTTCTTTAATTTTTTTTTTTTTAATTCTTGGCTGCATTGTTTAACTTTTATTATTTGTTTAATACATTTTTAGCAGAATCAGTGACTTTGCAGACATTGCAGTCAAGCAGGTGAATCTGGCATTGGCAGCTCCTGAAACACACATATAAACACACAAGTTAATTTATTAATGGTAAAATACACTTTTGTTTGTCATTTCCGACAAGTCTTATTTAATTATTATACTTATTTTTCCCCCTTTTCATGCATGGCATGTCTTCCCTGTCAATGTATTCGGCCATCCTTTCAACCAAAACCTGTCTATAATTGCATGGAGATAATAATTTATTGGGTTTAAACCTTGCAGGTTTACAGTTGGCATACAGTGACATTAGTTTACCGTTATGCTGAAGCAGATGCCTTACTTGGTATTGACCAATCATTCAGTGATAGATATTCATATTAGAGTGGCTCTATAATTTCATTGTACACAAATGCAATGACAATAAAGACATTCATTCATTCATTCATTCATTCATTGACCAATCATTCATGAGCTAGTAAGTGAATTGACCTAAGTTTTAAAGGGTATGGTCTTCCATCCAAATATATATTAGGGTTGTAACGGTGCACAAACATGACTGTTCAGTACTTCTACTACGGTTCGTTACAGCAGGGGAGAGAAAACTAAACATAAAATTGCTGCTCTTTTTTTTTTTTTTTTTTTTTTTTTTACAAAAATGTGTATGTTTAAATAAGGATAAAGAAAATCTATATTAGCTAATGCTGTAAAGCAGGGGTCACCAAACTTGGTCCTGGAGGGCTGCTGTCCTTCAGAGTTTAGCTCCAACCAGGTCCAACACACCTGCCTGAAAGTGTCTAGTATGCCTAGTGAGACCTTGATTAGCTGGTTCAGGTGTGTTTAATTGGGATTGGAGCTAAACTCTGCAGGACAGCGGCCCTCCAGGACCGAGTTTGATGACCCCTGCAAATGGGGAGGCCAAATTATTAAATTCAGTTGCTATTTATTTTAGATATAGCCTAATAATCAACACACACAAAAAAGTACTGTAAATTGCACATAAGGCAGTTTTACATTAACTTCTAAATCTAATTCTAAAGTTAATTTTCTACTCATTTATTTTTTAAATATAATAAGTTGTTTTCATGACACATTTATTTAAACATTAAATAATTAAGACATTACTGACAGATTGAGTAAATATACTGAATAGGCTAATATAGGCTAGTGCTACAAAATGCTTTTCTCTAGAGTTAATTTCTCTAGTGAACTAAATTTCTGTCGACACTAAATGCCTGAGTTAAATGTAATGCTACATGAGATATTATTCTCAAGCTGTTTAATTGACATCTTTCCACAGTTGATGTACCGTTACACCCCTAATATATATATATGGCTTATTTTCAACAAACCATATTATTAGATGCGTCATTAGATTTAAGATGAACTGCGGTGCAAGTGCTTGTCGAACCGTGGGTGGAGAACGGTGTGGTTTGATTAAAAAAAAATATATAATAATATATATCTAGGCTATATATATATATATATATATATAATATAGAATTTTTTGAGAACCGTTACACTCCTAGATTGTACTATATTGTCTCAAGCAAGCTATTATTGATCCCTACTTAAAAAAAACCCCCCAAAAACAATCTGGAATAAACCAAATTATCACCTGATACCAAAATTACCCGGCTTATCTAAAAAAATATGTATTGGGTCAATTATCTTGGCTAATTTTTTAACCTAATTATTTGAGATAAATTCCAATCTGTTTTTTAAGATGTGGTTTAAAGGGGTCATGACATGTTTTTATTTTATTTTATTATTATGTTCCCTAATTAAGGTGCAATTATAGTATTACTATAGTTTTTTTTACAAAAAACTTTTAAAATGTAGTGATTTATGACCTTTTCCCACCCTGTTTCTCATCCTCTGATTCAAACAGTCTGTTTGGGGGTGTTTCCCCTTTAAGAGTTCAGTGTTAACGCCCACTGTTATGATTGGCTAACGTCAGTGCCTATGCATCAATTATTAACGCCCCCAGCCAGAACATTTGCGGATTCAGCGTATTTAAAAAGTAGTTTAAAGTTTTAAATACATTACTTACAGTTTGCGTCGTCGTTGTTGAGCCCAGAATAATCGGCACAGACTTATCTTTGAGCAACAGTTTTCTGGCAAAGCCAGCATCATTTTGGGATTTATTCTCAAAACAGTCATCCTTCAAATGTATAGAACAAATGCTTAAATTAACACTGCTGTGACTGGGACGTCCGCAAAAAATAAAGTGCATTAATTTTTCCCTGACGACTGAATCTTTCGCAGCGTATTCAAAGATGTTGTTTGTCCACAGCCAGGAACAGCACATCTGCGGCATCGTAATTTCCCTGTACACAGACCCACTCGCTGTCTGTCGACTGAACACTTTTGAGGCGCGCGGCGCACGGGCGCGACAATGATACGAAATGAGCGTAGTTGCCTTGCGCCTAAAGCGTAGTTGTCTTGTCCTGGAGGCGGTCTATATGCAAACGCTGGTACGTCACTTCGTACCGTGACGTCACTTCTTACCATGAATCCAGAACGAGCTGTATTTAGAGCTTGATTAAATAAATGATTCGTTTATAATGGGGAGGACGTCTTAAGCTATGAAACTTGCAGGACGTTTTAATGGTACAAAGACCTCTTATATACCAAAAGATCAAGGCAAATTTGGTTTCTCATGTCATGACCCCTTTAAGATGATTACTGAATCAGCCATTTTAAGGGTTGTAAATTACCTCCGGCTATTCAGTGACGCAGGTAATCATGTGGCATTAACTCTATTGGATATCTCAGCAGCTTTTGATACCATTGATAATTTAATCCTGAACTGCTTAAAACAGTTTGTTGGAATCCAGGGAATGATTTAAAAAAAAATGTGTCTCTTACTTGGAGCAAAGATCTTTTACAGTGAAATTTGGTAATTATCTTTCTTTCCCAGCGCCCATTACCTGTGGGGTCCCACAAGGATCCATTTTAGGTCCAGTTTTGTTTTCACTATATGCTCCTTTTGGAAAAAAAAAAAAAAAAAAAAAAACGTATCTCCTACCGTCTCTATATGGACGACTTTCAAGTGTACTTGCCTTTGAGATTGAATAGCAAGGACTCAAGTTCAATACTCCTTAGGTGTCTGGAGGAAGTAAAAACATGAATGGCTGATAATCTTGTCCAGGTGAACGAGCAGAAAACAGAAATTATTATTATATACAGTTTGTAATATGAATGTAAATTATAACTTAGACCTATGGGGTAGTTACCTGTAGGGTCAAGTAAAGTACGGTACTTGGGAGTAATTTTTGATTCCTCTTTAAATTTAGATACAGGGATAAATACTGTTTCGGAACTGTTTTTTTATTTTATTTTTTATATAGGTATTAGGGCTGTAACGATTTACGATATTAAACCGAAATCGCGACACTCAGATCCACGAACCTGTGTCGCGTATGAGAAGGCAGATCGCGATCGACACACCCCTTCCCAGACTTATCTTTCTCGTCCAGAATAGATCCTAGGGCTGTGACGGGGTCTTTTACATATTAGGTATGGGAATTTCAAGCAAAAATAATATTCGAAGATCGCTGGGTATCATTTGATTATTATTCAAAAATCGCACCTCTCCCCCACACACACACACACACACACACACACACACACACACACACACACACACACACACACACACACACACACACACACACACACACACACACACACAAGCAAACACCAGGGCAAGTGAGCAAAGTGCGCGGTGTTTGCTTGTGTGTGTGTGTGGCACCGGCGCGCGCGTGAACTGGAGCTCACCTCATAAACGAATCGAAACTTAGAAAGCTTTAAATACTTTTACTTGATTTAACGTTAATTCAAAACATAAAGAAATGGCGGCTTAGGCTAATTCGTAGGAAGTGTGCATTTCTCTATATAGGCGCGTTCACTTTGTGGCAAGCGTTATTCCTGCGCTTGAGATGGGGGTCATGCGGAATAGGCAATATATTATTTGTGGTTTACAGCACAGACAGTAAGCCTCGGTTACCTCAGAAGAATTTTTAACATGCTCGAATCATCTCCACAATGGAGTATAGTTCTGTTTGTTTTTCAAAAGTATTTTGTTACAAGAAAACAGAGTTATAGCTTTAGCTATTTATTTATTTATTTGGCTTTTAAAATCCTCCCTCCTCGCAAGAATCACGGTTTGTATCGAATCGTGGGTCAGAAATCGGGATACGAACCGAATCGTGGGTTTGCTGTATCGTTACAGCCCTAATAGGTATATCTAAGGGCAATAGCCAAATGGACTGCTTACACTGAACTTTGTGACGCACTTCCGTTTTGAAATAGTACAGCTCATTTGTTTCTGGTTATGTATATTTTCATACTATGCTGTGCTGGTACTGTGCTGCTGACTAAATGTCTCCTAAAATGATTGTCCGCAAGAAGAGAGATTCTGATTACTGTGCAAAGAATTTCCAAACTCAACGGATCATGAAGTTTTAATCCAACCCAAGCCAATCTGAGAAAGCAGTGGCTGTTAAACGTATTCAATTAATTAATTAAAATGCATCTTTGTTAAAGCTACAAAAGTGATTTTCTCTTTTGTTTGATTAACATTGGTGACACAAACAGCTGTGGGTATATTAGGCTGTTGTAACTTTAAGAAGAATGCGTGGATCCAATAATAAGTTAAGATAATAGCCCAAGTCAGTTCCAAGATTATGGAAATATTTTTAAAGACCATTTAAAGTCATACCTGTACTCGCTTGCATTTTTACAAATTGTTTTTTTTCATTGGTTTGTGTGTTTTTTTTCTGTTTTAAATTGCATGTATTGATTGATGATTGTTAATATTATTTGCATTGGACAGCACTTTGTTTGGAGTTACTGTGTAGCCTGAAAGGTGCTTTATAAATGAATAAATACTGTTACCACTACAAATAAAGCTCTTTCTGATTTTGCAATGTTAGCCACTTGACAAAATAGTGTTGTCTCTGAGACATGGAACAAACATGTTAAGGCTGACCCACAGTAAAAGATTTTAAAAATCTGATCAGATTTTCAAAATGTGGGAGACCACAAACATGACGATACAACAATCATAGATCTAACAGTTTTGTTTTTAGGAGTGAAAATTTTGTTATGATTGTCGGAAGGGGAGAATTAGGCCCAAAATCAGCCTGATTAGATTATCTTGTAATGTGTGGGTCCCTTCACTCGATTTAATCAATAAGACTAACTGTGGTGAGCTATATAAAAAGAATTGTAAACACCTCAGATTGGCAGTTTGTGTTCATGCATTCATCGGATATGAGCACAATGGGCAATCAGAGGTGTTTACGATTCCACTCAAAGCATCACATTTTAAAATTTTTAGTACAGACTTGGTACTGAAGTTGTTACTTTAATACTAGTTTCTACGGAAGTAAAAAAAAAAAAAAAAAAAAAAAATCGAGGGTAATGCAGATATGACGTCATTGACAGGGAAGGCAATTGAGGCAAATTGCTGATTTTCTGGGTTTAAACTTTGGAAACATTTGGGATAATGTAAATGCACAAGTCCACTAGGGATGCTCCGATCAGGATTTTTGCAGCCGATACAGTAGGGCTGGGCGATAAATCGATTTTATCGATTAACTCTAATGTGTAGTGTACGTCGATTTGTTTGAATGAAAATCAGTTTTCTCTTTAACATCCGCCGACG
This sequence comes from Phoxinus phoxinus, assembly GCF_949152265.1. NCBI lineage: Eukaryota > Metazoa > Chordata > Actinopteri > Cypriniformes > Leuciscidae > Phoxinus > Phoxinus phoxinus. The sequence goes on from NC_136892.1 coordinate 7,847,518, forward strand.
GTCCCCTCTGGGCTCCCGTAGTTCCGATCGGGCTCAGCGTTTGCCATAGAGATACACAAACAACATGGCAAATGAGCAAGAACGCGGCAGCACAAGCACAAAAACATTTAGGCCTAGCCTATAAACTGAATCGGCAGGGCTGCCAACTCTGTGAGACTCACGCAATTTTCACTTTGTATGACCATTAATAACCACGAGAGATGACTATATTACACCATAAATCATAATGAGTCTTTAATTGCCAATATAAAATGTATAGCCTAATCAGCGTTCAAGCACACTCATAAGCTTGCCACAGCACACCAGCAAACGTAATGATTATGAATCTTGTCACTTGTTAAATCTTAAACATTTTTATAATTTATTGGTCGTGTTTTGTGTTTTTGGTTGCAGACATTGAGTCAACGATGCTGACTCGTCATGTCTGCAGTAGTGGATGCACCTATATGCACGTTTCATATGGATTGCATAATCAGAGGATATTTATTTTCCATTGAATTTGTTCATTCAAAAGAAGACACTTCAAGCTTTCTATAGATGTTTTTCTCACGTCTGTGAGGCAAGTATAAGCTGAGTTTCAGTTTATTTTTGTGACGCACAAAGTTCACTGAGACGTCAGAAAGTGCATCCTGTTTGTTTTCTCTTTTACAAAAGCACAACATTTTGTTGTTATTGTGAGTTTGCAAAAACAAAAGTAGACCCTTTACAGTTTGCATTACTCATATCTGTATGACCAAAAATGACGGGAGTATTTTAAGTTAATTGCAAGTGATTTCACTGGCGCCTGTATGTCATGCAGTAAGCGCGCTCTCCACACAAACTTATGTGCCTTATATAGCACATTTATCTAGGTTAACATTTATGAGCAGACTTGTAAAGTTGCTACTACTTGCATGTTTCCAGTGATAAGCCATATTTGCAGACTGATCTCATGAAATGGCGCATGTATGACACGCCAATTCGTATTCCATTCGGCGTGCCATCAAGACGCATAATCGTTTTTTGGCGTGTTTTTCAATCACATCTGGAGATATGGTTCGTTTCAGCGTAGACATACACACGGAATCACATCCGGGGATGTTGGTTAGTTTCGCTCAGAACATTTGACAGATGTTGTGCCGAATTTTGACTCCCTGCCAAATTATTACCCCCCTCGTTGAAGTCAGTACCTGATTCCCTAATCCTAACCACACTTCTAATCCTAACCCCTCACCCACAACTAATCCTAAACCTACCCATACTAGGGCGTAAACATACACACGGCGTAGACATACACGCGGATAGCTCAAAATGCGTACAGATAACACGTGGCGTGTATGTTTACGCAAAGTCATGATGTCATGTTGATATTTGGGGTCGATGAATGTTTGGGTTTCCTGCCGTTAACGAACTGTCCTTTAAAGGCTGGGTGATTTAGCCACTTCCTGTGGGGTTTATTTTTTCTGAGACTAACAGACTAATAAAATTGGTCGACCACGCCTCTTCTAGTCAACTAACGGTTAGTCAACTATTGGGGGGCAGTTGAAATTAACAATGAAAAATACTTTTATTAACCTTAGTTAATGTTACAAATGGACTCTTATTGTAAAGTGTTATCATTTTAAATAAATCCAAGCAAACATGCTTCTAGATGGTCATCTTTAAATATCTACACAAAGTACACGTACTGTATAATGACAATGGGTTAGGCCCTCCTTCTCAGCCGCCCCAGCAAATGATGGAACACAGAAAAACTATCGGTATGGATTTTTGCCGATAACTGATTACTGGAACAACCAATCGGTCAACCTCTTATGAAAGCTCTCTGTTGACTCCTCACAAGGCATATTTAACGATTTCACGTCTTAATGGGTATACTTAAAGTAATGGATTATATTCAAAAAAGTACATGGTCTCTTTTGTTAGAAAACTTTTCAAAGTTTAAAGAAATCTGATCATGTTTGGAAGATCTTGTGTTACAACATTGATGAAAACCCCTGGAAAAAGTGATATTTATTTATTTTGTTATTCATGCTTGACATGATGAATATTAGAAAGTAGCCTATATATGACAGGTCATAAAATCAGCTTGGGCTTGTTCACACAATCAGGTCAACTGTATCTGGGCCAAATTTTGTGCTGATAACTCAAAGCAATCAAAAGTTATGGCATTTGGAACCATGGTAGCCTTTTTATCAAAAGTCCAAAAACCTCTCCAAACAAGAGATGTGTTTTACTGAACATAAGAACTACTTGCATGAGTAAAATATTTATAATTTATATCAAATAAGCAGTGGTGTGCTGTCAGAGCCAACAGGGCCTAAACACTGCTTCATGATCCCGACGTAATCGAATCCCAAAATTCCTATAGCTCAAGCCAAGCAGCATGTCATGTTGTGTGTGTGGGCTCGTTTAAATTCAGACAACCTGTTCTAAATAACGATGTGCGATATTTACTATGGTTTACTAATGTTTCACAAAGTTACAAAGCAGACCATGAAGCAAAAGCCTCATCTGTATGCTGTTTACATGAACGTCGCTGGCGACTTTTAATGGTTTTGCGTCAACTTGTGATTGGTTGAGTCCTGTACAGGTCCTGTTTGGGAAACCCGCACCCGCAGTATTCAACAGAACACCCAACCCGTTATTCGACAGTAGGACTAATTTAATTCCATACCTGACCCGTTTGACAAAGACAGAGACCTGAAATGCACCTGCATTAAATCTACATCAGGTAGACAAAAATTATGTTACCCAAGCAATCAAGCCAAGTTAAAATAGCGGTTCGGTTTACTTAAAGAAATGTCAGAAATATATTAATATTGTACAAAATAATGTACTTCTCAAAACGACAACAATAATACAATTTATTTAAACATTATTTAAGGAATATATTTTGTCCATGATTTAATTGAGTAAATCTCTGTTGTGCAGCACATGATTTACATTTTAAACGTTAATTAAGTTATGCATTCATTTGATTACCGCAGTTCCTCATAATATATTTGTATTATATCATAAAAACAAAAAAATATTTTCTGAATAAAACCCATTTCATAGGGCTCTATTATTCTTTAAAAAAATATTTAACTACTTATTTTTACCATTAATAATTTATCTAATCCAGTCAATTATTTAATTGATTAGTTTTTGATTATTGAAATTCGAATAAACAAAACAAACAAATGGTTTCAAGTTTTTTATAATAAAGAATTTGTTCTACCAAAAAACATGTTTTTATTCATTTAACCCTTTATATTGGCAGAGCCATTACATATTTAAAACAGTAATATCCTATACTAAACCTAAACTAATCCTGACAAACTAATATCATTTGAAAGGTTACAATCTCTAGTTTATGTATTTGGTGACTGATTTTCTAAATAAATTACAGAGGAGCCGTAATTTATTAATTTGCAACAAGAATATTTTCATTCTCCTAAAGGCGTGTTTAGACCTTTATTTTGAAATAGTGATGAACATGAAAAATCATGAAAGAATGGTAGAAAACTCTCAAAATGGTAGTTTGTTTTCATGCCAAGAGTTCAAAAGAGAGCATCCATTCAATTGTTTTAGAAAAAAAGGTCTGAAAATGTTTTAAATATAAAGAAAAAAAATAATAGATTCACCATTTGTGATGTGGCAGCGAGCTATAATGCACATACGTCTTCTTTTTGTGTTTCTTAGAGGTTGAATTCATTTCAAAATCTGTCAAAATTCTGAATAGGATGTCTACTTCATAAATTGTATGAAAATTGTAAAAATAAATGGTTCAGATCACTCAAACAACATATGGAAATGTGTTCTTATCTGCCTTATATGGGCAGTAATGTCAACTAGTGAAAAAGTTTGGTACTGCCTCCAAACTAAATCTCACTGAAAGCTAATTTTTTGAGATATCAACCTAAAATTTGAAACACAACTTGTTCAGATTTTTGCCTTTGATTTTTTTGCAGTTTTAGAGTCCACCAGGTTTTGAAAATATATATTTATATAAAATATGAATAATAAAATTTTTAACATTGTACATTTTTATAAACTCAAACTTCTATAACTTTTTTCTGTTTAACTGTCTTAATTTATTTCACTTCTACTAAATCTGCCAAGTGTCTTCTTAAAAACAAGACCAATCTTACATCTGTATTCCAAAGCATTCTTGAATTGCAACCATTTAAGTTCGGAATATGCATTTTCATGTCTATTAAAAAAAAAGATGGGTTCAAGCAGTAAGGGGTTAACAGTCATTTCAACTGATGATAATAATTGATTGAAAAAAGGATATAAATTGCAATATTTTGCAATATGTTATCGCAAAACTCTGCATATCGCAAATTGTTTAAAATTGCAATAATATTGTATCATATGCACCCCTATGCACTATATTACATTATTTTTTACTTGTTAGTGTTGTCTTATTTAATGTATGTTTAAATCACTCATGCAAACAAATCATCACATCTATCATTTAAATGTTTATATTTCAACAAATTGGTGAAGAAATATAATATCTGTAACTGTTTGTATACTACTATTTTGAGTGTTGGTTATTGTATCTAAAAATAAATTGTAGGGATACACCGATATAAATATTTTGTCTGATAAGATTATTCTTTATATTTGAAAGCTGATAACCAATATATTGGCCGATAAATTTAAATCCTAATTGATAAAATGTTTTGGAAAGCCTGATTACAAAAACAGAAGTCTCACCATTAAAAGCCATGTCCCAAGCACTTCCACATAAATCAAACATGTACAATACAGTGGACAAGTTTGAACCAGTGTAAAATTCCTTAAAGGTAGGGTAGGTCAGAATTGTCTAAAAAAACTTTTATTCAAATTTGTTTAAACTGTCTTTATATACCAATACATAATTAAAATGCAAGTACTCTGAAATAGAGAGTATAAAAAAACTGAGTGACTCTAGTGTATTTAATCTTCAATAAACACAGCTCATTAATTCCATTCACTCCCACCTAAAAACGGGTGCGCGAGTGCGCGCACGTGGGCAGAGCCAGTAATAGCGGCGGTAGTCATGGCGACGGAGAGTGAAAGTCGCGCAAGCCAATCACTTGTTTCGTCCCGGTAGGAATTAATGAGCTGTGTTTTTTGAAGATTAAATACACTATAGTCACTCTATTTTTTATACTCTCTTTTTCAAAGTACTTACATTTTAATTATGTATTGGTATATAAAGACAGTTTAAGCCAATTTGAAAAAAAGTTCTTTAGACAATTCTTACCTACACAACCTTTAAAGGAACACTCCACCTTTTTTTGAAATGGGGCTTATTCACCGTCTTTCCAACATTTAGATAGGTGGGCAAATGCATTTTTGTCTCAGTGCATGCATTGTTTTAGTTTGGCAGGGTCGCCGCTAGCTTAGCATAGCATAATGAATGGAATCCTTTGTTGCCAGCTAGCATGTCCTGAGTAAAAGTGACCCAAAAAAAAAAAAAACGAATTACTTCGTGGCCTGCGTATTCACAACGAGTACAAATAGTGATGCCGATTAAGACTAGGCGATTTCCTAGGCAAATATTGACTTGGGACTATATTAGGGTGAAGCACAGGCGAAGCACTGCTACTTGGGTGCAGAGATATCACGCAACATCTGAAATCGCACAACTTCCGTCAACAACATACCGGCGTGAATAGTAGCTGGATATTTTTCCTACAGTAGACATAGTGAATGGCGATGAACATGGCTGATTTTGTGAGAGACGGAGAATGGCGAAGAACCATACCTCTATGAACCAGAGTTTTCCGAAGAGGAGCTGCGGGCTTCGGAAATAGAACGACAGGAGGAGGAGGTTGCGATCACTCAACATGTCAGATCAAGATGAGCGTGCCCGCAGTTGTCACAGCTACCGAGGATTTCTCTGCGTTGATCCATCCTGCAGTCCTCGACTTTTTTTTTTCTTTTTCTTTTTTGTGCTAGTGCTAGTTATTAATGCATCTCTGTAACGAAGACCTCGGCTGAGTGCGATCCATGTGCGGTTTATTAAAACACAAGTTCACAGTACAGTTTTACATGATCTCTGATCAGTTATACATTTGTTGATGTTTTAATTAGACTTTAGTATAATTAAAATGAATAATTGTAGTTAAGTCTCTTATTGGCCTGTTTAGCTGAGCCATTCATAGAACGAACAAAACAAACCCTGACAATTGATAAAAGAACATAGACACTTGACAATCTTATTAGATAAATGCATTTGAAAGATTTTACTTTAAATAAAAAAATTGCAATAGATTTGTAAAAGGTGTTTTTATGCATGTTTGGCTGCATTTACACTGTTCTGACCACTAGGGGTCACCTGGATTGTTTTGAAGCCTCGACACTATACGGCACATTTGCTTCAACTGTTTCAGTGTTTCACAAAGCCTCGATCTGCCCACCACTAGGCAAAGGATCAGGGCAGGCAGCAAACAGCAATAGAAGTAGTCCAGATAAACTAGTGGTAGGCAGGCAGCAAAGAGTCGTAGACGGTAATCCAAGGCAGAGTCAAACACGGGCAGAAACAACAGGGAAATAACGCTCAGAAATGTAGCTGCGGCAAACAAGACTTTGCAGTGAGTGAACGTGGGTTTAAATAGCCTGAGTGATGTGGGACAGGTGTGCAGTAATCAGTCCAGGTATGTGGGTTCTTGGGTATTGTAGTCCAAACTGAATGCTAATACTCAGGGGAGTGAGACCTCCGGTGGCCACTTAAGGAATGTTTACCTGTGTTCGTGATCGCATCAGTGTTTTTGAAAAACAAACATCTAAAATCTGAATGAACACTGATAAACTAAAGCGCTTTGTTAGCTGGTTAATTAACGAAACCTATATGAGATGTGCGCTGCACATGTTTCACTGTTTTCCTTCCAAAGTAATTCCAATCATATTTCAAGCTATTCAAAACTATCATGGCGAACAGTGCACATCTGAAGTCTCAGCTGAGGGAAATAATCCATTATTTATCTGCTTTAATATAGCAGCCTAAATTTCTTATCGGGGCAATAACAATAAAATGACAAATGAACACAAATCGGCCGATACCGATATGGTGGCTGATATATTGTGCATCCCTAATAAAAAGCAATTGAATTTGGACTATTGTTAATTTCAACCTTTAATATTATAGAAATGTGGTAACTGACAGGGTTCCCGCTTTCCTGTATAGTTTACAACATTAGTTGAGAGATTGTTTTCCTTAAAGGGATACTCCTCCGTTCATATTAAACTGTTATTCCCTTAAAGGATTAGTTCACTTTTAAAATGAAAATTCTGTCATCATATACTCACCCTTAAGTTGTTTCAAACCTGTATGAATTTCTTCCCTCTGCTGAACACAAAGGAAGATATTTAGAAGAATGTCAGTCACCAGACAGTTTCTGGTTCCCATTGACTTCCATAGTATATTTTTTTCCTACTATGGAAGTCAATAGGAACCAGAAACTGTCTGGTGACTGACATTCTTCTAAATATCTTCCTTTGTGTTCAGCAGAGGGAAGAAATTTATTGTTGATGCATACCTCTCTCGTCTCAGTGCGTGCACTTAATCGCTCTGGCGTGCCGCAACACTTTGATAGCTTAGCCCAGTTCCTTCATTAGGGACCAAACAGAGATGAAGTTAGAAGCGACCAAACGCCTCCACGTTTTCCCTATTTCAATACAGTTACACAAGTAGTTACACAACCAAGTTTGGTGACACAAAATAAAACTTGGTGCTTTTCTAAGCGGGTTAAAAAAGATAACTATAATGTATGGCGGAATAGCACAGGGAGCACTTTGACTCGGCACAGTAATATCGTCACAGTAATATCATCAGGAGTGATGATATTACTGCGCCAAGTCGAAGTGCTCCCAGTGCTATTCCGCCATACATTATATTATTTTGTGTCACCATACTTGGTCGTGTAACTGTATTTAAATAAGGAAAACGTGAAGGTGTTTGGTCGCTTCTAACTTCATCTCTGTTTGGTCCCTAATGAATGAACTGGGCTAAGCAATCAAAGTGTCGCAGTGCGCCAGAGCGATTAAGTGCATGCACTGAGATGAAAGAGGTATGTATCAACTCGTCTTAGTTGAGGGAATAACATAGTTTAATATGAAAAAACGGTGGAGTATCCCTTTAAGAAATATGTACATGCTGTACCTGATAAAAGGTTGTCCTTCTAAAAAGGCTTAATTATGTATTGTATAAGCAAATGCATTGAATTTACTTCCTGCTTACTAGCTACTGTTCGGACGCTGCTCGGCCCTTTGCTCTTTTATATTTTATCCTATTTTTAACTTCAGCAAATCAGCACAGTGCTCAAACGACAAAGCTTGGCACCAACAATAAAATAAGAAACATTTGAACTGGAATATTACTACACAAAAGGGGTATTTTTATCTGACCACTGTCAGCAGCAGCATACATTCCTGGGACGGCGCAACACAGCTCCCTATACAGTATTCAGACTAAAATGCCTCCGTCTGGTTCAGAATCTACTTGCTGCACAAGTGCCACAGACTTCTACAAAAGATTGCAGTTCTTGAAACAAAGTTACATGCGGTCCTGCCAGCACTCTGTGTCGGGGAGCACTAGATTCACTGGACTCACAAGCTGTATGCTGGGAGTGGGTCCACGATGAAGCTTTCCCCATTAGATAAATATATGTGGACAACGTTTGTGATTTGTGATATGGAAAAAGTAATTGAATGCATTTTAGCTTAAGGTTGCAATGTAATGAAGTGCACTTCTGCTTGAATGTTGCTATAACTAATTGCTGAAATAACTCCTATTTCAACAGATTGATCTGTCCCAGCTCTCACCAGAGGAGAAGTGGAGGTCTGTACCTTTTTTTCATTATTGTTATTTAAAATGTATATATTGACACTCATACAATCATAAATATGTATAGTTTCTGCAATTAAATTTATAATTTTTTTACATAATGGTTATTAAGGGGAGGCACGGTGGCTCTGTGGGTAGCACTGTCGCCTCAAGAAGGTCTCCGGTTCGAGTCCTGGCTCAGCCAGGAGGCCTTTCTCTGTGGAGTTTGTATGTTCTCCCCACAGGGTTTCCACGCTTCAAAGTTCTTGAATTTCAGCCATTTTGGATTCAAACACTGGAAAGTATGTGAAAACAAACATGTTTTGGTGCTTGAACAACAGGTGCTTGAAAAATGAACATGAACTAGGGTTCAGACAAGGTGCTTAAAGGGTCATGAAACACCAAAACTTTTTTTTTTGGCCTTTTGTGACTTTGTGCCTAGGATAGTACAGATTGACAGGAAAGCGTGGGGTGTGGAGAGAGTGGAACTGGATCGGCGAAAGGACCTCAAGCTGGGAATCGAACTCGGGGCGCCGAAGCCGCAGTTGTGCTATATGTCGGCGCGCTAATCATGAGGCTCTCTGCGCTTGCCTTACCAAAACGCCTCTTTTTTGAGATGTGAACAGATATTTATAGGCTGCACATCACTGAAAACACTAAAAGCACTCAAAAGTGGAAATTGGTTATTTTTGCGTTTTTCAGAGCAATTTCGTTCTTCCGGGTTGAAAAGCAAAATCGGAGCAACGTTGCGGAATTTAAGGTAGATCTACGTGTATCCAGAGTTTGTGATTGGCTGACGGGGCTGGAGAAAATTATTCTACGTCATTCGGTTCGGAGCGCTTCTCTCCATACATTTATGAGAAAGAGCTTGTTCAATCCAATCATTGCGTCATAGTACGGATGAGAAAGTATGCAGCGGAGAATTCAAACTTCACGAAAGACCATTTCAGCACTGTTCCTTCACCTCTGCCTGTTCAGCTTTGCATTCGGACACGTGCCATTAGTGTACGTTTCCTCAGTACAGTAGCGCAAAAGTGATGTTTAATTTCCCCACGATGCTGTCAGAGCTGGAGTTTGACTACCAACACATGGAAAATATGACTAACAATATTTAGTAGTCCTATATAACAACGCCCATTGGAACGGTTTCTGCATGGAATTCCGCAATGAGTTTAACAATACTCGCAATGTCATGGATCATATACGGACTGGAGTAAGCGTGTTTCAAGTTTTTATGGACATTTCATATACTATAGTCCTCTAAAAACGATCCAGCACCTTCAATGTGCTAGGGATGTGCATCTCCATAACTGAGGCCGATGCGATACGCATCTCGATGCAGATCCAACATTAAAGATGCATATAAGCAAGATTCAAAAACTTTATTTGCCATTTGTGTTTGCACACATAGGAACTCTTGTGCGGTTATTGTTTAGAGAGTCAAGTCAAGTTTAAAAGACACAAGGAAGACATAAATCTATAAAACATATACATTATAAATTGCACAAAACCCATTAAAAGTGTAAATTTGCATTATAAAATTGCACAAGTATATTGCACATTGCACAGGCCCCATAGACAACATAATATAATATGATATATTATAGTACAAAGTTGCGTTATAAATAAATAAATAAAATGCACCAGTATTATTGCAATGGGCCTGGAGACAATAGTTCATTTTGTTTTGGCCAAGAGTCTCACTGTGGCTGGGAAAAAGCTCTTATAAAAGCGTGTTCTATGTGTGATAATGCTGTCCGCTTGTCTATGCCTGAGATTGTATGTACAGTTTTTGTGTGTGAGCAGGGAGTGAGCTGGATGTAGTGTGTCTCGGATAATTCTCTCTGCTCTTTTCTGACAGCGCTGTGTGTAGATTTTGTCCATGGAGGGGAGTTCTGTTCTAATAATCCTCTCTGCAGTCTTTGACTTTTTGCAGAGCCTTCCTCTCTGTCTGTGTGGTGTAAAGCAGCTACCGATGCGATGCAATACGATTCACTACTATTACGACGCGGTGCGATCCGATTTCTATTCAACGCGATGCGATTCAATGTAATACGATGCATTTGAGAAAAATATGATGCTATGCAATTCAATATGGTATAGATAGTTAACTTTTTATTTATTTTGTTCAGACATGCAGCAAATCCTAAAGTAGCTTAAGTACCATCTGACTTATAACGCATGGCTCTTTCACAAACAAAAGATTTGTTTTTCACAAAACCAAAAGATTAAATAAAAACAGACATTCTTTTCATGTCTCCTCCAGTAACACTTTTAACAGTGAAACAGGATAAAGAATAAAGAAATGTTCCATAACTTGCCAGCAGGCAATTGTGATTTCAGCAGGTAGGCTAACAGAGACCAGAAAGCAGGTGCTGTTTTAACATAAACAACATAAAGACGTCTATCGCGCCGCAGGACCAGACGCGCGTCAACGCGTCTTTACATTGACTTAACATGGAAATCACTCGCTCCAGACGCTCTATCCGCGTTCGGCTTGCACGCAGGTGTTACATTATAAAATATTGGTCACAAATGATTGGTCACTTTCTAAATAGTAAAAGTATAGTGCATCTACTAATAATTATATATGAATATATAGTTTTTTACCGATGCAGATATGTTAGAAACGATGCATCGCGATACAAATGCCAACTTGTATCCGATGCAGACTTATTTAAATCGATGCATCGCATCGTTAGCTTTTATGCCGATTCACCGATGCGAATCAGTGAATCTTACCATCCCTACAATGTGAACATTTCATCATTGATCATAATTAATTTGTGTCAAGATTGCACATTAGGATTGCCTTTATGTTAAACGCATTGCAGCTGCACAGCGAGCACAGAGTGACAGGCTCACTCATTGGCTGTGCTGCAGCAACTGCATATCCAATGGCGAAGGCGCCTCTAACACACGTCAGGGCCCGCCAACTGGGTGCGGCAGAGACAATAAATGAGCCCGAATTTCGCCATTATAGCAGATTTACTCAACTTCAGCGACAACTTACAGTGGGGAGAACAAGTATTTGATACATTGCCGATTTTTCAGGTTTTCCTACTTACAAAGCATGTAGAGGTCTTTAACTTACAAAAATGTCCATGGCCATAAAATCCATCGACCATAAAATTGCCGGTAAGATATGTTGATAGTGACATCACATGAACACTTTTTTTTGTTTTGTTTTTTCAAAAAGCAAATTTCACAAATGTACTATACAATACAGTACATGTTAAAGCTACACTGTGTAACTTTTTTAGTTTAGATGGGATCAATTAAAGGGTACCTATTATGACATTTAAAATGTTCCTAATATTGTTGTGGGAGTCCCCAACAACAGTTTTACATGCATGCAATGACAAAAAACACTTTTGTTTTCGTATAATATGCATTTATTTTTACCTGATTTGCTCACCGACTCCCAAATGAATCGTTCAACGACTCATTTTTCAAACCCCTCCTCTGCGCGACGCTAATCTGCGTTGATTGGTCAGATGACCCAGCAGTGTTTACAGAGATAATACTTATTTTTAACACGGAGTACAATGATGCTTTTATCAATTAAATTGTGTTATAATAATGATTATAGTCCACTGCTTTATAGTTTGTAGTAAAAAACGAAAAATAAGATAAATAATTTAATGTTATTAGCGATAGCCCAGAGTTCATATTGTAAAAGCACAATCAGTCTTTGTTTGCGTTAGCCCGATGCATAAACATAACGTTTTTACACACAAAAAATGCAGATTTACGTTACTACGAGGTATTACTCTATTCTTTAGACAACTCCGAAAACAACGACAAACACTTCACATCTCAATACAATTGCCATTGAAGACCTAGAAGCTAAACGGTGCTTAGCCTACACAACAAACAAAATAATTAAGCATGCTACATAAAATATATAAGCAAAAATTATTAATAACACTTACAGGTTGTGATACGGAGGAGGAAGCTGATGCAAATACACTTGGAACTGAACCTTCCTTCAATATTCCTTCCTTAGAATCCAAGTTTGATTGCATTTAAAAAGCAATCGTCTTCAAAATGGTGCGAACAAAGCACAAGGCTCGGACTATACTTCTGTGGTATAGTGAATTGTAGCCACTTAGTCTTCAAATGCTCCTCCTTGGGCAGATTAAAAAAGTTGTCTTTTGTGTCGCACTTCAGAACACAGCGTCTCGTCGCCGTGATGTTTTCAAGTTTTCCCTGACCTTGGAGCGCAATAAGTGGGCGTATCGTATTCAAATAACTTGACAAGTTGACGTCATCTAGTCAGAGAAAAAGCTTCGGTCTTCTAACGATTCATAAAAATGACTCCGAGTCGACTCTTACTTTTGAAAGACAATAACTTTATATACGGTGCACTTTCATATTTCAAACTTTGCAGGATGTTTTTGTTCACTTAGATCTATGTTACACACTACATGAAAGGTAAATTTCAAAATTCCATAATAGGTGCCCTTTAAGAAAAAAAGAAAGCTAAAACAGGAACAAGAACTTATTGATGAAATAAATGAGCTGCAACAATTATTAGATAGAAGTTATGTTACTGAAATAGAAATATTAATCAAAAGAAAACAAGAAAAATTGGAGAGTCTTTATCATGAACGGGTAAACGGAGTTATGGTTAGGTCACACGCTGTTTGGATGGAGAAGGGAGAGAAGTGTACAGCACACTTTTTACGGTTAAATCAAAGAAATTCTGTTAAAAAGAATATCATGAGTCTATATAGAAATGATGTTTTAGTCACAAATCCACAAGAAATATTGCAGGAAGAATTTGATTATTTTAAAACTTTATATTCTAACGATGCAATATTGGAGTCCCTAAACGGTGTGACTGAGCAATATTTCCCTTTGAACAATGTCTCTGTGCTTTCTACTTCGCAGCAATTAAGCTGTGAAGGCGAAATAACAGAGCAGGAGTTATTGGAGGCAATTCACTCATTTTCAGCTGGTAAATCTCCTGGTATCGATGGAATTCCGATCGAGATGTATAAGGTTTTTTTTGCGGAAATTAAAAAACCCCTATTAGAATCCTTTAACTTTTCATTTCAACAAGGTATTTTATCTAATTCACAAAGAGAGGGAGTTATATCAATACTCTTAAAACAAAATCCTAATGGGAAATATAAAGATCCCAAATGGCTAAAAAATTGGCATCCATTGACCCTGCTTTGTTGTGATACTCGTATTCTATCTAAATGTATTGCTTTAAGAATAAAAAATATAATTGGAGATGTTATAAATAACAATCAAGCAGGTTTTATTAAGGGGAGATTTATTGGAGATAACTTGAGACAAATACTGGACACTATACATTTTTATGAGAACCATCAGGAACCAGGATTATTGTTTATTGCTGATTTCGAAAAGGCGTTTGATAAAGTTCAATGGGAATTCATAAAACAATGTCTTAGTTTTTTTAATTTTGGGAAAAACTTTATACAGTGGTTTGAAACTCTTTATAATCATCCGGTTAGTCGAGTTATCAATAATGGTCATATATCAGACACATTTTTATTAACACAAGGAGTCCGTCAAGGATGTCCTTTGTCACCGTACCTCTTTATTTTATGTATTGAAATTCTAGCTATTAAAATTAGGAACAATCCAGATATATCAGGTCTATTTCCAAATGGTCAAGAGATTAAGCTAACAATGTATGCGGATGATGCAATCTTTTTTATAAAACCAACACAATCCATTTTGGAAGGACTAATAAAGGAATTAAATACTTTTTCAAAAATATCTGGTTTGAAACCTAATTTTGCAAAATGTAACATTTTGAGAATTGGGACATTAAAAGACACAAATTTTATTTTAAAAAGTTCCGTTCCTGTTAAATGGATTAATGGAGAAGTCAATATATTAGGGATTCATCTACCTGACAACTTTAAAGAAATTGTTAAATTTAATTATGAGAGAAGGATGGAAAAGGCAGATAGAATTTTACAACCTTGGAGGGGGAACTCTCTGACAATTCAAGGGAAAGTAACTCTGATTAATACTTTAGTAATTCCACAATTTGCTCACTTACTAATGCTTCTTCCTTCACCTAGTATGAAGTTCTTCAAACATTTTGAACAAAAAATGTTTAAATTTATATGGAACAATAAGCCAGATAAAATCAAAAGGCAGTATCTATATAATTCTTATGATAACGGGGGACTGAATTTGAAAAATCTTCAAATGATGGACTGTTCCTTGAAAGCCTCCTGGGTTGCAAAAATCTATCACAACAAACAATGGAACACAAGCCAGAGATTATCTTCTGCCTTTTCCTTTTTCTCAAATAATATATTTCCTTTTTACCAATTAAAAGCAATACATATTGATAAAATATTTCAAAAAAGTTTAAAAGAGTTATCACCATTCTTCAAGGATGCATTGAAAGCTTGGTTGAACTTCCAGTACTACCCTCCAGATACAATTCAAGACATTCAGACACAGTTGTTATGGATGAATTCAAACATTACGGTTGGAGACAAGCCATTGTTGTGGGAGGAATGTGTTAAAAATGGGTTAATTTTTGTCAATGACCTTTTAGATTTATCTGGAGAATTTATTTCTTATGAAAACTTGAGAAATGTGTTTAGCATTTCTCTCGACCAGTTACAATTCAACCAGCTGATTTCTGCAATTCCTAAAACTTGGAAAATTAAACTGCAAAATGAAAAGAAAAATAAATTAAAGGTTTGTCTTCCACCAATAAGATGCCTCAAATGGTTGTCTGGTGTAAAGATAAATAAAATAATATATATTTGGAATTTAAATATTACAGGCACTGCACTTTTTCCACACAGAGCCTGCCTGTTTTGGGAAGATGAATTTAATGATCCAATTTTGTGGAAAGATTATTTTAGAACAATTTATAAAACTACAATCGATTCATATTCCAGAATATTTCAACTTAAAATCTTTCATAGAATTGTTGCAACAAAAAAATCTCTGTACAAATGGGAAATAGAAAAGGATCCCTGTTGCAGGTTCTGTGGGGATGAGGAGGAGGACCTGATGCATTTGTTTTATTTTTGCCCACATGTGGCTAAGTTTTGGGTCAGTATACAATTATGGTTAAGGTCTATGGATATTGTTTTTCAAATCACACCTCAGAATGTTTTGTTGTATGTCTTTGAGGGTAAATGCATACACTTTTTGAACATGATTATTTTGATGGGTAAAATTTTTATTTTTAAAGCTAAAACTTTATCAAATTTATGTATAAAACATTTTAGGAATAGAGTATTTCATCAGTATACGCTGGAAACAATTATAGCAGGAAATAACAACAGAAAAACTGAGCATGAAAATAAATGGAATGTCTGCTTACTTGAGTTAGAGATATAAATATTATGTGTACTTTCTTAAAGATGCGCCATGTGTCAAGGCATACATGTTTTGCTAATTCTGTGGTATTTTGTTTATTGATTCTTGATTGGTATTATTGATTTATTTACGTTTTTTTTATTTATTTTTTATTATTGTTTCTTAGGTTATTCGATTTGCCTTGTGCTTCCTTCTATTTTGATTTTTTTGTGTGATAAAAAAAAAAAAAAAAAAACTTTTTTAGTTTATTCTTAGCTAAAAACACTTAGTTCTTTCAAAAATATATGTGCTCATTAATGTATATTTACTTCGTTCAAGTAATAAAGTATTCTCGTGAGTGTATAATATGCCATTGAAAATACATACGGGTGAGGGGTTTGAATGTCGGTCGCCATGTTGCCCCTCCATCTTGAAAGTACATTAGCCAAAGAGGGACATACCCGTTAATTCAAGCTTCGCCTTTTGAATTGACCTAGTGAATTGTGTCTCCGCAATTCACTGGCACCGGCCCTGTTTTTATTTTTTCCTTTCCCTCTACCTCTACCTCTCCCTCGCACCTCCGTCAACTTTGCCTTACGCTAGTGATGTCGTACAATATACAGAATAACGATAGCACTGATAAAAGTTACTTTACTAAGATTAGCCTTGCATTCGTCTGGGAACCTGATAGCTGATGTTAGCAATGAAATGGTAAAAAAATAAACGAAAACATAAAACTATTATTCATTTTACATAGATGTCATAACCTATATGTTAACTGACAAATTAAATTACTGCAAATTATAATAGTTTTCTAAAGTAACCTCATCACTTGAAGGAATACTTATGGACGAGGTCGAACTGGAAGCCATGTTAATCTTGGACTACATTGGCCACCGTAGGAGTTAAAACGAAATCGGAATTGAGAGGAACAGAAACTAATATTCACTGGATGGTCATATACATTTTCACCGCTAGATGGGGGTAAAAATCACAGTGTAGCTTTAAGAATTATTTTAAATCTTTTTTTGTATTATTCGGTTAATCTTATGATAGGATTCCCTACAGTCATTGGAGCAATAAACTGCACACGTTGCAATCTCCACTGCTCTAGGAGAACATGAGGCAGATTATGTTAATAGAAAGTCCTTTCACACCCTTAATGTTCAGGTAGAGATGATATGAACATGTGAAATTATTATTTTGTGAGATGAATCTTTAAATTAATAGTAACATTAACAGATATAACAATGATCTACTTTCTGTGAGTGTTTTGTGTCAGCAATTTTTGTACTTTACCATATTTAACTTGCTTTCCTCACTGTTAATTTGCAACCTACACAATAACCCCCTACCATGACCCTCAGACAGGGCCACAGAACTGCTTCAATGTGGCCCTCAGTAAAACCAGAGTGGAAGAAAGGGAGCAAGAGAAAGTTGCATTAATAAATATTCATGCTAAAGTGTTACTTGGTTAAATAAGTTCACATGCTGAGATCAGTTTTATCCAGCTGTTTGATCTCCAATGTTTGTTTTTTTAAATGTGGAGCCTCCTCAGCTCACAGTCAGGCTCCTTTAGTGTGCAGTCTAGCTCTAGGCTCCTTTAGTGTGCAGTCTAGCTCTAGGCTCCTTTAGTGTGCAGTCTAGCTCTAGGCTCCTTTAGTGTGCAGTCTAGCTCTAGGCTCCTTTAGTGTGCAGTCTAGCTCTAGGCTCCTTTAGTGTGCAGTCTAGTTCCATAGGCTCCTTTAGTGTGCAGTCTAGCTCTAGGCTCCTTTAGTGTGCAGTCTAGCTCTAGGCTCCTTTAGTGTGCAGTCTAGCTCTAGGCTTCTTTAGTGTGCAGTCTAGTTCCATAGGCTCCTTTAGTGTGCAGTCTAGCTCTAGGCTTCTTTAGTGTGCAGTCTAGTTCCATAGGCTCCTTTAGTGTGCAGTTTAGCTCTAGGCTCCTTTAGTGTGCAGTCTAGCTCTATGGCCTCCTTTTGTAAAGGGCCCTGGCTGAGTCTGTTTCCACTTGAAACATAATTCCACCACAAACATGATCATTACAAGTTTTCTGGAGGCTAATCAAATCACAAAAAGTGCCTTGACTTTCTACAAACCAGGACTGTAATTTATGTCAATGGTTTTAAATCCTTACCTTGTTCACATTTCTTCTGAAGCCTATTGAGGTAGGGGCTTCAGTTTCTGGGACAGGTTTTGAAAAATCCTACAATAAAAGAGGTGTGTAAGGGCCAGTCCCTGTTTTATGCCCCACATTCAAATGTTTGCCTTAATAAAATGCCCAGTGCATTCACCTCAGCAACTGTCTCAGAACACAGACAGAGTGTCTTCATCATTTTCTTCACCCTAATAAATAAAAGTAGGCCAATATAAAGCATAACTGTTATAAAGCAGGTTATGTTTCTGGTGTTCTGTCTGCTGCATACTGACCTCTGTGTGCATGTGTTCTGGCTTCAACAGGGGACACTGCATTTCCCTCTACTGCAGAACATACAGTTAGCCATATTTAAAACTTAAAATAGTAATGTATCGCACACGTTCCCAGTGTTACTTGCTTAGAGGAGCCAGCACCAGGGTCAGATTGTACAGCACCTGTAATCCCATCCATAATCGGCCGTCCCTTATTCCTACTCAGAGCCAACTCAGTGTATCCTGGAGGAATGGCCCTCCACCGGTTTTCTGAATTTCAGTCTTTTTTCGGTTTGCCTCAAACAAGTGTTTGTGATCAAATGTTTACAAAAATAATAAAAGGTTGTGTGTAAATACTTACTACTTTGAATTATATTTTTATATTTTGTCTTTATCTGCTGCCAAGAATGTTTGGAGTTGGGGTTGCATCTAAAAATCAATGAATATTAATCTTCATTAGTATATACATGCACATTTTTATATATATTATAAAAATATAGGCTATATTTCACACACACATACATTCATACATGTATATATATTTATATAAATGTATTTAAATGGCGGCAAAAATGTCATCATTGCGGTGTGCGCAAGGCCACATTTCGCGTGGCGGTGTGCAGTGCACAGCTTTTTTTGTAACGGTGCTCGCGGCATCCGAAGATGCATGACTTCTAGCCGAATCTGGCCGAGCATGCACATCTCACAGCACCGGCACCTAGTTCTTGCGTCTAAATTAGTTGCTTACATTAACAAAACAAGCCTACAATAGCAGACATAAGCCCTTTAAATAAAAATAAATGACCATGTTTTATAAAAAGGTTCACAAAACTAAATAAAAATGTTTAGAAAATATGTAACGCTGTAGGTTACTTTCTCATCCATATTTTTTCTCTAATGTCACAGGGTATAATCTGGTTTACTGCTTTACACAATTATTTTGTAGTGTAGTTTTGGTGTACTAAAGTGTTGTACTAATACATTCACGAATGTACCTTACTTCTTCTCGCCACTGATTCCTGATGGTTTAGAGGACAATTACACCGGCAACCTGTCGTTTCAAATAATAGCCTAGTACACCGGCGAGTGTGAAGTAAATGCCTCGTCCATTTGGGGGAGGCGCGCGTGCAGTCATCGGAGGCTCGCACTGCGGAGGCAGGCGAAAGTATAAACAAAGCTAGCTTAAAGGTTGGGTAGGTAAGAATTGTCTAAAGAACTTTTTTTCAAATTGGCTTAAACTGTCTTCATATACCAATACATAATTAAAATGCAAGTACTCTGAAATAGAGAGTATAAAAAACTGAGTGACTAGTTTATTTAATCTTCAAAAAACACAGCTCATTAATTCCTTCCGGGACGAAACAAGTGATTGGCTTGCGCGACAGTCACTCTCCGTCGCCATGACTACCGCCGCTATTACTGGCTCTGCCGACGTGCGCGCACTCGCGCACCCGTTTTTAGGTGGGACTGAATGGAATTAATGAGCTGTTTATTGAAGATTAAATACACTATAGTCACTCAATTTTTATACTCTCTATTTCAGAGTACTTGCATTTTAATTATGTATTGGTATATAAAGACAGTTTAAACAAATTTGAATAAAAGTTTTTTTAGACAATTCTGACCTACCCTACCTTTAACAGAGCAGCCATCAAGTGTTAGACAGTACTCTAGGTTATTACGTCTGGAAGTTTTTTGTCCAATAATTAGAATCTCTGTTTTTTCTGAATTTAGTAGTAGGAAATTACTAGTCATCCATTTTTTTTTTTATATCAGCTATGCATTCCGTTAATTTTGTGAATTGGTAGGTTTCGTTAGGTTTTGAAGAAATATACAGCTGAGTATCGTCGGCATAACAGTGAAAGCTAATTCCATGTTTCCTAATGATATCTCCTAATGGAAGCATATACAGAGTGAACAGCAGCGGTCCTAGTACTGAGCCTTGTGGTACGCCATACTGAACTTGTGATTGATAAGACATCTCTTCATTTACTGCTACAAACTGATAACGGTCAGATAAGTATGATTTAAACCATGCTAGTGCAATTCCACTAATGCCAACATAATGTTCGAGTCTATTTAAAAGCATGTTGTGGTCAATGGTGTCAAATGCAGCACTAAGATCAAGTAATACTAATAGAGAGATACAACCACGATCGGATGATAAGAGCAAATCATTTGTGACTCTAACGAGAGCTGTCTCGGTACTATGGTACGGTCTAAATCCGGACTGAAAATCCTCGCAGATATCATTTCTTTCAAGAAAGGAACACAGTTGTGAGGATACTGCTTTTTCTAATATCTTTGACAGAAATGGCAGATTAGAGATCGGCCTGTAATTGACTAGTTTTGTAGGATCAAGTTGCTGTTTTTTAACAAGCGGTTTAATCATAGCTAGCTTAAAGGTTTTTGGTACGTATCCTAGAGACAAAGATGAATTAATGATATTAAGAAGAGGATCTATGACATCTGGAAGCATCTCTTTCAGCAGCTTAGTTGGTATAGGGTCTAACATGCACGTTGTCGATTTAGATGATTTGACGAGTTTGCAAAATTCTTCCTCTCCTATAGCAATGAATGAATCAAATTTTCCCTCAGGGAGACTACAACACACTTCCTGAGGATCAAGTCAGGATGTGCTCCACCCACTGTCTTCCCCAATGGACCCTCCCACAAGACGAGGTCTCTGATGATTTTTTACCCTCTGGGGAGCGAGTCTTCCCTCTCGGTGGCTAATGAGAACCTCTTCTGGCCTTTCCAATTCTTTAAGTTTGACTTCTGGGAATAATTTTCTCAACTTCTCAGGTTCAATTACTTTATGCACTCTGGTGATTTCATCCAAGCCGTAGCAGACCATTTCTTGAGCTCTCTCTGTTCCTTTAGGTGTCTTGACTCTGACTTTGAAGAGATACCTTTTGTGTGTTCACTTCCATGGCCATACCACCAACCCCATGCACAACTAAAGTTATCTTCTCATGTCTTAACCTCAGTCTTTCAGCAGCTTTATGGGTAATATAGTTTGTATCTAGGGATGCACCGATTGATCGGCTGGTGATCGGAATCGGCCGATTTTCACGTGATCGGCCGTAATCGGTGACCGGCCGATCACTCTGACCAATGCCGATTTTTAAAACCGGTCAAAGAGAAGCGCGCGAGCTTCAAGCAGGAACGTCGCGTGAGCAGCATTGAATCGCGGGTTTCGGCGCCGAGACTTTTGTAGCAGCTGCTGTGACGCTGTACTACAAACGCTTCCAGTAATACTCCGGCGGCTGCTGTGATGATGCATTTACGCTGACGCGCCTCTCACGTTTGCCATGTGAAACTGTCGTTCACGCGCCGCTCGTTTACAGTGTGAAACGGTCGTTCACGCGCCGTTCTCGTTTACAGTGTGAATCGCTCGTTCACGCGCCGCTCGTTCACGCCCCGCTCACTTTTGCACTGTGAAGCGGTCGTTGACGCGCCGCTCACGTTTGCAGTGTGAAACAGTTGTTAACCTGCAACATGTCAGCTGTTTGGAAATTCTTCAGCGTGTGTGAAGATAACAAGTTTGCAATATGCAACACCTGCAAGGAAAAATTAGGGCGAGGAGGGACGACACCAAAATGTTTGGCACAACAAATCTAATCAGACACTTGAGACAACATCACCATGCTGAATTTGGATGTGAAAAGAAGGAAATGTTTTTTTTTTCATAACACACTTCACTTTAATGTGTGTGAATTTCCCACACCGGGAGTAATTATTTGTTTGAATGTTCTATATTCTATGCAAAATGTTCTATTAAAGAAAACCTAGACAAAAAACATTTGTGTGTGTTGTAAAGTGGTTAGAAAAAATAAAATCGGAATCGGCTAAAATCGGTATCGGCAGGTCAAACTTGATGAAAAATCGGAAATCGGAATCGGCCTAGAAAATTGAAATCGGTGCATCTCTATTTGTATCTGAAGCAAGGTCAATTAAAGTCCCAATCTTCTGCCATGCGTTTGCAGTGACTTACATCAACATCATGTTGACAGGAAGTTCAGAGAGCCCATTCCTCTGCAGTAGCTCAGATTGGCCTGAAGCATTGAGTGTTACTGCGGTTTTGTTGGTGTTGGTGAAAGCCTTTCTGCATCGATCTGCCATTTCTGGGGAAAGTTCAGACAAGTCCTCCTTGTTCCTCTGCTAGTTTGCTTTCACCTTTGCCGTCTTTTACACTTTCTCTCTTGCTCTCTTTTTACTTCTCCTTTTGGGCAGAGGAAAAAATGGTGGTCTGGGGCACCACCTTCCCTTTTACAGGGATTTATTTCTGTATAGGAAAGTGTCTCTGCAGTATCCATCTTCATCATGGCATCTGAGACATTTCCTGCATGCTCCCAGCTTTCTCAATACAGCTTTCTTTTTAGGTAGCTTAAGTCTTTTGAACTTTCTACAGAAGAAGATTTTGTTGTTGTGCCCACTATCACCACAGACACTTTCTTTGTGGTTTCTGTTGAGGCAATCTTTCGATCATAGTTCTTGTCTGAACAATCTGATTTCTCCACCTTCTCCACAGTTCTGAGCTGTTTGAGTCTTTCTAGTATTTCTTCTTGACTTTTCAGGAACTTCAAGAGCATGACAAAGTGGTTGTCTGATGTGACATTGTTTCTGGGTTCAACCATGAACATCCCCCAGTCTCTTTTAATAAAGTCAGGCAACATCCTTTCAATGGTTTTAATTACCAGTGGGTTCTTTATGGCTCCAGAGTTTCCTAACTCTGTGAGATCTGCAAGGGCCTTCTCCACTGACTGTATGAGGTCAATGACCTTTCTTGGCTGGTTCCCTTTCACATGTGGCATCTTCTCCAGCTCTTCAATGATTTCCACTGTGATGGTTGACTTGTTGCCATATCTGTTCTCCAGGACTCTGAACATGTCACTGGCAGTGGTGTAGGTTGAATGTCTGAGGTCTTTTGAGATGTTGTCATTCACACTCTCCAAGAGTTTAATTTCCTTAATCCGGATGGCTCTCCTTGCTTTTGCAGGCTTTCCCAGTCTTTCCTCCATCTGTGATAATCTCTCTTGTTTCATTGAAGATAGGTAGAGAGGTTGGCTTGATTCTCACTATTTGAGTGGATGTTGCCGGTTGGGGTAGTAGTTTCACTCCTGTGCCTTGCTCATTGATCGTCTGTGCGGTGGCAAATTCAGCTTTCCTTAATTCAAGCCTGTAGGATGCACTTACGTCCTTTACTCTTCCATCTAATTCGTCCTTTAATTCTACAGGGATCCATCTATCCCATGTTGACATTGCTGAGTGGGCCTCTTTTATTCTCTTGTCCAAGAGAGCAAGGTGCACTTCATAGCCCTCTAAATTGGCACTTTCCACAGGTACATCAGCCGCTTTATCATTGGCCTTTTCTGCTTGCAGGATTGCCACAAGAAGTGCACTCCTTCCATACCTCGACCACAGGTTTGTTTGAACAATGTCTCTTATTTCAGCCAACTTTTTTTCACCTTCATTTACAGATCTATCAATGTCAGCCTCTTGCTGTTCATCAAGACCTACTCTCTTATCCTCAGTCTTAGTGTCAGCCTCCAGTCCAATCCTGTAGTCATCATTTGCATCGAGCATCTGAAACAGTCTGAAAGCTTAGTGAATTCCTCCTTTAACTCCACTTGAAGCATGCTGCTTGCTCCTCCTGAAATGAAGTTGGCTTGTCTGGTGAAGCTGCTTTTTGCATTGGTCCTCTCCTTTTTGAGCTGCTGGACCGACTTCCCCAGGACATCTTCCGCCATCTTGACTTCCTCTGCGTCAACTTCCAAAGGACACTAGGACGACTCAAATTTCCGACTCAATCACTTTTCTTTTTCTTTTGGCTTTGTCAGTTGATTGGTCTGTTCAGTAAATTAGGTTGTAAACCTTTTAAAGACAGAGAACATGTTACCATATTAATTAAACATTTTAAAGTAATTTTATAATGAATTAAACACTTAAGCCTTTTACAAGGAAAAAAAAAAAGATAATTTCATGAATTTTCCAAATTTGTTAGTAAAGTTTTAACATTTAACAGAATGTTCACATTTTTAACTTTGTACCATACTTTTGTAACTTATTTTTTCAAACTCAAAATGAAAATATTTTAGCACAATCAAAAATCTCAAAATCAAAATTCATTGTTTCTCAAGACCACGTAAGAACTTAACACTGGTGAAAACATGACTGCAGTGCTAAAGTCTGACGTCATAAATTTGTGATCATTTGGTGAGATCGGCCTGTTTTATTGACTCCCGATCTAGGGCCCTATAAAAAAAATCCCAATTTCAGTTTTATTTTTTCCCAAATTCCTTTTTTTTCTGTTTTAATTTTTGGGAATTCAGTTTCTTTTACCCTTTACTGTTATTTTAGTTGAAAAAAGAGTGTGCTTTTAACCCTCTGGGGACCAAAAACGCGCCGGCGCGTTTGCCTTGTTTTTTTTCACATAGCAGCAAAATAGACTTAAAATACTCCCATCATTTTTTTGTCATACAGGCTTAAGAAATGTGAAAAAAAAACTGTTAAATGTCGTCTTTTTTATGGGTTCACTTAAAATCGAAATAAAACATTGTGCTTTTGTAAAATAAAGTAAACAGGGTGTGCTTTCTGCCTCTCTGTCTCTGTGAACTCTTTTTCAAGACCACGTCTCTAAACTTAAACAAAACTCAGCGAATACTATTCACTCAGACATTAGCTATATATCTCTATAATCATTTAAGTGTGTAGTTTTAAATTATCTAATTCAAAACTAAAACAAATATTCTCTGTTTATGTAATCTATATAAAAAGAGCGAGAGATCAGCCGTTCTCATTATCGTTGTGGCAGCTCATTACTCTGCTTATTTGACACGCCCATGGAGAGCGCGCGCTATTCAAACGCAGATGATCTGAAGCAACACATGCAAACCAGTCCACGCCCACAACAGCTGGACACTGTAGCCTACTTTACGTTGAGGCGCTGTGAGGAATAATAATATCGTGATAATCCTGGAAATTTTACCTCAAATGTGCTGGAGTAGCCTAACAACGGATCCAGCTGCAGATCAGAAAGTGCTTTGTTCTAATCACGATATGAAATGGTGTCTGTAAACTGCAAAAGACTGTTTAAATTTGAATCGCGTTTCTGTGTTTGATGAATGAACGGCACAGATGTATGCTGTTGTTTACTACAGCTCGCGCGTGTCTGTGTGTGAATGAATTAACCTTTAGTTTAGCTTAGCTTTTAGCAAACTATCTATATTGCCTACTGAGATGAGTAAAAATCGACTGAATACATTGAAATAAAATGACTTTGTATAAGCAACATATTAAATGGCAAATTAAGATTCATGCCCTAATATATATTATAAAAGACGATATGTTACAGACGAAATATGAAAGACAACATTTCGTTTTGGATAGATTATAAAGTTTTTACTGCCACATCAAAAAGGTGTAAACTAAATCTTAAAAGGTCAATATAAGCCTTCTCTTTAAATTATTTTTGTGTTTTATTAGTGACACATTTGGGGAGAGGATAGCCTACATATTCCAAAACTTTCTGAAAATACGAATGAGAATTAACTGCACAATTACTAGAAATGTTTACCTTGGATATTATACAGTTTGCAAGCATACAAAGTTTGTGGGAAAAATACACTTTTTTTCAAGATGTTTCCAACTCTGAACCAATTCTGTAGTAATATATATATATATATATATATATATATATATATATATATATATATGTATATATATATATATATATATATATGTATATATGTGTGTGTGTGTTTTGTCTTTGCATTCTTTCTTGTGGCTCAGTGACACCTGAATGTAAGGCTCATTAGTATGCAGCATTAGCATACAGGTCTTTGTCTTCTCAGGTGTGAATTGGGACATTATTCATGACCTTGTTGGATTATTCACGCCCACCTGCATATTGCCTTTCCAAACAGAAAGTGTCTTACAAAATTTAAATCAATCTATTGTTTAATGTGAACGATTAGCCCGGATGATTTTCAGATCATTTTGAAGTAAAAACTCTAGGCGACAATATCCATTAGTCAAAAGTATTGTGGGAATATGTGAAGTTGGTCGTATGTGGTCTTATATCAGAAAATTTAAGTTTGAGTTTTTTGAATAACCATGCATTAAAAATATTCTCTCAAAAATGCAAACATGTACACACATGTTGCTCACATATTATGATAGCCATGTTCGTGCTAAATAGTGTAATTACACCTTTGCCATTAATATGTTTATAAGCAACTGAAAAAAATACAAATATCAGGGCATGTCAAAACATCTCAAGGACCCCAAAAACACCTTAGACCCCAGAGGTTTAATGTTAATTATTAAAATATACACAAATAAAATAGGAATGACCTTAAATTTGAGGTAACAAACATCACATTTACTCAATGTAATACTGCATGATGCAACATAACACTGCACTCTAAGTACTTAAAGTAACAACAAAATATGAATGGTTATGAGCTTAAAAATATTAATGGTTATATTAACTGGTTAAAACGCAGTGCAGCTGCACAGAAGACACATATCTGAGCGTCTAGCTCATTGGCTGTGCTGCGGCAACTGCACGAACCTACTGTGAGGTGGCTCAGACGCGCAAACCAATCAGGCCGCTTTGCGCCCTAGCCCGCCAGAGCCCACCAGAATGGCTCTGTCTCATTCAGGTTTAATCGGTTGAAGCGATCCCCCGATCAGAAATGACGGGAGGGGTTGTCACCCAGATTAGCTTCCCTGGTCTGCAATTTCCCCACACAAAAATGTAAAATTGTGCAAAATTCCGCATTAACACTAGATTCCGTGTTAATGTGCCAATTTCGCGAATCTGTCCGCGATTCCATGATCGCGGAAATTATAGGGCATTACCGATCGAGTCATAGAATTTGATTATCGGCCAATACCGATCTGTGGCAGATCGATTGGAGCATCCCTGACAAAAACATATTAAAATATTTTTTTACAGTGTAGGCTGCTGTCAGTTTAAGACCGATCCACAATATTGATACACATCTGATGCAGAGCTGTTTATATTCACTTAAGACGTAACGACTGTGTTTACTTGAATACTCGCCAATATGGGCATTTTGCCATTCTGTGTGTTCGTTCTCAAGTGCAAGCATGAATGAGAACTGAAACGTACATATACACTCGAGTCAGCATATGGTTATCCACATGTTCCTCAGTCTGATAATAAGTCTGGGTGCAGGGAAAATGCGCTTCACCGACAGACATTGCAGGGACACAGATAACTGTGTGCTAAGCAACGTTTTTTTTTACAACGCTTTGTTTTCGGTTCTTAAAAAGGTCTCCCTTGACAAAAATTAAAGGAAGCATACGTCTCGATCATTTTGCTATCAGATAAGTTATCTTCTCAGCTCACTTGAGTGTACAGCTGCGCTTACCTAAAGAAGTGAATGAAGTGATGGACAGCTGTCTTTCCTCATTTGACTGGTGTTTGGATTTCATGATATTTTTGATAACCCAGTTTTACCTGAAAATGTTTCCACATGACATATTGATCCATTTGCAGTCAACTTGTTAACAAGCTCCACAGAGCCACCCAGGGTTTTAGTTATAATTGAGTTCTTATGAATATTCAACTATTTGTGCACACCCCTAGTTTCAACCCACTAGTTGAAAGCTACTGCTGTAAGTTACTTGTGCCAAATCTAACGGCTAAAAGATTGCATCTTTAAAAAATGATTATGTAATTGATTGTTTATAAATGTGTGCTTATTTTAAGGTTTTATTTTCTGTTTTGCAGGTTGGAACATGCTAAAATGCATGCCAAACACAAAGGGCATGAAGCCATGCATGCAGAGATGGTTCTCATTCTCATTGTCACACTCGTCATTGCCCAACTTGTCCTGGTTCAGTGGAAACAGAGACACCCCAAATCATACAATGTAAGCCCATTATTTGCTTCCTTACACACACTCATGCACAAAATAAAGTGGATTCAGTACGTTTAAGTTAAGCTAAAATCCATAGACTGTAAAAAAATATGGACGTAGTGTCCATGACGTCACCTGTAGGTTTCTGAAGAGCATTTTTGAAGCCTAAAGTGGGCGGAGCCGGCCATCGCCATCTTGGCCTCGCGTCACCACTCTCCACTCCCGGATAACAGAATATGGGCAAAGAGGTGGAGCTGAGGAGCCTGGCTATCTGAAACCATGCCCACCTAGCTGGACGTTATCAGTTAGGTCAGGCTTGGGAGCTAATGCTATATGCTACTCACAGTACCAAGTGATTCTGTACAGCTATTCTGCTAGTTGAAAATGTATTATGCAGTAACTTAAAATATTACTCTGAGAGTGTGTGTGTGACCGTGATTTATGTGCATACATGTCAGTCACTCTTTTTTTAGTCTATGGTCCGTCAGCGCTGCATCGCTCGTCAAGTTCGTAGAGAGCTTTATTTATTCAGTCCATTTTAAATTCTGATTTTAGCCGCATCTCAAATGGGTCAAAACATAGATATATTACCTATGAAGGGACGGAGAAAGCACGGACACCTGCAGGATTTCATCTGACGGTACATAAGCATGTTATAATCTGTTCCATAGCAACAGTACTGCAGAACGAGTGTTGCCTTTATATCTATAAACGTTTTTAAATCTGAAAACTCCAAAAAGCAACGAAATTGTCAGACATCCATTAGTGCATGTTCACAGGGGAAAACTACTGAAATACAGTGCTGGTTGTTCTCTCGAACGATACTCGACGGACGGAATGACGGAATCCAAAGACGTGGGCGAAGTAATGGGTGTATTAAATTGTATAAAATAATCCCGAAAAAAGCACAAACATGGCAGAGATGGCAAGTTCAGCAGCTGGAATTTGCTGAGGTGAAGTGACTGCTAACAGCAGACAAACGGCTAGCATTTACATCAGCGGCAATCCACCTGTCACTCTAGTGGCCACACCCTTAATTATGCAGAACTTCAAGGCTTAATATAATTTAAACGGATGAGTTAGAAAAAAATTCACCAAAATTAGCTGTATAGACCAAAACTACTTCGAGTACCAGGCTGTAAACATGTTTTTTTCTGCTGTAAATTTGGGCATTTCAACATGGGGGATACAGATTTGACTCACTTCTGCAGCCAGCCTCAAGCGGCCAGTCGATGAATTGCCGTTTAATTCACTTCCGTGTTGGTTTCAAGAGAGAGACAGGGAGGTTGCCGCTTGCTAAAATCCCATAAAATGTTTTTCCCATCAACCTACACTCTGTAGTTCATAATGGATAATCAAAACCCAGATTAGTTATTTATTTTGCAAATTTATTAAAAAGAAACCACTGATATTTCACTTTAGCATAAATATTTGTACACTACCATTAGCCAGTACTTGGTTGTGTTGGTAACTTTTCCTTCGAAGCAGAGACCAGGAGACGTTGGGATATCTTTCAAGCAGAAGTTATTCTTTATTGAGGACTTCGCTGTGCGTTGCTGTAGTCATCCAACTCAAGTCTGACTAAGGAAGTATAGTTCTTATTCGATCTACGTCATCAATATTCGCGGCGGCCATGTTGTTGACATAGAACCCACGGCAACTGTCAGTCTGTCAATTGACAAGCGAGGCAGGGTCGGTATTATCACTGTATTTTTTTTTTTTTTTTTAACAGCGCGATGGTGTGTTGTGTAATACACTGCTGTTCTAACAACAGCAAGAAGAAGTTAGTTTTTATGCGATATCGACTGTCAGAAAACGTGAAGGGAAGGAGACAGAGGAGTTGAGCCAGCGCAGGAGAGACTTGTGGCTTGATTTAATATAGACTCATTTGGATAAATATTAGGTAGGCTACACAAGATAGGCATTAATTTTTCTCAAGAAAAAACAACTCACCTAATGCTGTAAACATACAGAGAGAGATATGCGTTTTTTTGTTTATTATAATAACTTTAATGATATTAGAGTAAAAATATAATATGTAATAAAGTACACATATTTAGCAAAATACTCTATAGCTCTCTTTTTTTCTAGCCAAATTATGGTCATCAAATGGCTTTCCTGAGGTAGGCTAAATGTTATGTGACATAATTGTTCTCCAGCTGTTTTATTGACCCCTTTGTTTGTTTGATTGATTGGTCGATATTATGTATGAGGAATATACATTTCGGTAAGTTGTACTGTATCTTTCAACATTGTTAATTTGTGTTTGTTTACTAGCTAACATTAGAGATAATCGGTTCGCGTGCCGCTAGGGATCTGTCGCGTCACATTTACAAGCGCCAAAACGGTATTTATTGTTGAACCTGAGAGCTGAGATGTTTTAGATCATAAGTAACTGCTCTGTCTAGTCTGTCGGTCTCCGTGTCCTCTTTGCGTCGCGATTTTTCTGCGCGTGAGAAAATGGATATGTGGCGTGAGAGCGTGTGAAAAGTGTGCTTCACGGTGAATGCGTGAGAGTTGGCAGCTCTGAAAAAATATCCGGATAAGTTACGGCTGGCAATAAGGACATATCTTTACTTAAGGCTATTGGGTCTATTTGATATGGGTCCACGCCAATCAAGCTTATCTTCTCTTGATACCGACGAGATGAAGCCATTAGGCTACTGCTCCCCTCAACTAAAATCTGCGTGCGGCTACGGGCAGGACAGATGTCATGTCAACAATATGTCCGCGGTTAGCTACTTCCGGTGTTTGCGAATAAGGCCTATACATTGTAGTTTATATACATTCCAAGGGGGAGGGATTTACATAAAGGGGGCATGTAAATGAAGTACAGGAGTCAGCGTTACCTGATCAGCATAACGGTGTTATTCAAATGCATAGATGGCAATCCAATCAACCTGACTATTCAACGACTAGGCCAGGGGCTCTCAGAGCCATTAAAGACAAAGGGTAAGATTTAAGTAATTTGACTCATTTAACTTACAATAGAGAGAACAGTATATATACTATTGTATTGGAATCTAAATTAAACATGTAATATATTTTTTATACAACAGTTGAAACACCTCTTTGGCACTGATTAGATCCCTAAACCTTTTTGGGTATGATGCAGCAAACTTTGCAAACCTGGATTTGGTGATTATTCTCAAGTTCTGTCAGGCTAATTGGGAACCAGCATTGGATAGCCATTTTCAAGTCTTTCCAGAGATGTCTGTTTAGGTTTAAGTACGGGCTCTGGCTGAGCCACTAAGGACTTTCACAGAGTTGTCCCTGCTAGGGCTGAATGATTTTTGAAAATAATCTAATTGTGATTTTTTTTCACCAATATTGCCATTGTGATTTTTTTAAAGGGACACTCCACCCATTTGCATTAAGAGGTCCATTGTTAGAAAACCAGTCATACTATTGAATGGTCGTGCAACATTCTCTCATTTTCCCCTGAGACGAGAGAAATCCACTATTTACATTTTTCACTTCCTCCTACAATGACGCAAAAATCGTCATTTGACGTCATTGTAGGAGGAAGTGTAAAAAGGGGGGATTTCTGTAAAGACTACAAGCACAAGTTCCCACCCTTTCAAACCCGCCCATAGGGGGGTTGTACCTAATGCGCTAACAGACCTATCACAGATCAGTGCCAGTGCGTTTGATTTCACAGGGAGAAACTTTTCGAAAATATGGAGGAAAATACTGAATTTTCAGTCGGATGCATTGGGGAGGATTTTTATTTTGACGAAGTTATGTTTGAAACGGATGTTCGTGGCTACCTTTTATGAGCCACAGTATAGCGACGAGCAGCTGAGGTCTATGGAGGAACAGGACGCGCCGGCGGCTTCTGCAGAGTGCAGCCGAGGCAGAAGACCTGCCTGTCGCGGACGAGAAGCCCGGACTGGCTCGAGCTGGGGCGGAGTGGTGGTGCCTGTGCGCATACGGACACAGAGATAGTCCGTCTGCTGCAAAGAATTTCAACGATGCCAATTTCTCCTGGACGAAATCTCTGAATCAGACGAGGACACGGACGTTTGTGTTGTGAACCATCATAGTTCCGCACCGCATCTGTTCTGACTGAACATCCCGGTACCATGCAATAATTCACCATTTCGAAATAAATACAAACGAGGAGTAATTCACTAATGAGTTCGCCAACTAGCTTTAATGTTTGTGTGAAATTAATTTCAAGCTCTGGTGGTTAGCTAGCTTTGTAAACGGAAGAGTGATTTCTCTGATAGGCGTAGGGTTGGGTATCGAGAAATGCCAAAAAACGGGGATTTGATAAGACACGCGAATTTCGATTCCGCTTATCTTACTTTGGTGATGCTCGCTCGCGTGAATGGCAGTGAGCATTTGTTTACTGTTGTATTGATCTGCCAGGACCTGCCTGCCGCACATGCGCTGCGGCAGTACGTTATATTTACGATGGCAGAGCGCGGCAAACGTTCAAAAGTTTGGTTAATCTTTTCAAAAAAAGATGAAAATACAGCAAATTGTATAACATGCAAGAAAGACATTTCATGCAAGGGAGGAAGCACCTCCAATATGATGAAAAATTTGCTTCAACACGGGGTCAATTTGAAGGAATGCACCGCATTTGATTCGGTGCGATCTCTCAGCAGCAGTACCACAGGTTTCCACACACCAGATAAAGCTACTAGCAGCAGCAATAGCAGTCTCTCACACTCGGATACAAAACACAGATGAGCAGACATTCGTCTTCGAACTAGAGCCGCATAATTCTGGATAAAATGAGAACCAGTTTTGTTTAAAATTGTTCTTGAGTTGTTTAGGTTAAAATGGAGATCATGAATAAATACATCAGACAATTAATATGAGTCGAGTCTATTAAATGTATTTTTTTGATTGAATACTTGTTTGATACTCCATAAATACTTTTTAGTTAATGGATGATTCACCATTTCTGAACGAATCTTTTGAATGAACGATTCAATGAAAAAAAATACATTTAACACTCACTTGCTGCCACCTATTGGTCTAATAATGTAATCAACACAATCTTTATTTGAAGAGACTCCATTCACTTTAGCCATGAAGGGGAAGATCAGCAAGGATATGTTCTGTTTTTTTGTGTTAAAATGAAAAAATTTTGTAATTGTTTTTCATGCTAATTCCTTAAAGTGTTATATATATTGTAAATTAAGACGCATTGTCACAGTTTTACTGGTAATAGCCTAAATGTGACAAGAATAAAAGGTAGAATTTTCACAAGTATTTGCTCTCCTTTTTCTCTCCAATAAATATTGGAATCGAAACCAAGAATCGTTAAGAACCGGATTCGATAAGTGTCACGCCCGGCTATGCAGTGCTGGGTGTGTCTCTCCCTGGTTTGGCCAGGTGTAGGTAATCAAGCCTGTATTGCCTACTGCTGATGTTTTGTCACTTTTAGGTGGAGCTGTCGCGGTGGGTCGTGTGATGCTAATTGGTGGACTGATGAGGGAGTTGTTAAAATCACTGCCTTCCAGTTGGCTTGGTCTCGCTTCCTGCTATTTCGGCCCGACAATGAGAGGCTGGCTTCGGTCGGCGCTCCTTGCCAGTTCTTTTTTGTTTTGCTTTCCACTTACTGTGTTGTTTAAATCATTCATTAATAAACCAGCGTTTTAATTAAATATTAAGTTCAGTGTGGTCTCCCCTATGTCAACCCTACCTTGAGCCAAGTGGTCTTGACATATGGGGGCTCGTCCAATAAGTTTTGATCCCGAATATTGGTACGTATTGTCTACTTTGATGATCATTGTCGTCTATGGCAGCGTAGTGCGGTGTGTAGCTACGTCATCGGTGTGATTTATTTATTTATTTTTTCCGCCGAATGTTTGTTTTGGGGAGATCTACACTGATCTGTTTGGTTTTGAATTTGGATTTGAGGTAAATTGGGAAGCATTATGTTGTAGATTGGAGCATTTAGTGCAGCCACTTTGTTTGTAGTGTGTGATCGCTGTTCACGTAGTAGGGCGACTAATCTGCTGGAGCTATCGTAATCCCCGTGCTAGAGCGCTTCCGCGCTGGGATTTAGGTTGTGTTGTCACTGGAGTCTGGATCGGGGCACCGCCGTAGAGAACCGGCTGAATTGGCTTCGGTCGGGGCAGTACGTCTCTGTCGGTATTGGTGAGTAAATTATCCTGATTCTTGGACTCAGTGTGAAGATAGATTAGTATAGTGGGGGGTAAATGTTTAGGGGGAGAGCTCTGTGATTGGTTTGCTCTGCTGCTTGAACTGCTTTTCCATTTTGCAAAATTGTTTGTTTATGGTTGTTTAAGAATAATTGGTAAACCTATACTTTAGTTTGGTTGATAGGGTACGATATTATTGAATAGTCTGTAAAATGGGTGTGTTGGAGGATTTTTTTGCTGCTCCTTCGGAGAGTTTGTTAGTGGCGCTAACAAAAGAGCAATTGGTGAATGTTGCAGATTTTTATGAGATTGAACTGACACTGCAAAAAACAGCAAAGAAAGATAAATTGATAGATTTTATTCGTGATCGTTTGAAAGAAAATCAAGTGTTGCCCGAGGGTACTCTGGCAGAGCCTACCTCAGCAGCGGCATTTCCAACAGACCCGTCTGTTTTAAATCCCCCAGCTAAAAGTAACGAATTAACCTATGAACAACAAAAAATACTTTTGCAGATGCAATTGGATCAAAAGAGATTGGAATTTGAGCAAAAGAAACTTGAAATAGAACAAGATTTAGAACGCAAGAAAATGGAGTCTGTTGAAAGAGAAAAATATCGTGTGTTTGAAAGGGAAAAACTGAAGCATTTGGAGTATGAACAGGAGCGGGCTTATGAACTTGAACGCACCCGGCTTAAGCTGATGGCTGAAGGTAAAGTCGGTGGACATTCCACTCAGAAATTGGGTGTAGCAAATATGATAAAGTTTCTTCCAAAGTTCAACGAACAGGATCCGGATATATTTTTCTCTTTGTTTGAAAATGTTGCGGCCGACCAGAATTGGAGTGATGAGGATAAGACTTTGCTTTTACAAACGGTATTACTTGGGCGTGCACAAGAGGCATTTGTGGCACTGCCTTTTGTAGAAAGAAAGAGTTACCAATTAGTAAAAGAGGCTGTGTTAAAAAGTTACGAATTGATTCCGGAGGCTTATAGACAACGTTTTCGCAATTGGAGAAAGTCGGAAAAACAAACTCATGCTGATGTGGCCAGATAGCTTAGTAGTTTTTTTAATCGCTGGCGCACAGCGGAGGGGATTGATTCGTTTAATGATTTGTGCGATTTGGTTATTTTGGAACAGTTTAAGAACATTTTGCCCGAACAGATTGCTACATATTTAAACGAACATAAGGTGAAGACAGCTGCCGAGGCTGCTGTCCTCGCGGATGGATATGTGTTGACGCATAGAATTCATATGCGGGATTTTTCTCCGCGTTACGATAATCGTAGGGAAAATCGCCCTGTCCGCGTTAATGCAGGTTCTCCTGGAAGGTTTTACCCTGCGTCTCGTAATAAAACATGGGAAAGTGATGCCGACAGTAAGTGCCATTATTGTTTTGAATTAGGTCATTGGAAAAAGGAATGTCCAGTCTTGAGTGCCCGTAATAAGAGTAAAGTAAGCAATATCAAAGATGTTGCCTGTGCCTCGTTGATTCCTGCTGCACAGTTGAGGAATGTTAAGTTAAATGGAACTCAAACTGACCCTGAGTATTCTAAAATGTTGTGGGAGGAACCTAAAACCACAGTGTCTGATTACGCTCCTTTTATCACCGAAGGGTTTGTTTCACTAGTGGGAGATGCTCATAGAGTACCAGTTAAAATATTGCGTGACACTGGAGCTTCGGAGAGTTTCATTTGCCAATCGGTCCTGCCTTTCTCCTATTTGTCTGATATTGGGAGTTGTGTGTTAATTCGAGGAATTGGGCTTCAACCGTTTCCAGTGCCATTGCATAGAATTCAGTTGCAGTCTGGGTTTGTGAATGGAGAGGTGACTATAGCTGTACGTCCGACTCTACCAGTTGAAAATATTGACCTGATTATCGGAAATAATTTGGGAGGGGGTTGTGTGTGGCCGGAGAGGTCATGTCCGCCCCCTGTGGTTAAAACAGTGGCTACGCTATCAGTTGAGCCGGACAAATGTCTTAAAGATTTTCCAGAGGTGTTCACTGCCTGCGCGGTGACGCGAGCAATGGCTCGTGCTCAGACAGTGAAACCATCTGATGTATCTAAGGCTAGTGCAGTTAAAGTGTTTGTACCAGATTTACCAGCACCGTTATCTCCTAGTGAGGTAATTGAGGCGCAAAAGAATGATCGTAATCTCGAGAAGTATTTTGCTTTGGCCTCGGGCGATGATAATGTTGATCATGGTTATCTGATCCAAAATGGTTTGTTGCTGCGCAGGTGGTCACCTCGGGCGGACAATGATGTGGCAGATCAGGTGTTGCAGGTGGTGGTGCCTGTGAAATACCGGGAGTTGGTGTTAAAAGCAGCGCACGGAGAAGCGTCTGGTCATTTTGGGGTGAGGAAAACCTACAATCATGTATTGCAACATTTCTATTGGCCCCGGATAAAAAGGGACATAGCGAGTTTCGTAAAAGGTTGCCATGCGTGTCAAATTGCAGGTAAACCAAATGTTTCGATTAAACCTGCACCACTACAACCCATTCGGTCCGTGGGCATTCCGTTTGAACATCTAGTTATTGATTGTGTGGGTCCTTTGCCACAGTCAAAGTCTGGCAGTGTTTATCTTTTCACTGTGATGTGCCAAGCGACACGTTATCCTGCGGCGTATGCTTTAAGGACTATAACCACAAGGTCAATTGTGAAGGCTTTGTCTCAGTTTATATCTATTTTTGGTCTACCAAAAGTAATACAAAGCGATCGTGGGTCAAATTTTACATCCAAGACATTTGCGGTGGCGTTAAAAGAACTGCGAGTAAAACATAATTTAAGTAGTGCATATCATGCCCAGAGCCAGGGGGTTCTGGAACGTTTTCATGCCACATTGAAATCGTTGTTACGTGCTTATTGTGTAGAACTTAAGAGAAATTGGGAAGAGGGCTTACCGTGGCTACTACTGGCGGCCCGTGCGGTAGTACAGGAGAGCACGGGGTTTAGCCCTAATGATTTAGTTTTTGGGCACAAAGTCCGTACCGTTTTATCGGTGTTGAGTGGTGATTTAGATGGTGGTGTGGAGATAACTGGGAATTTGGCCGATTATGTTCATGGCTTTCGCCGAAGGTTGTTCTTAGCTGGGAAAGTGGCTAATGAAAATCTATGTGAAGCGCAAACTAAAATGAAGCGACGATACGATCTTAAAGCAGAGGTAAGAGTATTTAGCCCTGGTGATCAAGTTGTTGCATTGTTGCCAATTCTGGGTTCGGCATTAGAGGCTAAATACACTGGTCCATATACTGTTGTGCGGAAAATATCAGATAACAACTATGTGGTGTCCACCCCTGAGCGGAGGAGGAAAACACAACGGGTTCATGTTAATTTACTTAAACCATATTATTCCTCACCATTGCAGGTGGTGGGTGATGATAAGACTGCTTATAGACCTGTTGGACTGGCTATTGGGGAGGGCGCATCCGACGCTTCTGAAGTGGCAGTTGGGGATGGGGTGCGGGATCCGGATGATGCGGTCCTGCAGGCTAGGCTAAACAATTCAGACACGTTGGTTAGCTTGGACAGCCTCTTAGGGCATTTAGTTGGGGAACAACGTGATCAGTTAAAATCTTTACTTTTTGAGTTTTTGTCTTTATTTTCCGACACACCAACCTGCACCAGTCTTATTGAACATGACATTGAAGTAGGGGATGCAAAACCCATTCGACAGAGATTTTACCGTGTTGCTCCGGACAAACGAAAAAGCTTGGATGCCAGTGTGAAATATCTGCTTGATAATGGTCTAGCAAAACCATCATATTCGAGCTGGGCATCACCATGCTTACTTGTTAAAAAACCTGACAGCACATTTAGGTTTTGTACAGACTATAGAAAGGTGAATGCGGTGACAAAGGCTGACTCCTTTCCTTTGCCACGTATCGAGGATTGTGTGGATCAGGTTGGTAGTGCTCGATATGTAAGTAAATTTGACTTATTAAAGGGGTATTATCAGGTACCGCTTACGCCTAGGGCGCAGGATATTGCTACATTTATTACACCTTCGGGGTTGTATTCTTACACCCGTATGAGTTTTGGACTCCGGAACGCCCCCTGCACATTCCAACGTCTTATGAATCGTGTCATTGCGGGGTTGGATGGGTGTGCAGTTTACATAGACGATGTGGTGTGTTACGCAGACACCTGGGAAATACACCTGGCGCGTATACGTTCGCTGTTTGAGAGGTTGGTGGCAGCAACGCTCACGGTGAATCTTGCGAAATGCGAGTTTGCCCAGGCCACTGTGGTATTTTTGGGTAAGGTGGTGGGGCAGGGGCAAGTGCGGCCAATTAGGGCTAAAGTATTGGCCATTGACCGGTTTCCTTCGCCGACTACCAAAAAGGAAGTGATGCGTTTTCTAGGGATGATTGGGTTTTATCGAAATTTTTGTTGTAATTTTTCAACCGTTGTGGCCCCACTTACCGATTTGTTAAAACAATCAGTCAGGTTTGTGTGGTCCGATGATTGTAAGCGGGCATTTGGAAATGCAAAGCTTTTGTTGAGTTCTGCGCCTGTCCTGGCGGCACCAAAGTTAGATGACCCTTTTCAACTTCAAGTGGATGCAAGTCAGGTGGGGGCTGGCGCAGTGCTCATACAAAAAGATGAGCAAGAAATTGAGCGACCAGTAGGTTATTTTTCACGCAAATTTAATCGCCACCAGCTTAATTATTCGACGATTGAAAAGGAGGCTCTAGCGTTGATCTGGGCGCTCCAGCATTTCGAGGTATATGTGGGGGGTGGTTTACATCCCGTTGTGGTTTATTCAGACCACAATCCGCTCACATTCCTACAGTCTTTACAAAATGCTAATCAGCGTCTCATGCGGTGGGCGCTGATTTTGCAGCCCTACCGATTGTCTATTAGACACATTCGTGGCGCTGACAATGTGGTAGCAGATGCGCTTTCTCGGGGCCCGGATGAGTCAATGTGATGTTTTTTTTCTACCCTGTCTTTGTCTCGTCTCTCCTCCCTTAATTAGCTATCCAAGGTGCCAGGATCTTGCTGGGTGGTAAGATACAGTGGAGATTTGGGGTGAGGATGGTCAGTGTTGGTTATGGGGTGTAACAGACTTGTTCACACAAATAAATGAGTGAATGTGCACGATTGAATGTGGGTATGGGATTCCAGTGTGATTGAGTTTGGTTTAATGTTTGTTTAGTATTTATTTGTTACTTTGGAGATTGGGAGTGTTTATCCAGAGTCCCCTTAAGGTGGGCCTCTTTTTTTTCGGGGGGAGTGATGTCACGCCCGGCTATGCAGTGCTGGGTGTGTCTCTCCCTGGTTTGGCCAGGTGTAGGTAATCAAGCCTGTATTGCCTACTGCTGATGTTTTGTCACTTTTAGGTGGAGCTGTCGCGGTGGGTCGTGTGATGCTAATTGGTGGACTGATGAGGGAGTTGTTAAAATCACTGCCTTCCAGTTGGCTTGGTCTCGCTTCCTGCTATTTCGGCCCGACAATGAGAGGCTGGCTTCGGTCGGCGCTCCTTGCCAGTTCTTTTTTGTTTTGCTTTCCACTTACTGTGTTGTTTAAATCATTCATTAATAAACCAGCGTTTTAATTAAATATTAAGTTCAGTGTGGTCTCCCCTATGTCAACCCTACCTTGAGCCAAGTGGTCTTGACAATAAGCAGAATCGGAATCGGATTCGGAATCGTTAAAATTGAAACGATACCCAACCCTAGATAGGCGGATACCTCACACGCACCACTCTGGATTAGTGGGAGTAGCTTGCGGAGCTTTGCAATGTGGTGCATTGTGGGAGTTGTTGTCTTTCATACAAACGCGCCCTAAAGTTACTTTCTGTCTTTTCTCGGTCAAGAAGGCACCAAATTCGAAAATTATTTTACATTTCGACTACATATATGACCCACTTTCAATAAAGATTAATGTTCCCACGGGTGAAATGCCCCTTTAAAGCTCTTTGTCTTCTGTATGAAACTGTTCTTTCCTGGAAGCCAGACCTCTGTTATGATGACATGAGGTGATGCATGAATTTATGAATGACATTTTTATTTAACTACTTCAATCACAATAGTATATTTGAACTTCCAATCTTGTAAACATCAGAACATAAATATATATTTTTTTTTAATTTGGTAAAAAATATACTAAGGTCATAGAACCCTTGCAAAATTGTTAAATAGATTAAGAAAGCCACAGCTACTGGTCACATCTATGGTTAACGTTAGATTGATTTGTTTAGATCCAGTGAAGTTGTCATCATAGGTGTAATTTGCGGGTGGGACATAATTATTAATTTGTTATTAACACAATAACAAATGATCCTTTCAGCGGAAGTTAATCAATCAAAACTAACTTAGCTGGAAAATAACATTATTCAAGAACCGCTATAAAGCCAAAACAATCTGTTACCTTAAATTATACGTTTATTTCTGTAAAGCAGCTTTGAAACAATCTACATTGTTAAAAGCGCTATATAAATGAAGAAGACTTGACTTGACTGATAGTCGGTTTTGATTAGAGGGAAAAAAAAAACTATACGAGTGCGGATTGAGGCCATTGTCAATGTACAGTTGCCAAGTTAACTATTGTTACGCTTCCGTGCCTAGAAAGGGCACTAAGTTACAACTAACACCTTTTTTTTTTTACGCTACACCATTTAACCTTGAACTGAAATGTATCTATGTATAAACTAAGTATTTACGAAAGCTTCCGACTAGGAGTTACAGTTTTAATAAAATAGCAGGTTGACTGAATTTGAAAATATTTCATTTATTTTTGGTCAATGCATTTATGCTGTGACTGTGCCTCAGATGCAATCAACTGAAACTGTCTGTTACCAAATAGTCCATACAATAAGAACAACAAGGAACAGCTGACTAACGAAACCTACAAATTCACAAAATTAACGGAATGCATAGCTGATATAAAAAATTGGATGACTAGTAATTTCTTACTACTAAATTCTGAAAAAACAGATTCTAATTATTGGACCAAAACTTCCTCACGTAATAACCTAGAATACTGTCTAACACTTGATGGCTGCTCTGTTAAATCTTCGTCGTCGGTTAGGAACCTGGGTGTGCTCTTTGATACCAATCTTTCATTTGAAAGTCACATGTCTATTATCTGTAAAACCGCATTTTTTCCATCTTAAAAATATATCCAAATTACGCCAATTAGTTCATGCGTTCATGACCTCAAGGCTAGATTATTGTAATGCTCTACTGGGTGGTTGCCC
This sequence comes from Phoxinus phoxinus, assembly GCF_949152265.1. Taxonomy (NCBI): domain Eukaryota; kingdom Metazoa; phylum Chordata; class Actinopteri; order Cypriniformes; family Leuciscidae; genus Phoxinus; species Phoxinus phoxinus. The sequence continues at coordinate 7,889,246 of NC_136892.1, forward strand.
TGCACGCTTAACAAACAAACTACAGCTAGTTCAAAACGCAGCAGCACGAGTTCTTACCAGAACCAGGAAGTATGACCATATTATCCCGGTTCTGTCAACACTGCATTGGCTGCCTATTAAACATTGTATACATTTTAAAATATTGCTGATTACTTACAAAGCACTAAATGGTTTAGCTCTGCAGTATTTGAGCGAGCTCTTAACGCATTATAGTCCTTCACGTCTATTGCAATCTCAAAATTCCAGCCAGTTAATAATACCTAGAATATCAAAATCGACTGCTGGCGGTAGATCCTTTTCCTATTTAGCACCAAAACTTTGGAACAGTCTTCCTACCATTGTCTTGGAAGCAGACACACTCTGTCAGTTCAAAGCTAGATTAAAGACGCATCTCTTTGACCGCATATCTTTCAGAGAATACATTATAGACTTCTATAATTCAATGTTAGGCTGCATAGATTAGGTCAGCTGGAACTGACAACACTTCCCTTAAATCCTGATGTACTCGTTACATCATAAGAAGAATGGCATCTACGCTAATTTTAGTGTCTTTGTTTATCCCGAGGTTTTCCCGCAGCCTGCCGGATCCAGGGCGTATCCAGATCTGACAAAGGCCCTTCGCCTGGACCCGATGTCAACGCAGTGCTGAAGTGCCAACTAGTCTCTCCCTATGGAGGATCCCTTTACCACTCTACAGATAAAGTGTTGTAGGAAAATTCGGTTTGCGTATCTACCCCGAAGTGATAAATTAAAATACAATTCTGTATCAAAATTTATAGGCAAGACAAGTATTCTGTAGGGAATTACAAACCTGCGCACATATATTCAAACGCACATAACTATAGAATTAATTCTTGATGCGCATGTGAGGGCCATCAACGTTTATCACAGGTTCACGTTTAAAGTCTGTGTAGAGAGAACGGTGTCGTTTTAGCGGTCCCTAATTTAATAACAAATGATATTATATGAGAACCGCTATTAAGCCAAAACAATCTCTGTTACCTTAAATTATACATTTATCTCTGTAAAGCTGCTTTGAAACAATCTACATTGTTAAAAGCGCTATATAAATGAAGTTGACTTGACTTACTTTATGTATTAGATAAATCTAATACATTAGCGAGCCACCTAAACAACTGCTCATTAAGCGCTTGTTTTACCTGATCAATATCAATCCTATACCGATCCGCCATAACATTATGACTGCCTTTCTAATATTGTGTTGGTCCCCCTTTTGCTGCCAAAACAGCCCTGACCTGTCGAGGCATGGACTCCACTAGACTACTGTTCTGTAGTATCTGGCACAAAGACATTAGCAGCAGATCCTTTAAGTCCTGTAATTTGCGAGGTGGGGCCTCCATGGATTCGACTTCTTTGTTTGGTACATCCCACAGATGCTCGATTGGATTGAGATCTGGGGAATTTGGAGGCCAAGTCAACTTTTCAAAATCGTTGTTGTGCTCATCAAACCATTCCTGAACGATTTTTGCTTTATGGCAGGGCGCATTATTCTGCTGAAAGAGGCCACAGCCACCAGGAAATACAGTTTCTGTGAAAGGTTGTACATGGTCTGCAAGTATGCTTAGGTAGGTTGTACGTGTCAAAGTAACATCCATATGGATGGCAGTTCCCAAGGTTTCCCAGCAGAACATTATCCAAAGCATCACACTGCCTCCGCCGGCTTGCCTTCTTCCGCACACGCACCCGGCCATCCATGTGATGTAAAAGAAAACGTTGATTCATCAGACCAGGCCACCTTCTTTCATTGCTCCGTGGTCCAGTTCTGATGCTCACGTGCATCTCGTTGTCGCTTTCGGTGGTGGACAGGGGTCAGCATGGTCACCCTAACTAGACTGTGGCTATGCAGCCCCATACACAACAAACTGTAATGCACTGTGTATCCTGACACCTTTCTATCAGAACCAGCATTAACTTCTTGAACAATTTGAGTTACAATTTGAGCTACAGTAGCTCGTCTGTTGGATCGGACCACACGGGCCAGCCTTTGCTCGCCACATGCATCAATGAGCCTTGGCTATAGTCATAGTTTTGGCATAACCCTGTCACCGGTTCACCACTGTTCCTTCCTTGGACCACTTTTGATAGATACTGACCACTGCAGACCGGGAACACCCCACAAGAGCTGCAGTTTTGGAGATGCTCTGACCCAGTCGTCCAACCACCACAATTTGACCCTTGTCAAACTCGCTCAAATCCAAATCCATTTTCCTGCTTCTAACACATCCACTTTGAGGGAAATTTTTTTCACTTGCTGCCTAATATATCCCACCCACTATCAGAAGTCGTAATAAGATAAACGGTGTTATCCACTTTCCTTGATATATATATATATATATATATAATGTATGTGTGTGTGTGTTTGTGTGTGTAAAAGTTTGTAGTTTTGAGATAATGACATTTATGCATGGTTTGTGAAAAACAAAAACAAAATTTCACTGAAATAAGGTCATGAAACCCATACTGATTATTTCTTCACAAGACTTTTGAAAATTGTATCACGTAGCCTAGAATATTTGCTTCAAAACTATGAAAATTATCCTGCCTACTAATTCAGATAAAACTATATAATGATTTCAAATTTGTAAGACCTGTTTTGTGTAAGAAAGCTGTATGCGAGGATGCGTGAACCCACCATGAATATTGATGTGTTTCACACCTGAGAAAGACAAAGACCCTTCCATAATGTCCCTATTAGGTTCTATCAGAGCCTATCATTATGAGGAACCTTGCACAAAGAATGAGGAGAGACTTAAAAAAGAATGGCTTTTTGATTGTTTGGATTTATTCACAACACAATATAATCCAAAGATACACAACAAATGACAAAAAAGCACATTATTGACCACACTGGTCTAAAGACAGAGACTTGAACAGTCACACACCTTTGTGTCATTCCTGAAACATAGTATCAGCAAAACAATTTCCAAGTGTTTGATTTTTCACTTTTACCATGTTCATGTACAGAAACTCATGTAAATGTTGAAGTCAGCAGTAGGGCTGTCAACTTTTGAGAAAAATAAAATTTGAACGGATATCAAATATCAAGCAATGTATTAGAATATATTCTAATACCTACGAGCCACGACCCCTTAAAAAAAAAATCACCGTAACGGAGATTCAATCACTCATTTATTAACAGTCTGACAGTCATAAAAAGGACTCAGGCCATAGCCTGTCTGAAAAAAAAAATAGTTTGACTTGATGTTTGAAACAGCAGGTTATCAACTTAATCTATATGAAGTGCCACTATGCATAGCCAATGATCACAAAATTAGACTAACGTTACATGAAAAAAAAACAGAATCGGAACAGCATGGCACAAACATTAATGTGACAACTTAAACAGCAGCAGGAGTAAGGCCTATAGCCTAGCCTAATTATTTTCTTAATATTGTTTGCTAGAAACGCCAATCTATCAACTTGATCAATAAAAAGTGAGCCACACTTGATCCAGATGATGTTCCCTGTGGTGGCGAACACGTGTTCGGAGCGCACAGGCGTGCCTGGCACACACAGGTATTTGCGTGTCAATGTTGAGAGTAGAACTTTATCTTTAACGGCTACTTTAACGGCTACTTTACCATCTACGGTGACGGTGTAGAACCCAAAATATTTACAGACACTACTTTTTAGATGAGTTGGGGTCGTGACCGTTCGCAAAGACCTGCCCCCTTTAGTTACTGTTGCTATGTCCGACAGCCACGGCGCTCTCACGCAGTGAAAAATATATTGCGGAGCAGAGAGGACACTGACAACGCGCTGACAGACAGGCCAAACCAGGTTACTTTTGATATTAAACAGTCTCACCTTTCAAATTTGGTCATTTTTTTTTAAGAAATATAAACAATAATAATAAACAGAGCAATTCCAATAGTGTCCTCGCACCATCGGTGCTCGGGCCCTAAATACCGTTTTGTTGCTCTTTAATGTGTCTGACAGATCGCTGCAGAGGCTCAGTTAAAGCTGCTCGTGAACAGATCATCTCATAATTTGATTTACACCCCCCCCCACACACACACACACACTTTCAATTATTTTACTTCAATGAAAGGTTTGAATTTCGGCAATTTTTTAATGAAAGAACAAAAGGATAAACAATGCAGATTTATTTTTTACAGACAGTTTTCATCATATTTACCAGGGGTGCCATTAATTCTGACCATGACTGTATGTGTATATATATGTCTGTATGTAATATATATATATATATATATATATATATATATATATATATATATAATACACCACAACAACTGAAGCAGCAAACTTTACGAAACACAAAATGTATGTTACTGCCAATACTTGGATTTTTTTTTTTAGCTGTGATACATTTCACAAACAAGTCTTTTTGAGCCTAGTATGTCCTGACTAGATGACCAGTTTTAAAACTTATAAACTGATTTATTTAAAGCAACACCAAGTAGCTTTTGCTCTCTGGGTCCCCCTACAGTTAGGAAACAGTATTGTCTTCTACAAGTATCGCAAATTCTGTCATGGTTGTTACACCAGGGGATATACGCGCATTTGTTGACAAGTCGATACCCCCGAACTCTGCAGAAGGAGTTCTCACGTCTTGGGCAGACTGCCTGCGTTGCGTGTGAAATGTCTTCATCCCAGGTACAGTGGCATATATGTCAGCATGTCATGTGAATATAATTTCATGGGTTTAATTTTTTTCAAACGCCAAAAGATCGCGTAGCTCACGTTTACAAGCCAGCGTCATTATAGTAGCCTATTGGCTACTGTTATAAATAATGGATATGCTAATTTAATTCAATGTTTGTGTGGTAGGTAATAGCCATATATCGTCAATATTATTATATCAAGCAACCATAGATGAATCTGCAAATTTGAAAAATCGATTTGCATTATAGCCTGAGGCAAGACACTTTCACCAGAAAAATTAATAAATAAACAAACATGACTATCAGCCTGCAGTCATTAGGATAGTTATCCTAAAAGATGATTTTGTCCGTCTAATCATGTAGCTTTTACCAGTCCGGCCAAGTCAGCATCGGTCGGGCACCCCTCCTCCTCCTTAGCTCACGCCAGCGAGCGAATGCTGGACCAATATTGATCCTCGTCCTCCTCCGACAAAACCTTTGCCTCCTTCGGTTTAGTTGCTGCTTCGGCTGTGACAACAACATACAGACGCTATACCAGCCGGCAAACAAACGCTATTTGGGCTCTCACGTCCGAATTTGAGGAAGTGGGGGGTGGTGGGGGAAGTAAGGTATGCCGTAAAGCAGTCGAATATTGTAGTTCTTTTTGTGCTCGGGTTACTACCCGAACCCCGAAGTTTCATAGTGCCAGTAAAAGCGACCCAGATATACAGACCCAGTCAGGCTATGGCAGATGTGTCATTCAACCTATTGTAAGTCGATGTACCATCACAAGGGTCTTGGAAATATATTATGAAGGTTGAAAAACTACTTGGTTTTGCTTTAACCCTCTGGGGTCGGCAAACGTGCGGGCGCGTTTTGCTCGTTTTTTTTTTTTTTACATAGCAGCAAAATAGACCTAAAATACTCCGTCAGTTTTGGTCATACAGCCTTAAGAAATATGAAAAAATAAGCTGTTAAATTACTACTTTTTTATGTGTCCACTTACAATCGAAATAAAACATTGTGCTTTTGTAAAATAAAGTAAACAGGGAGTGCTTTAAGGGCATATTGCAGGTTTTTTTTTTTTCAGAATTAATATATAACCTTGTATGAAAATACCATATAAAGAGTAAATGCATGATTACAAATTGTTTTGCCAGACATAAGGGCACAAATTTAGTAGAAAACGTGACAGTTTCCTTGACCGTGTTGAAAAACCGTTTTTTTTTCACCATCGCGTCATATTACGTCACAATGGGGAGTCGTTTGCCGGGCGCTGCTTTCGCTCAGTGCAGAATAGGCTGGTATTATGTTGAAGCGGTCGTGATTCAGTGTGTTTTCGGTGGTTATTGTATTTCAATTAATAATTATCGTGATAAATGACTGTGAATTATGGCCTGTCAGGACATCGAGTCCACAGGTTTCCGAACAAGATAAAGGACGGTGCTATCTTCCGTGTTTGTGTGCGTTTTGTGCAGGGTAAGAGACGGGACTTCGCTTCTGCGTCTGCTTTTAGCGTTCACTATAGACTGCATGATTATAATCCCGGCGATATGATGAGTTAACGTTACGGCCAGTGGTGTAGTGGTAAAAAAAGAGGTGGGTAAACTATAAATTCTGGTGAACCACGACGTGGTCACCCGGTAAGGTGGGCCACTGCGTACCGGTGTGTGTTTTTTATCCTGATGACATCGCTATAGGCATCATTTGATGGTACTACCAAGGTTATCACTGGTTGTTCCCACATCATAGGTCACACAATCACTAATCAATTCATACATTAATCTAAATTCTTGTTTAGAAAAGACTCAAGAAGGAATAATATGGTTGAAATATATAAAGTTTACTAAATGACAAAACAGAGAGAACAAAAATATTTTTAAACCGTAATTACAAAACAAAAACGGTTGTTGTATTTTTAAAAGGCAAAGTTGAACACCAAAATTTTAATTTGAACTGTAGGCTACACCAAATGCTGCGCAAAAAAATAAATATTGACGAATTTTTGTTTATTACTTGTTGCCCCTTAATTAAACATTTAAAATATTCACAAATTAATATGGATTTTGTTGTTGTTGATTTATTTTTCTGAGACAAAATTAGAACCTGGAAATGATATTAATCCCGCAGTGCTGAATGAGAAGAGCCATATGTCTCTGGAACCACAGCCTACAGAAAGGTGATTTATAGGCTAGCCTAATGATAATAAATGTGTCTGAAAAAATAACGAGGCATTTTAATTGTGTATTAACCCTCAGGGGACTAAGCCCTTTTTGGTCCGTTTTCTCTATTTTTACATTTGGGCTTATAAACCATATGTAATGGAGATGGAACACCATGTGTTTGGTATCTATGGATTCAGAAGACCCTAAGCTAACATAAGCATGCATGTAATGTGTTTATAAAGGAAGTATGAGTGAAAAATGTACAATAATCGAGAGAATTTCAAAAATGAAAATTAGATTTTTGTCATTTATTACTGAAAATCACACCTCACACAACAATAGTGAACAGTTTTTGAACCAAAGAAATATTTGTCAAACCCTTTGCTTGACAGACATTTGTAATTGTTCAATCAAATGTGTTAAGAACAATGAAAGGAACTTTTTTTACAAACAGTCCCAGGCGTGAAAAAGCTGTCTGCTTCGAACTAAATGAGACCTGCTTGCTCTGAAGAACAGACACACACTCACAACCTGCAAGATTTACTTTCCACTAACTGTTCCAGAGCTTGTTCTGCCGTAAATCTTACTGCTTGCCATCATAAAAGTGCTAAAACAATACAATAATAATGCTATTTAAGTTATTCTGTCTCTCTCTTATATAGATCTCTGTGCGTTCTGTAATAGCTACTCCGCTCCGTTCGCTATCTGTCTCATTCTCCGTCCACATGACGCTGTTTGTTTGTACATGTTGAAGGCTACAGAGTCCTCTGATTGGCTAGAATACGTCTTGGTAACCTTCCTCTGATTGGGTAAAAAAAAAATCCTCCCAGCGGCAATTTTTCCATTGGTGGAATTTGCCTAACAACATCGATTTCATTGGCCTTTTTATGCAGTGGTATTGCGCAACAGCGAAGCGTGTGTATAATATAAACGGGATACCACTGTTTTCAGCGGAATCTGAGGAAGACGGCAAAAAAGACCGCACCTCTCTATCATTAATAGTTTTGAAGATAATTGCACATTTGTAAAAGTATGCCATTTTGGGCGGTACCGCCCAATTCGTCCTCAGAGGGTTAATAAACTATTGTTTTCTAAATCAGTGTCGGTTAAAAACATATCTCCATCTCCGCTGTTAAGCAGATGCTTTTAGAGAGAAATGCACCTTTCATACGGATTACATAATCAGAAGGTATTAGCTTTCGATTCGAATTTGTTCGTTTTGAAGTGGACATTTCAAGCTTTAGCCTACATATAGGCTATATTTAGTTTCAGTTCTCGCGCTCCAGTTCACGGAGATCATGAAAGCGCGCCTGATTGTTTTATTTTATTTGACAAAAGCACAACGTTTCTTGTTATTGCGAGTTTACACAAATAAAAGTAGTTGCGAATAATGTATTATTATTTTCTGTATGACCAGAAATGATAGAGTATTTTAAATTGTTTCACTGTTGATAAGTGTTCGCGCCCGCGCGTCCGTGCCATGCAGTGCGCGCTCACACTCCGCTCCACAAACGCTTGGATATGCGTCAAAATCTTTTTGTTTATTTGTGATAATCTTAGGCTAGCCCTGTATTATTATGGTTTAACCCGCGCGGCTACTGACAGTAATGCAGCGCAATATGAAAGACTTCGTCTTAGGTTTAACAACCTATGAAACTAATAATGAACAATATGAAACTAAAACGACATAGCCTGCTTAATTTAAAATGGCTTATGAACTATATGCTATTTAGAGGTGGATAAACGCTATTTCAGAATTTTGGGAGGTGCCCAAACGGCGTTTACGTGCGTTTAGCCTCCACTACATCCCTGGTTACGGCGATATGTGCACACTGTCCCGGCTCCTTCATCGGGTCGCCCGGTCTGCCGTCAGCATGTGGGTCGGCCACCGGTGGGAGTTCACTTATTGTACATTTGTTTTACAAAATGTGCCTTATCTTAATTTAATTCATTAACGTATCCTCCATAAACTTGTAATGTCTTGCAAGTCTGCAGCCGACACTTATTATTATTATTATTATATAATATATTATGTTCATTTTCAATCTGTACTCTGAATTTTAATGTTTGTGTTGGCTGTTTCTACATATAAAATTTGTATACAGTAAGAAAGTTGTGATTGTGATTATTTTTTTAATCATTATCACCAAGTGGGGCCATTCAAAGCCTTTATAATGTCTCCTAATGGCTGACACACACATGCAGGTAAGGGTCTAAATACTAGCTTTGCTATTGCCTGACACATAATTACAATATTGTGATCTGGGCATAGTGTTATACATATCGTCGGCTAACGTGAATACATCTATAAGCTAACACTGTTCTCTCATCGAGACCCGACTCCTGCCCTGTTCTCCTCACACCACAGCTCAATGCGTCTCCTCTGACCGTTGTTTTGTCTAATCCTGGCCTGTCTACTCTCTTGGCTTCATATCAGGCACATAATTATATGGCTGAGGTCCGTCATACGAGTAAACAGCTACAATTTCCACAGCGTCCGAACTGTCATTGCGATCCATTGCTTTCCTATTGTTTACTTTGACCGCTCTCCCCCATGCTACGTCACTTCCGGTTTGGCGGTTTTCAAATGCGGAAGTAAAATTTTCTCACAAAAATGACTCCAGAATCCTAAATAGCGTTTTATAAGTATATGTTTATATTTAAATCTAGTTCCTACATTATTGTTCTATACATTGGCGCACTGGGTACTCTAACCTGCAATATGCCCTTTTATGCCTCTCCGTCTCCGTGAACTTTTTTTCTGAAGCACGTCTCTAAACTCAAACAAAACTCAGCGAATACTATTCACTCAGACATGAGCTATATATCTCTATAATGATTTAAGTGTGTAGTTTTAAATTATCTAATTCAAAACTAAAAGAAATATTCTCTGTTTATGTAATCTATATATAAAGAGCGAGAGATCAGCCGTTCTCATTATCGTTCTGGCAAGCTCATTACTCTGCTAATGTCCATCGAGAGCGCGCGCTATTCAAACGCAGATGATCTGAAGCAACACATGCAAACCAGTCAACGCCCACAACAGCTGGAAAACACACTCGCTGTGAGGAATAATAATATCGTGATAATCCTGGAAATTTTACCTCAAACGTGCTGGAGTAGCCTAACAACGGATCCAGCTGCAGATCAGAAAGTGCTTTGTTCTAATCACGATATGAAATGGTGTCTGTAAACCGCAAAAGACTGTTTAAATTTGAATCGCATTTCTGTGTTTGAATGAATGAACGGCACATATGCATGCGTTAGTTTACTACAGCTCGCGCGTGTCTGTGTGAATTAATTTTGCTTTTAGCAAACTATCTAAATTGCCTACTGAGATGAGTAAAAATCGACTGAATACGTTGAAGTAAAATGTCTTTGTATAAGCAACATATTAAACTGCAAATTAACATTTATGCCCTAATATATATTATAAAAGACGATATGTTACAGACGAAATATGAAAGACAACATTTCGTTTTGGATAGATTATAAAGTTTTTACTGCCACATCAAAACCTAATTTACAAGGTGCAAACAAAATCTTAAAAGGTCAATATAAGCCTTCTCTTTCAATTATTTTTGTGTTTTATTAGTGACAAATTTGGGGAGAGGATAGCCTACATATTGCAAAACTTTCTGAAAATACGAATGAGAATTAACTGCACAATTACTAGAAATGTTTACCTTGGATATTATACAATTTGCAAGCATACAAAGTTTGTGGGAAAATACACTTTTTTTCAAGATGTTTCCAACTCTGAACCAATTCTGTAGTAATATATATATATATATATATATATATATATATATATATATGTGTGTGTATGTATATATGTGTGTGTGTTGTCTTTGCATTCTTTCTTGTGGCTCAGTGACACGCTCAGTGAAAGGCTCATTAGTATGCAGCATTAGTAGGTCTTTGTCTTCTCTCAGGTGTGAATTAGGACATTATTCATGACCTTGTTGGATCATTCACGCCAACCTGCATATTGCCTTTCCAAACAAAAAGTGTCTTACAAAATTTAAATCAATCTATTGTTTAATGTGAACGATTAGCCCGGATGATTTTCAGATCATTTCGACGTAAAAACTCTAGCCGACAACTTCCATTAGTCAAAATTATTGTGTGAATATGTGAAATTGGTCGTTTGTGGTCTTATATCAGAAAATTTAAGTTTGAGTTTTTTGAATAACCACGCATAAATAATATTCTCTCAAAAATGCAAACATGTACATACATGTTGCTCACATATTATGATAGCCATGTTCGTGCCAAATATAGTGTAATTACACCTTTGCCATTAATATATTTATAAGCAACTGAAAAAAATACAAATATCAGGGCATGTCAAAACATCTCAAGGACCCCAAAAACACCTCAGACCCCAGAGGGTTAATGAGTTGGAACGTTATTCATTGGCACAGCCTGTATGTCATTGTTACAAAAGAAAAAGGACAGAGCAGGAACACTGAAACGCGATTATGCTATTTTGAAAATGTTCACTAATCAGGCTCAATCTGAAACAAGTGATTTGTTTAATGCTGTCTCTGTTTATGCTGGAAATAGACGTTAAAGAAGAACGTCTTGTTTACACATACCTGACTAGTAGACTTACCAAAAGGTTGGTGGACAAAAGCTTTGCTGTCACTATGAAAAAATCACCACATTCGGAATGGAGATCCGCGTCACCTGAATTCACAAATCATGAAGAATGACGTCTACAACAGTGCACTGTGGGTTTATAGTAATAATAAATCTGAAATTCAAACCACAAACTATCTTTACTGCAGTATGATGTAGGCATATAACTCTTATCTGTATGACCAAAAATGCTGGAGTATTTTAAAATCTTTCCACTGTTATCAGAAAAAAATTTAACAGCATTATTTAAACTCCGTTACACATATACATGCACCAGCTAACAACGTTAGCTAGGTAACTCTTGTCAAAACGTGTCAAAGACACATCAAAAAGCTGCTGTAACAGTATACTGTAACCATTTGGCACTTAAAAAGCACGTCACGACTAGGGTTGGGTATCGTTTCAATTTTAACGATTCCGATTCTGCTTATCGAATCCGGTTCTTAACGATTCTTGGTTTCGATTCCAATATTTATTGGAGAGAAAGAAAAAGGAGAGCAAATACTTGTGAAAATTCTACCTTTTATTCTTGTCACATTTAGGCTATTATCAGTAAAACTGTGACAATGCGTCTTAATTTACAATATATATAACACTTTAAAGGGTTAGTTCACCCAAAAATGAAAATAATGTCATTAATGACTCACCCTCATGTCGTTCTAAGCCCGTAAGACTTAGTTCATCTTCGGAACACAGTTTAAGATATTTTAGATTTAGTCCGAAAGCTTTCTGTCCGTCCATTGAAAATGTATATACAGTATACTGTCCATGTCCATAAAGGTAATAAAAACATCATCAAAGTAGTCCATGTGACATCAGTGGGTTAGTTAGAAGTTTTTGAAGCATCGAAAATACTTTTTGGTCCAAAAATAACACAAAATAAGACTTTATTCAGCATTGTATTCTCTCCCGGGTCTGTTGTCAATCCTTCACAGTTACGCTGATGGCGTAAGACGCTGATGACGTGTTATCTGGTGCGCCCGAGCTTCATTTATAGACTGAGGGAAACGCACGCTGTAAAAGTGTCTCATCCGCGACATGCACATTTACGCACCATTAAAAAAATGATATCCACGCAAACAATGTAGAATAGCTTGAATATAGCGTGCGTCTCCCTCAGACTGTAAACGAAGCTCGGGCGCACCAGATAACACGTCATCAGCGTCTTACGTCAGCAGCGTCACTGCGGAGTCCTGAACGCAGATTCACAACACACCCGGGAGAGAATACAATGCTGAATAAAGTCTTATTTTGTGTTATTTTTGGACCAAAAAGTATTTTCGATGCTTCAAAAACTTCTAACTAACCCACTGATGTCACATGGACTACTTTGATGATGTTTTTATTACCTTTATGGACATGGACAGTATACTGTATATACATTTTCAATGGACAGACAGAAAGCTCTCGGACTAAATCTAAAATATCTTAAACTGTGTTCCGAAGATGAACGGAGGTCTTACGGGCTTAGAACGACATGAGGGTGAGTCATTAATGACATTATTTTCATTTTTGGGTGAACTAACCCTTTAAGGAATTAGCATGAAAAATAATTACAAAAATATTTCATTTTAACACAAAAAACAGAACATATCCTTGCTCATCTTCCCCTTCATGGCTAAAGTGAATGGAGTCAAATAAAGATTGTGTTGATTACATTATTAGACCAATAGGTGGCAGCAAGTGAGTGTTAAATGTATTTTTTTCATTGAATCGTTCATTCAAAAGATTCGTTCAGAAATGGTGAATCATCCATTAACTAAAAAGTATTTATGGAGTATCAAACAAGTATTCATTAAAAAAAATACATTTAATAGACTCGACTCATATTAATTGTCTGATGTATTTATTCATTATCTCCATTTTAACCTAAACAACTCAACAAGAACAATTTTAAACAAAACTGGTTCTCATTTTATCCAGAATTATGCGGCTCTAGTTCGAAGACGAATGTCTGCTCATCTGTGTTTTGTACCTGAGTGTGAGAGACTGCTATTGCTGCTGCTATGGCTTTATCTGGTGTGTGGAAACCTGTGGTACTGCTGCTGAGAGATCGCACCGAATCAAATGCGGTGCATTCCTTCAAATTGACCCTGTGTTGAAGCAAATGTTTCATCATATTGGAGGTGCTTCCTCCCTTGCATGTTATACAATTCGCTGTATTTTCATCTTTTTTTGAAAAGCTTAAACAAACTTCTGAACGTTTGCCGCGCTCTGCCATCGTAAATATAACGTACAGCGCATGTGCGGCAGGCAGGTCCTGGCAGATCAATACAAGAGTAAACAAATGCTCACTGCCATTCACGCGAGCATCACCAAAGTAAGGAATCGATAAGCGGAATCGAAATTCGCGTGTCTTATCAAATCCCCGGTTTTTGGCATTTTGGAACCGGTTCTAAAATGTAACCGGTTCTCGATACCCAACCCTAGTCACGACACATAATTCCCCGTCTTCTTTTACTAAAGAATATTTTTTACTTATTTACTTACCAGTAGTCTTCGTCTTCTTTCTTAACTTCTTTTGAAATTGTTGACCGACGGGCACGCGCTGAGCTGTTGCTGTCTGAGCGTGCAACAGCGGCATGTACGGAGGGGCGGGGCTACTGTGTGCGATCTAAAGTCTAGAGCGGCTTGCCTGCCTGGCTGTGCATTAGGAATGCCACCCCCTGGTGGCGCCATTGCGCCCACGGAGAGCGCGCAATTCAAACGCAAATGATCTGAGGCAATACATGCAAACATGCAAACCGGCCACATCAGCTCGATAAAACACATCAATTTTAATCAGATGAATGTACTATGTGTCATCTTGCGAGGATGTGAGGAATAATCCTGTGAAATTTACCTCAGAAGTGCTGGTTTCACTTCGAGGAGCAATGGTTCCAGTTGAGGATTAGTAGTACGTTTTTTATTCTTATATGCTTTGTTCTAATCGCGATATGGAATAGTGTCTGTAAACCGCAAAAATACTGTTTAAATATGAATCGCGTTTCTGTGTGTGTGAATGAACGGCATAAATGCGCGCTGTTGCTACTAGTTGTGACTAGTTTTGGATAGACTATAAAGTTTTTACTGTAAAATAGACATCAAATAAGCTTCTTTTAGCCAGTTTCTGCTCATATGTTATGTTTTGTCAAAAATACACTCATAAACTATAAATGTTATAGTGTTTGTTCCAATGTAACGTTAGGCTATATCAAACTAATGAATCCTTTACTTTGAAATATGTATGATACTTTAAAAAAAGAAAGATTACACTTGAAATATTGTTAAAATTGTAATTGTTGTTGATTTACATGTGAACACTTTTTAATAAAATAGCAAAAAATATATTTACAAGGTAGATGTAAAATAATATTTATAGGTCAATATAAGCCTTCTTTTTAAATTATTTATTATTGTTTTTTATTAGTGACACATTTGGGCAGAGAATGTATTCCAAAACTTTCTGAAAATACAGTATGAGAATTAACTGCACAATTACTAGAAATGTTTTTCTTGGATATTATACCATTTGCATGTATAAAAAAAATTGTGAAAAAAAAGAGAGAAAAGTTTCCAAATCTAACTTTGAACCAATTCTGTAGAATGGCTCATATAGCCTATTTGAACAGGCCCCTGCGCATATTGCCTTCCCAAACAAAAGGAGTTTTACAAAATGTAAATCAATGTATTGGTTTATGTGAATGATTAGGCAGGATGATTTTCAGATCATTTTGAAGGAAAAACTCTAGGCGACAACATCCATTACTCAAAAGTATTGTGAACACATATTTACTATGTGTTTTGTGTCGCTATTTCAGACACTTTAATTTTTTGTTTTTTGAATAACCATGCATAAACATTATTCTCTCAAAAATACAAACATGTACATGCATGTTTCTCACATATTATGGTAGCCCTGTTTGTGATAAATAGTGTAATTACACCTTTGCCATTAATATGTTTATAAGCAACTGAAAAAAGCACAAATGTCAGGGCATGTCAGAACATCTTAAGGACCCCAAAAACACCTTGGTCCCCAGAGGGTTAAGCGCAAGATGAAAGAACACTTCTGCATGCGCGATGTTTTCTGAGCTGCGCACTCAAACAACGAGCCGCCTCTCGCATAGTGCACGGACAAATACACAGAATTATATCTCACAATTATCCTTAGGTAATTTATAGAATCAAATAAACATGAATAAACATCAGAAGAATTGTTGTTTCAACCACAAAAATACGTCAGTAGCCTACACACCTTTTGTTCAAATATCCCCGTAATCACAGTCGATTTTGTCTTCGGTTGAGAAAGAAAAATACTTGCTGCCACCATTAATGATGATCAAAAAACAAAGGAAAAAGAAAATAACTCCCTGAAATTTCGTAACTTTAACTAGCTTAATATTTTATATGCCCGTTTTTCGGTGCTGACTGCTCTAACGGCAACATGACGCTCTAACGTCTATGTAGCCGCGACCTTGAGATGTGTTCCCGGTCATATATCCTTTATCCTTACTTTCGTAATTTTGTTAAACATTTTTCTGGATTTCTTGATCTTTAAAGTTTTTCGTCTGCAGACGAAAAAAAATAAACTATTGTAAAAGCAGGCTGTTCGGCCCATCTTCCGGTTTCTCAAACAGCCGGTGAAGGACGCGCGTGTTCAATTCTTTCCAGCGTCTCAAAGTAATTTTGGTTAAATAAGACACATGTTCTCATATGCAATTATCTCGTTTTAATCTGACTCCATGAATTAAACAGGTTCAATGTGCAATAAGGTTATGTTTACACTTAAAATAGTTACAACATGGATGTAATGTAATGGTTTAAATTACCATTTGTACCCAGCATAAATGTAAAATGTTACCTGAGAGAGAGAGAGAGAAAGAGAGACTAAGGCAGAGCCTCTGTCTCAAGACCAGCTCAGCATCCAAAGCAAAGGAGCCAGAAGAACAATTGCAATCTTGTTTAGTCATTTCCCCCGACCATGTGACTAACACCCAGGTGTGAGACATTCAAACTGACCAATCAGATGATCACAACTTCTCTATTGTCCCAAACCTCTGGCCTACACGCCCAGATCACTGCTGTGCTGAAAATGTCTTAGTGAAAAGCAAATGTCTTTGTTGCTTTGAAATAATCTTGGATTATTTCCAACCTTACACTATACTGTTAATTCAGAAAAGCAGAGATATATCCAATTAAAACAAAATAATATAATCAAGTAGCCTAGGCCTATTTTATTTTGGTTTGCAGGCTAATAAAGTTAATTAGAAAAACAAATAGTAGAAGTAGGCTAACTTTACCCGTTTCTGAATATTAATTTAAATATTGCACATAGCCTAATAAATAGACCTACCGGTAATCAAAAAGCACAAACATGACCATTGTAATTAGGGGCCAAGCACCGAAGGTTGCTATTGTATCTGTTCCGGTTCTTATTAGGGGCCAAGCACTGAAAGTGCGGGCACCTATTGTATCTGTTCCGGTTCTTATTAGGGGCCAAGCACTGAAGGTGCGGGCACCTATTGTATCTGTTCCGGTTCTTATTAGGGGCCAAGCACTGAAGGTGCGGGCACCTATTGTATCTGTTCCGGTTCTTATTAGGGGCCAAGCACTGAAGGTGCGGGCACCTATTGTATCTGTTCCCGTACCAAAAATAATTCTTCTTCTTCTTCCGCTCTGGGAGTCTATGGCAGCCCATAGAACCGATCGCGGGAAAGTTGTAATGGTTTGACATTCGGATAGAGGACAGTCCCAACATTAAATACACCAATTTTGGTGTGTCTAAGTCATTCCCTCTAGCGCCACCAACTGTCCAAAGTTTCACTCATGTTTATTCTAATAACTTTTGAACCACAAGGGCTAGAAACAAAATTCTTTTTTCCTCTGATTCCTGACCTCGTGACGATTCGATTGCACCCAATGACGTCATTTTGCGCCATGAAAAGTTTTCCGCCATTTTGAATTTTCCGAAAAAGCTACTTTTTCGAACTCCTCCTAGGCCGTTGCTCCAATTTCCATGAAAATTGAATCAGATCATCTACAGACCATGCCGACAAAAAGTTATGGAATTCAAGTTGATTCGCTTAGCAATTTTCGAAAAAACCCACAAACAAATTTTACGTAGCGCTTGCGAAAACAGACGTAAGGCTGTATCTCCGCAACGCTTAATCGTATTCAAACCAAACTTCCTACATGTCATCACAAGCGTGACCTGAGGCTACATGCTCCGTTTCGGCGCAGCGCCACCTACTGGTCCGGAGATATGAAAAAAGGCTATTTTTGCTTATAACTTCTGAACGGTTTGTCCAAAAATCATAAAAGTGGTCTCGATAGATTCAGGGCGTCATTTTGAGTTGACTGATATCCAATTTGTCCATATCGGCCATTTTGGCTGTCGGCCATTTTGAATTATGTGCTAAAATGCTGTATTTTATGAATGCATGAACGTATCGTTACGAAACTCAGTATGGGTCATCAGTACAACGCCCTAAAGGTACTCAAAAGATTATGAGACAGCGCCACCTTTTGGTCAAAAGTTATAATGAAATTTCCAAAAATGCTAATAACTTTTGAATAAATTTGCCTATAGTAATGACACTGATCTCAATAGATTCCTTGGGTTATGCTGAAAACATAGATACCAATTTTGGTGTAGTCAGTCAAACTTCCTGTCCGCCATCTATATTTTCTTTTAAAACCTACTTTTTCGAACTCCTCCTAGACCGAACGTCCGATTTTCACCAAAATCGGATCGTGTCATCTCCAGACGGTGCCGAGTAAAAGTTATGGATTTCGTGTCGATAGACGAAACCGTTTTTGTATACCGCAGTGGCAAAATTGAGGCATGATGCCAAAATGACTATTCAGGCTTTATATATGCAATGCCTCGACATATTGACACCAAACTTTGTATGTGTCATTGCCACTTCACTCTGACCACATCACATCAGTTTCGTAACTGCGCCACCTATTGGTCGAAGGTGATAATCATATTTTTAGTTATTGTATGTGATTTTTCAACCATTTTGCCAAAATTCATCTTTAAATGTCTTCAATTGATCCTTGCTGCAGTTGGTCTCACACTCCCAGCCACTTTGGCATGTCTTGTCGTCTTGCTTGCGCTTGGCCCCGTAATGGCTGCTTGCAGCTATATTTCTTCTTTTTCTTTTTCTTCCGACTGGGCGTCTATGGCAGCCTATATAACCGTTTGCGGGAAACTTATGAAAATTGGCACAGTGATAGAGGACAGCCTGAACTATCACCATAGCAAATTTGGAGTCTCCAACTCATTCCCTCTAGCGCCACCAGCTGTCCAAAGTTTCACTCATGTTTATGCTAATAACTTTTGAACCACAAGGGCTAGAAACAAAATTCTTTTTTTCTTCTGATTCCTGAGCTCACGACGATTCGATTGCACCCTATGACGTCATAATAGTTTTCCCGCCATTTTGAATTTTCTGAAAAACCTACTTTTTCGAACTCCTCCTAGGCCGTTGCTCCGAATTTCACGAAAATTGAACCAGATCATCTCCAGACCATGACGACAAAAAGTTATGGAATTCAAGTTGATTTGTCAAACCGTTCACGAATACCGCGCAATTTAATTTTAGGTGGCGCTTGCGAAAACAGGCTCAATGCTGTATCTCCACAACGTTTTATCGGATTCAGACCAAATTTGGTCACAAGCATGACCTGAGGCTACATGCTGCGTTTCGGTGCAGCGACACCTACTGGTCCGGAGATATGAAGAATTTGTTTTTGCTTATAACTTCTGAACGGTTTGTCCAAAAATCACAAAAGTGGTCTCGTTACATTCAGGCCGTCATACTGAGTCAACTGATATCCAATTTTCCCATATCGGCCATTTTGGCTGTCGGCCATTTTGAATTATGTGCTAAAATGCTGTATTTTATGAACGCATGAACGTATCGTTACGAAACTCAGTATGGGTCATCAGTACAAGGCCCTAAAGGTACTCAAAAGATTATGAGACAGCGCCACCTTTTGGTCAAAAGTTCTAATGAAATTTCCAAAAATGCTAATAACTTTTGAATAAATTTGCCTATAGTAATGACACTGATCTCAATAGATTGGGTTATAGATACCAATTTCACCATAGTCAGCCAAACTTCCTGTCCGCCATCTTTATTTTCTTTTTAAACCTACTTTTTCGAACTCCTCCTAGACCGAACGTCCGATTTTCTTCAAAATCGGATCGTGTCATCTCCAGACCGTGCCGAGTAAAAGTTATGGATTTCGTGTCGATAGACCGAAAGACCGATAGAAACCGTTTTCGTATACCTCAGTGGCAAAGTTGAGGCATGATGCCAAAATGACTATTCAGGCTTTATATCTGCAATGCCTTGACATATTGACACCAAACTTTGTATGTGTCAGTCACTTGACTCTGACCACATCACATCAATTTTGTAACTACGCCACCTATTGATCGAAAGTGATAATCCATTAAATCATATTTTTAGTTAATGTATGTGATTTTTCAGCCGTTTCGCCTAAATTCATCTTTAAATGTATTCAATTGCTCTCTGCTGCAGTTGGTCTCACGCTCCCAGCCATGTTGGCATGTCTTTTCGTCTTGCTTGCGCTTGGCCCCGGTGATTGCTGCTTGCAGCTATATTTTAAATTAAAATTGTTATATTGCAAACGGATGAATAAATTTCGTTGATTTGAATATCTCAATACTCCATTGTTCGGAGTTTACAATGTTGGCAGCTCCGTTACACGTTACAGTATATTGGAAGTGTTACACTTAAAAAAAGAAATTAAAAAAAGAAACAAAATAATACCCAAATATAACTTTTAATGACTTCTGTCTCTAAATAAATAAAGCTATCGTTTTTATTTCGTAAACGGCTAAAGGTGACCTTGGAACTCAAAGACCAAAAAGGAGGAGAAAAAAAAAAGTTTTTGCTCATGAAGAACGAAAAAATTCGCTTTTAATTCCTAATTTTAGACAAATAACAAATATAGTATAGTTTAAATACAAGTTTAAAAACAGCGCTACATATTATTAGGAAATTAAACTGATCATCATTAAATCAGGCGATAGGTAGGCTTACCGCCAAAAAAGAAAGAAAGAGAAACATCGAACCTTATGAAAAACAAATAGGCAAGACACCTTGCTATAACATCAACATGCATTCACCATTCAGTTTTAGCCTATTTAACATTTCTCCTCGCGAAACGAAATTTGTTTCACAGATGCGATAAGAACAGTGTGGAAATTATTAGCAACACTAACAGCAAAGCTAATGTTTTATGCTTGTTTAAGCTCAAACTAACCAAAGTAAAACTTTTAACATTTCAATCATTCAATTAAACTAATTAAATCGCAGGCTATCATTAGATAAAGTGCAGCCAAACTCAACATGACTTTTTAACGGTGTATGTCGGTAGCGTTGTCTCCAGCGGGGCGTGTTGGGGGGCGGGGCTTGGGTAGACGATATTATCGGATATCGCGATATTCTTCAAGGCGATTATCGATAAAATATTTTTTGACATATCGCCCAGCCTATAGTCAGCAGCGCCTTGCATCACCCGTAGACCTTAAGACAATAAGTGGATGGTGGGCGGGTGCGGTTTTGAAAATGAACTGATCTTTGGGCCCAAAACCACAGGAAGGTCGACCTCCTCGACCACTGGTTGTGTGCTTTCACAAATTTCAGGACAAGGATAAAGCATTTAGATGGACCAGACAACATGAGGCAGAATACAAAGACTCTACTTTGAGGATCTATCCTGACATCTCCGCCGATCTGGCCAGAAAGCGCGCCACTTTTAAAAACGTCAAACAGAAGGATGTACAATTCCAGTTGCTTCATTCCTGCACGAATACGAGTTAGCTTTGAGGACTAAAAGTTTTGAAGCTCAGCAATTCTACGATCAGTGGATTGCCACACCTATGGCAGCGAGTAATGCTATGAATTTCAGAAGAGACATGTTGACTACTAGGTAGGCCAACAGTGGCCTAAGACACTACAGTGAATGGAAAACCTACATTTACATTTTAGTACACCCTTTTTTAAGTGCACCTTTTGTTTTAGGGTTGTTTATATTTTTTCCTCTGCATTACAATTGCAATGCTCTATTTTCATAATCCATTTAGTATGTTATAGATCCTACATTTGATATCAGGTTTAAAACGCTTGAAGTGATAGGTCTGCTGTAGACCTATTACATAACGCACTTTATTTAGCTGAGTTAACAGGTTATTCAGTACTATTGATGGTGAACAAATTTACCGTTGATTGGCCTAGAAATTTCTTTTTTCTTTTCTTTTTTTTGCATGTACAGTTTTGTTAATTTATAAGGTACTCTGTCTGGTAATAGAGCTCGTGGTCCGCTTATACATTTATTTTTATGCCCGATTTTACTTGTTATGCTTTTTTTTGTGGTTACATTGTCGGGAGCTCTGGGGTATGGACTTGACACATTGGGAACCGAGAGAAAAAAAAAATGTGGACTCACATACTGTATTTATTTTGAAGAGATTAAATTAAATACACGAATAGCCTTTCTATAGGAAACGCGCTTGCGTACTGAAGATCATAATTAACTTGGGGAATGGCTTCTCAAGTCCAGTTGTAATTTCGACACGCCAAATATATATTCAGTATAATTGGTCCTTTCACACCTTTGAGAGATTAATTAAAAAAAATATACAACTTGATCATGTCGTTCCAAAATATATCAATAGAAAATATCAAAGCGAAATGGATAGGAAAGTTAAGAATCGACATATCCGAACAGACCTGGGATAAAGCTGTTGACAGAGTAAATGGGACTTAATCTTGTGTAAGACTCAATCTGATTCAAATGAAAGTTCTCTACCGTATTCATTGTAGTAATACCAAGTTGGCTAAATTGTACCGAAATCTAGATGAAACGTGACCTTTGCAATGCATCATATGTGCTCATGCTCTAAACAGACAATTTTGGTTTTCAGTTTTTGAGATTTTAAACTCTGCTTTTAAATTAAGAATTCACCCTAATCCCATGATGGGTTTTTTTTTGTGTGTCAGTGATAAATAGTTAAATAGCTAAAAATAGAGAAAATGCCTTGGCTTTTGCAACATTAATAGATAGAAGGAGAATTATTCTAGAGTGTAAATTACCCAATCCACCTAAATTGTCATTATGGCTTAGTGATCTAAAGTTTCTAAAAACTGTAAGAAAATTATATTTTATCAGGGGATCAACCAGAACATTGTACAAAACATTGGACTCTTTAATCTATTTTGAGAAGGATGTACTCCTCCCTCTTTAAAGTATTTCGAGAACCCCGCCCCCCACCCTATTTATTTTTCCTGGCATTTGGGGTTGTTGTGTTTGGATGGGAATTTGTGGGTAGAAAAAGTGAAGAAAAAAAAGTCTTCGGTTTTGTCATTGAATACTTTATAAGTTTATATGTGCCTTATTCTGATAAAAAAATTTGGTTTGGAGGTGAAACATGACCACTGATAT
The DNA here is from genome assembly GCF_949152265.1 of Phoxinus phoxinus. Lineage (NCBI taxonomy): Eukaryota > Metazoa > Chordata > Actinopteri > Cypriniformes > Leuciscidae > Phoxinus > Phoxinus phoxinus. The sequence goes on from NC_136892.1 coordinate 7,912,146, forward strand.
TTCTAGATGGTTTTTGGAAGCTAACATCTAAATACTTTTTTTTTTTCCTTCCCCCTAAAGTTGGTAACCCTCTTCCAAATGTGGGTGGTTCCTCTGTACTTCACCACTAAGCTGCACTGGTGGAGGTTTCTGGTGACATGGTTCATCTTCTCTGTTGTCACAGCCTTCATCACTTTTCGCGCAACCCGCAAACCACTGGACTGCACCACTCCAAGGTAACCAAAAATAGCTTTATCATCATACCATGGGACTTTGACCCTGTTTAGCTGTGTGTGACTTTCTGTTAGGTACGTGTATAAACAGTGTTTGAAGTAGGGGTGTGCAGTATTGACAAAAAAAACAATATTTTGCTAAGTGTGTTTTTGTGCTGGTACTTTGGTTGGTTTAGGCCTATTATGGACTGCTGTAACAGGTAGCACTTTATTTTACAGTCCTGTTCCCCATGTACTTATTACAGTAATTACAATAACTGGGTAATAACTAGGTACTAACCCTGAACCTACTCCTAAACCTATCCTAAACAACTGTAGTTACCCTTTTATTATCTAGTATTTTTGTAGGTAAGTACTCTGCAAGTACAAGCACTATAAAATAAAATGCAACCCTGAAGCTTTTTATATTCTTCACATTCTGAGCAGTGGGTAGTTCAAAGAAGTGACGGAAATTAAGTACCCTTTCGTGTTCAATTCACTTGACATTGCGTCAGTAGCCGATGCTATGCAGCAGCTCTATTGAATAACACCAAGGCGTAGCACTGGTCAACGATGTTCAAGCACATGAACTGGAGATGGGCCCTCCCATTATATTTCAGAGGTCATTGCCTCCAAAAATTACCGTTGGGAGATGCTTGCCAGCAGACGGTCCCCAGATTGATCCCCTGGTCCACGCCCACTCAAAAGCAGTGCTGCTTGCTCTTCTGCCCTCAACCAGCAATGGGACCTTAAAGGACAAGTTCAGTATTTCACGCTTATGTATATTAAATGAATCATTCTAAGGTAATAAAAACATAACAGTTCATTAAGTAAGGTCTTTATACACCACTGAAAACATAGTTATGCGATCTTATATTGCATTTCTGTCAATAAAGCCTCAGAAATAATACACATTGCACCTTTAAGGACTCACTAAGGTGATGAGCTCAAGTGTCAATATTCCTCTCACCCTACTCTTCAAGAAACAAACATGGTGGAAAAATGACCCTGTATATCTTGAATTTTGGGGGCATTCTACCAGCATTAAAATAGGCTACAGCATGCAATAAATGTGTGCACTCTTAAAGCATGTTGTTGTTTGTTTTTTCCAAAAAGAGTGACATACTTGATAATATCAGCTTGCACATCATTAAAACAATAATTACAGTATTATCGTAAAAGATACATATCGCACACCCCAGGTTTTAAGATAATTTGGAAGTATTGGTTACTCCTAAATAACAAAAATAACACCTACACAGGGATCAAAGTTCATCTACTGAAATGCTAGTACTATACTATTTTCGACTGTTTTGCTGCTTATTTTATAAATCTGTCTCTGTGTGATGTCACCTGTTTGATCTGAATATTATGAAAACATGTCCAGGTCATATTTTACCCCAATGTCAGCACGGTTCAAAAGTTTAGAGGCTTTTTCTTTTTTTTTTAGCACCACCGCCATTGGGAATTAAAAATTTGCCATGTTTCCTCAATGTCCTGTTGATAGTTACAGAAAGATAGGCTAGATCATTTACTCAACCCCAGGCTGTTCCAAACCTGTATGACTATTGCCACTTTCTTAAAAACAAATTGAGAAAATCTTGAAGCATGCTGTCAATTGGACTATTGCTTTTAAACTTCAAAACAAATGCAAAAACACCATAAATGTATCATTAAAGTGTTCCAGATGATGCATAATCTATATTCTCTTTTTCTTTTCTTTTTTTCATGATTTGTGTGCAGAACAAAAATTTAAAAATGTAAACAATAAATACCGTTTTGTGGCTCTTTAATGTGTCGTGAAAAATCGCTGTAGAGCCTCAATTAAAGCTGCTCGTGAACCGATTATCTCTTCCTTCTAGTTCATTTATAGCATCAAATAAACATGAATGAACATAAGGAATGTTGTTTTAACCACGGAAAGGCGTCAGTACACGTTTTTCAAGTTTAAATCTTCCCATGTTAATCTACTAACTCTCCTGACTGCTTTGTCGGACAAAATGGCGGATGGCGAAGTATGATTGGGCAGATCGCCTGTCAATCAAGCTCCCTGCGAAGGGTCAATTATGGAATAATTTTCATTTTTTAGTGAACTTTTATTTTAATCAATGTTTCTAGTTATTTCAGTTCAAACATATTGAATAAATTACAATAATTCAAGTCTGGGATTTTGACTAAATGGAAAAGACCTGTTTGTATTTGACGTTTAGTTATGTTGTACAATTAAAAGCCTGTCTACAACTAGAACAGCACAAGTAGAAAGCTTTAGCATTAGCAAAGCTATATTTATACATTCTATATTTCAGCACAGTGGTAACCAATACAAATTCAAAATAACACAAACTCTTTTAAATGTCAAACATAACTGAACATTAAACATTAACAAAAGGTCTTTCCCTTCACTCAAACATAATACTTAATTTCAACATTTACTCTTCTGATCCAGTAATATGCAAACCATGTTGTTAATTAAAAATCGGCCACCCAGTTTCAGTTAATGCAACAAAAAATCATTCATGTAATTCCAATACAAATGGATAAATAAAACCTTCATATTAAATATATTTAAGTGGATCGAACAGAATGAAATTAAGTTAGCACAAAATGTATAGCAATTGTTGCATTAGCTCATTTTAATTAAGTAATTTGAACAAATAGCACAAAAAAGTCTACACCAAAATCATACAGGTTTGGAATATGAGAAAAATGACAATAAATTAAATCTTGTGGGCATATTTTTGCATTTATTAAATTTTTATTTTGGGTTGAAGTAGGACCCAGACATTTCTTGGTGAGATTCCCATCTTGGTGAGTTTACTCTGTTGTCTCTTTCTCTCCACACAGGCTTGTTTATAAATGGTTCCTCCTTTTGTATAAGATCAGCTACACCACAGGCATTGTGGGCTATACTGTAGTTATGTTCACCCTCTTTGGCATCAATCTTATATTTAGGTAAGTTATTAAGCTTCATGTTTTAACACTGAATCATTTGGGTAGCTGACTATAACGTGTTTTAAAAAACATCAAAGTCTAACTACAGGTAATATTTTTCTCACCATTTTTTTATTATTTTTTTGCCTCATAGGTAATTTATTTTTAATTAAATGTATTAATAGTTAATGTAAAACAAAGTACAACTTGTTTGTGTCATTATATATATATATATATATATATATATATATATATATATATATATATATATATATATATATATATATGAATAATAAAGCTGAAATGCGTAATTTTAGTCTGTCAAAAATGCTGTTGAGGATAATTTTATATGTCATATAGCATTTAGTGAACATGTAATCCATGGTTAGATTTATTAAGGGGAAAGTAAGCAGAAATAAATAAATACAAATTCTTTAAAAAGTTTTCTTCTGGTTTAAGATGTGTGGATATGTATGGGTGCTAATGTGTGCAACAATAAAAAAGAAAAAAATTATAAAATGATAATACTTAAAGGTGCAGTAAGCAATTTTTGAAAAGTGCATTAGCACGAGCACCAAAACACACTTGTAGCCAATCAGCAGTAAGGAGTGTATACACTCATGATGAGACACTCAGGAGAGAGAGCTCAGTGCACAAAACAGACATAAGCAGAACGACTATAGAAAGAGATGGCAGAGAAAATACAAAAGAGGAAAAGGCCAGGGGAATATAACTTTAAAAAGAAGGGTTACGATCAGGCAAGAGGCAGGACCCCTGTTAAAATCGGGGAAGCTTTCAAGTGCTGAAGAGACTATATTTGACTAAGAGTCAAATATATTCACAAGGTTTTATATCACTGACAAAATATTATACCAATATATCAACCATTCTTAAAGGGGTCATATAATGGTACATGTACCTTTACAAGTTGATTGTACTGAAATGTGTGTTGGCAGTGCCTGTAACACAACCATCACATAATGATAAAAATCCATCCAGTGTTTTTTTTTTAAATCTCCTTATATGTTTTCACCTGTCTCAAATCGAGCCGCCTGACCGTGTGACGTCACACGGTCGGACGCCCCTCCCACGATTGTTAATTGACTGCAGCTTTTCATCTAAGCGATTGTGGTGTTCTGTTCTTGGGGTTAATACCGAACACAGCAGTCATTTTGATGTTCCTAAATCCGAACCGCTGAAGACTCAGTCAGTGGCTGAGTTTTGTTTTCGAAGGGAATATTCCCCACGATCAACGTCAATGCTTTCATGTTTGCGCGAATCATTTCTCACCAGACTGCTTTATAAATGAGGGTCAGTAGTTTTGCTAAGAAGTTCGGTTACCAACTATTCGTGTTCCTGCACCTCCAGAAGAAGTGAGTGTAAAGTTTTATTCATCACTGACAAGCCTACATTTACCGAAAAAAAGTTTTCCATGACCATTAGCTGTAACATCAATCTGTCAATGAACTAACGTATACCGGTACATCAGTAAACGCATAGCGCTCGTATCCAACTACTCTAACGTTACCCTGCCAGTACATACAAAGATAGATCAAAGTAACATTACGTTAACCAACCATTCAGAAACGTCCTGTTCGAGCCTTAATTGTAGAACTTCTTCGGGGCCGTCATCTTGTTCTGGGTCCGACTCCGGTTCAAATTGATACGGTTGCACAGATGTGTCCTCAGAGACTCCCGCTGCCATTCTTTCTCCAAAATGTACCCTCAACTGTTGTCAAGGCAACATCAACTTCAAAAACGCCCCACAGAACAGAGGGGCGGGGTGAGCAAAGCTCATTATCATTTAAAGACACATGCACTTAAATGGCGTGCTGAAAACAGCTGTTTTTGACCAGGTAAAATTTGTGTTTTCTTACAATCCTAATGACGATTTTTAATTAAAGTATGTTACAAACTTTTCATTTATACCCCAAAGAATCATATTACCTTGTACAAAAATGGCATTACATGACCCCTTTAAGCCAGGGACACACTTAACAACTATAAGGCCGATTATGAATGTAATTTGATACAACTGATCGTGTCAAAACACGCCGAGTCAGAGACTGTTGCGTTCAGTCTGTTCACAATCGGTGTTTAAAATCTGCTCCAGTCGTTGAAAAGTCTGTAAGTGTGTTCAGTTCAGTCTTAGAATGTTTCAGCTAGTCGTTAAGTGTGTCCCTGGCTTTAGTCATGATAATTTTTACAAAATCAAACACTTGAAAAAACTGACCAGTTGACTGTAGGTGCTACTGTAAATGTTGATGGCTGCATAGAGTAATAACTAATCATTTATGTTGAGTCTTATGTCACCTCCCTTTATGCTTTTAGAATAAAGCCAGAAGATGCCATGGACTTTGGTGTGTCGCTGCTTTTTTACGGCCTGTACTATGGTGTACTTGGTCGGGATTTTGCTGAGATGTGTGCAGATTTTATGGCATCTACAGTTGGGGTAAGTGCTTGAATCAATAGATTAATGAATGGATAAACATTATGTTGCCAGCCATCCTCCAAATTTGACACATTGGCTTATCTAAGCACTCGCAAGTTATTTTCACACATTGATTTATCTTGTATAGCTTGGTCTGATTTCAAGTTTGATTCCACCACCCCCTCACCGGGCCAATAAAACTGCCAGCTTTCACTTTATTTTTACTCCTTTCTTTTAGTTATACTATGAAATCATAACATAAAACTGCACTTGGCTGTCTGTAGTGCATGCCCATAGGTTATCAAGAGCAATTTACTTTTGCATCTAACCTGATTGCGATCTTACCAGTTGCAAACCATTTGAAAAGCTGCTGTTACACTGACAAAACTAGCAAAACCTCTGTGAAAGCATCCTCAAAATAGTCTGTTTTCAGTGAGATATTTACCAGGCTATAATTATTTTTATTGAAATTATCATTATATTATTTATTTTATTATGTCATTGTCTATTAATTACTTTTTCAGGACAAGCTCAACAGAATTCTAAAAAAAAATATCTCTGGTAATCATGAACAACTGGAAAAGGCATTGAAAAATTATTGGTTAAAGAGTGTATGAACCCTGATGTACAGATCTATTGCTTCAGTTTTACAGTGCATCTGGAATGCCCACTAAGCACCTGTCGGACAGCATCTGTGCTGTCTGTGGTCAGCCAATCCTTGTGGATGTGAGTGAAGAGGGGATCATAGAGAACACCTACAGACTCTCCTGCAACCATGTGTATCCTTTACCATTTTTACTGTTATTAATTTATGTCTGCAATCTGCAGGGTTCGTACAGAGTATGTACATTTTGGAAAATGTTTGTTTTTAACTTGTGTTTTGAAATGAAGGTGGGTCATTCCATGTCAAATATCAGAAACTTCCCCGGCTCAAATTTTTTATTTTGTTCATATTTTTTTCTGGTGAAAAACGCATATATAGTGATAAAAGCCCAAATATTAAATGTCATATGTGAATATTATTGAGGAATCCACTATTTTGTAGAGGGGTGTCAAAATGACAATTTAAGCCTGAGATTTGGTGTCATTATTATTCATTTTAAAATGGAGATTGGTAGGTCTATTGGTAAAAATATATTTACTTTAGCAATCTTTGTTGCATTATATGCCAACGGTGACAGTTCGGTGAAAGAACGGTAAAATAAATGTATCTTTTGGGTATTTTCATTTTGGCCCTATATGCTTTAATTACAGTGATATTGGTCTAAAAACAAATGATGGCCACTTTGCATTTTCTTTTAAAGAGGAATGTCTAAAGAACAAATAATGTTGAACATAGAAATATCTTGTTTCCCTCTATGAAACCAATTGCATAGAACATTCCTTTCAGAGTGCCATAAATATAATTTTTCACAAGTTTGTTTGCCTGTGATTTTACATTCTTGTTAGCAAACTTTTCTTTTGGTATGTTAATTTTTAAGGCCATATTTGGTTAATCCCATAGATATGGGGATCTCAATGTCCATTTTTTTTTATATTACACATTTTCAATTGTCAAAAACAAAGTGTGGGTCAATTTGCACACTGCTGATGCTTATTGTATTAAAATGGGTATGTGTGAAGAATAATTATTGTTGAAACTAAAAATGTAGTATGTTTACATCTATCAAAACAATTGCCTAGAACACACCTGTGCCAAAAATATGCTGAAAGGGTCAAGTTGTGGCACATTAACTTGCTCTCTATACTTGAAGTACAGGCAGACTTATTTTTACATGCAATATTATTAATTAATAAGAAATCATTCTTTAAATACAGTAAGTATTAGATGTTTGCTTAGTGATTATGAAAGTAAAATAATGCCAAATGTATTTTAAACAAAAAACTTTTAACCTTTATTCAGACATTTCCATAATAAATAATTTACAGTCATATCAAATGACACATTAATACTACTTTTCGACAGTTAATAAACACATCGACACTCATAAATAATTTCTCATTTCGTGACCATTAGCAATTTTACACCTGGTAGCCTTAGTCTACGAGCTAATTAGTTCAGCTTGTGCAATGTGCGCAGCCTACTCAAACTCTGCTCGTACTGAATCATTTCAGAAACTTGACCTGAATCTCTTGCATGATATCAGATTAATATCTGAATTTTCACTCACCAAAGTCACATAAAATCACAATTTCGCACAATGAAGATTATTCACATTGCTTCAAAACTCTGGGATCTGCTCCATTTCTAATTCTCAGATTTCCACTTCACTCTTCTCTCTCTCTCCGACGAAAATACTTCAGGCAGACGCATCAACTTTATAAGTTTGATTTACCAAGTGCACCCAATTACAATTTCTTGCTAGATTAACGTTTAATGCAGGGAGTTTTGTCCCGTCTCGTCTAATCTGCTCTGATCTGATTCTCTCTCATCTGCTCATTGCTGAAAGCAGCGCCGGCGCAACCTGTGAGCTGCTATTGGTTCACAGGGGTGTCAGTCACTGCAACACAATCAGCGATTGGACAAATCTCTTTTCCTTCTAGAACACTTTTCCTCCTTTCCTTTTTTTTTAGCCTGGGTTACCCGTGTTACGCTCTCTCTGCTTTGAAGATGTGCAAGTCCCTGTGCTGCGAAGTCACTCAGGAGGATATCCACCAGGCATTTCAAGACCGATGTCCCCAAGAGAATCAGGCTCCTCCGATAAGGCAAAAGCTGTACTGAGCCCCTGCAGCAATGGCTCTACATTCAGAGAAAGGGAATTACCCAACTTAGGCTACTGCAGTCTTTTTGAATGTCTAGAGACATCTTCCAGGCTCTAGCCAGTTTCCATTGAGTTGTCTCTGGTACTTCTCGAATTAACTGTTCCTTCCTGTGTCAGAGCATCATTCCTTTCATCCTCTCCACTGAAGATCTCAGATTAGGGCTCATTGGCTCATCTGAAGTCAATTTCTTTCTCCCACTTATCCGCTAACTTATTCTTCCCTCTCAATCTGACGTACTTCACCAGAACTCGATCACCAACTTCAAGGAATGAAGCGACAACTCGCTCATAGTATCTTTGCTTATACTATATGCAACTTTCCCCTCAACTTTTGCAGCATTCCTTCTTGCTACCCTGTAGCTCTCCTCCAGACGATCCTTCAAATTCCTTACATTACTCGATTAAAACATTACAACTTTTGCAGCATTCCTTCTTGCTACCCTGTAGCTCTCCTCCAGACGATCCTTCAAATTCCCTACATTACTCGATTGAGACTGTGATGACTCCTCAACAAGCGGACCGAAGGCTTGATCTATTGGTAGTATGTCTATTTCATCTACTAGTTCATATGGCGAGAATCCCGTCAAGTCATTACGCGTGAAATTATATGTGTGGACTAATGGCTTCACAAAGTCCTTCTAGCAGGTCTTTCCTTTATCATCCAGGGTCCCTAAAATCTGGAGCAACATCCTGTTAAAGCACTCCACAGTGTTGCCCCAAGGGTGATAAGGTGTTGTCCTCACTTTACGGATCCTTGCTATGCTGCAGAGCTCTTTGATTGTAGTCGTGCCCCTGATCACTGTAGAGTTTCTCTGGAAACCGTAGTGGGCAAGGAAGATATCCCACAGGCATTCAGCCATGGTTTGAGCCTTGGCATCGCTATGGCATATCTGGTGAAATGATCGGTCATCACTAAAATATCCTTTGTGTTGCTCTGATCTGGTTCTAGAATCCTTTCTATTCCTAAATGGCCCATGTCATTGTGCAGGCTTGTCAAGGCCATCTCCCGAAGACCCACAGGTAATGCCAACTGGTACAGCACACTTCCTTGATCTTGCTTCCTTCTGAATACCACTCCGTTCTTGAACTCCATTTGTTCCACTCTCTCAGCCATAAGGTTACCTCAAAAGGCTCTACACTCCTGTCAGGTTTTTTCCCAGACTCCGGGTACTTAATGACTACGCTGACCTCTGGGTCAGCCCTTTGACGTTCCATCAGATCCTCTTGCATCCATCTTGCTCATCCATCAGACCATGAGCATCCTCTTGCTGGAAACCTTGAGGTACCGCACCAGAATTAAGGGACAAAGACTCAAACATGGTGGGTTGGGAGC